>NC_136073.1:673675294-674122794 GCF_964261635.1 Lissotriton helveticus | reverse complement strand
GGGATCTATTCCTTTGTTTGTTCTCTTCAAACAATCCTCGCGTGTTTTTGTACAGCTTTTTGCGAGGCAATCTTTTACTGTTTGTAATGGGTATTTCCTTTGAATGAATCTTTCCATTGTACGTTTACTGTGCCTTTTCCATTCATCTTCTTCACTGCATATCCTCCGGACTCGCAAAAATTCACCGTAAGGAATGCTGTTTAATAATGACTTTTGGTGGAAACTGGTGGCTTCTAGCGTGGCATTAGTGGATGTTGCTTTGCGATGGAGAGTTGTATGAATTTGCTGATTTTTTTATATAAATTTCTGTGTCCAAGAAAATTATTCTCTCCTTGCTCATATTGTATGTGAATTTAAGATTTTTCACACTTGTGTTCATAGTCTGAAAGTATTCTTGGAATTCTGTTTCCGATCCATCCCAGATTATAAACAAATCATCAATGAATCGCTTCCAACTCACCACTTTATTCACCGACCATTCATTGTTTGAGTTCCACGCAACTTCCTGTTCCCACCACCCCATGGTTAGGCATGCGTACGATGGGCTGAAGGAAAAACCCATAGCCGTCCCGCTCCGTTGTTTGTAGATTTCACCTGCAAAAGTGAAGATGTTTTGTTCCAGGCAAATTGTTAACATTTCTTCCAACATTTCATTGTGATTGTTGAATTCCAAAGTTCTTTCTTTCAAAAAGGATTTGCAAGCCTTTACGCCCATGTCGTTGTCAATATTGGTGTACAAACCAATTACATCCATTGAGATAAGCCAGTAAGATTCCTGCCATGGTGTATCAACCAAGTTCCTCAATAGGTCACTTGTATCCTGTATGTAGGAGTTCAGTTTTGATACTGATGGTTTTAGGAAGTGATCGACATATTCCGCCATTGGCTCCAATAATGAACCTTTCGCGGAAATGATTGGCCTCCCAGGTGTTTTTTTTTGGTCCTTATGTATTTTTGGCAAAAAGTAAATAGTTGCCAAAATCGGGTGAGCCACAGTGAGGAATTTCAATTCCATTTCATCAAGTAAACCATTTTCCTTCCAACAGTTTAGTTTTGCATCAATTGTCT
This sequence comes from Lissotriton helveticus, assembly GCF_964261635.1. Lineage (NCBI taxonomy): Eukaryota > Metazoa > Chordata > Amphibia > Caudata > Salamandridae > Lissotriton > Lissotriton helveticus. The sequence goes on along the minus strand of NC_136073.1, from coordinate 674,121,726 downwards.
TTTTTAGTTCCATTGTTGGATTGGTTTTCAATTTTTCATAGTGCATTGGGTTCCTCAGTTGTCGAAGCGCTTCCTTTTCATATGCGCCGCGATCCTGAATTATCACGTTGCCGCCTTTATCGGCAACTTTGATTTCAATTTTATCATCCTCCATTAGCTGCTTGAGAGCCAGTCGTTCATCTTTCGATAAGTTATCTAGGCCATAATTTAATTTCATTTTGTATAAATCCTGTATAACTGCTTCTTGGAACAAATCCACTTTGTTCCCAGGACTTAATTGGGGGTAGAACTTTGATTTCGGTTTTTTGCCACTTAATCCTGCTCCACATTGGGTTATGGCCTGTGAAATGGTAACTTCATGCGTTGGATCTTGCGTGATATTCATTAGAGTCAAAAAACCTTCAACATCAGTTAGTGGTACATTTTGGACCTTGGATCTTTCTGCAATAGTATCTCTCTCCTTCAGTGTTTTTTCCCGAAATGCTTTTGCAAGTTTAATTTTTCTTATGTACAGGTATAAATCAATTCGCACCTGTGCCAAGTTCATATGGCTTTTTGGACAAAAGTTTATCCCCCTCTTTAATAACGATGTTTCAGTTGTGGTCAGTAATCTTTCAGATAAGTTTATTACTTGTAATTCATCTGTTATTTTTTCCTCTGCCTCATCGTTCTCGTCTCCACTCCAGTCCTCTCTGCTCCGCCACTTGCTCCTTTTACCTCTTCTGTGGCGTTTTTTCCGGGCCATTGTCTGCCCCTTCCCCTTCCTCGCCGTGACTGGAATTGAGGTGCAGGGCGGTTCCGTTCCCAATATCTTTGTTGTAATATGAGGCGCATGTCCCCTAAAAAAGGCATCCTTTTGGCGTTCTCATTTTCATCTCTAGATAATTGTTCCGTGGACACTGTGGAAGACGCTAAACTGGACATGCTCGACCAGGCCATTTGTTCCTTCAAACCATCAAATTTCCTTGCAAACGAGAAGATGCGCCCATCCGCATAATCATTAGTATCTCTGATAAATTTAGAGTGTTTTCTGTCCATAACTATTTCCTCATGTTTATCGATTTCTGCTTCAAGATCCTCTTTGAATTTAGTCATTTCGGATGTTAATTTTAAAGCATTAATTTCTTTCTCCACTTCCTGCAACTCATCTTTCAGCTACATTACAAATAACGGTAGCTGGCCTATTGGAAGGCAATTGACTAAAATGCATTTAATTTTGGGTATTTCTATTATTTATTAATTGAGATGCACCCTTTCAGAAATAGTCTTTTTGTCAAAAACTAGAAAAAACTACAAGAACCACAATTCTTAGCATACCATGTGACAGGAAACACGGTTTTTTGAAAAAAATGTTTGTGGTTAAATGTTTGTGGGTGGGGCAAACCCGGTGATCGTGAGCAAGGTGGAGTGACACCGAAACGCGTAGATCTCTGTGCCTGTTGCCCTTGAAAATGATAATAAAAAGGATTGCTGTTTAAATCCCAAAGTTGGCTGTGCGACCCGTTTTTCCCAGCTGGGAGAAAGTTTTGAGGATAATAGCGGCTTGGTTCTGCCGCAGGATACCGCACATGAGTGAGCGCTGCATCATCTCCCGCAAAGGAACTGATTTGGAGGAACATTAACGAGGGAGGCAGCGACCGCCGATGCTGTGTAACGCAAGAGTCCAAGGTCCAAAATGTACCACTAACTGATGTTGAAGGTTTTTTGACTCTAATGAATATCACGCAAGATCCAACGCATGAAGTTACCATTTCACAGGCCATAACCCAATGTGGAGCAGGATTAAGTGGCAAAAAACCGAAATCAAAGTTCTACCCCCAATTAAGTCCTGGGAACAAAGTGGATTTGTTCCAAGAAGCAGTTATACAGGATTTATACAAAATGAAATTAAATTATGGCCTAGATAACTTATCGAAAGATGAACGACTGGCTCTCAAGCAGCTAATGGAGGATGATAAAATTGAAATCAAAGTTGCCGATAAAGGCGGCAACGTGATAATTCAGGATCGCAGCGCATATGAAAAGGAAGCGCTTCGACAACTGAGGAACCCAATGCACTATGAAAAATTGAAAACCAATCCAACAATGGAACTAAAAAAGACAATTGATGCAAAACTAAACTGTTGGAAGGAAAATGGTTTACTTGATGAAATGGAATTGAAATTCCTCACTGTGGCTCACCCGATTTTGGCAACTATTTACTTTTTGCCAAAAATACATAAGGACCAAAAAAAACCCACCTGGGAGGCCAATCATTTCCGCGAAAGGTTCATTATTGGAGCCAATGGCGGAATATGTCGATCACTTCCTAAAACCATCAGTATCAAAACTGAACTCCTACATACAGGATACAAGTGACCTATTGAGGAACTTGGTTGATACACCATGGCAGGAATCTTACTGGCTTATCTCAATGGATGTAATTGGTTTGTACACCAATATTGACAACGACATGGGCGTAAAGGCTTGCAAATCCCTTTTGAAAGAAAGAACTTTGGAATTCAACAATCACAATGAAATGTTGGAAGAAATGTTAACAATTTGCCTGGAACAAAACATCTTCACTTTTGCAGGTGAAATCTACAAACAACGGAGCGGGACGGCTATGGGTTTTTCCTTCAGCCCATCGTACGCATGCCTAACCATGGGGTGGTGGGAACAGGAAGTTGCGTGGAACTCAAACAATGAATGGTCGGTGAATAAAGTGGTGAGTTGGAAGCGATTCATTGATGATTTGTTTATAATCTGGGATGGATCGGAAACAGAATTCCAAGAATACTTTCAGACTATGAACACAAGTGTGAAAAATCTTAAATTCACATACAATATGAGCAAGGAGAGAATAATTTTCTTGGACACAGAAATTTATATAAAAAATCAGCAAATTCATACAACTCTCCATCGCAAAGCAACATCCACTAATGCCACGCTAGAAGCCACCAGTTTCCACCAAAAGTCATTATTAAACAGCATTCCTTACGGTGAATTTTTGCGAGTCCGGAGGATATGCAGTGAAGAAGATGAATGGAAAAGGCACAGTAAACGTACAATGGAAAGATTCATTCAAAGGAAATACCCATTACAAACAGTAAAAGATTGCCTCGCAAAAAGCTGTACAAAAACACGCGAGGATTGTTTGAAGAGAACAAACAAAGGAATAGATCCCGAGGAAAACAAGATTCGCTTAATAACAGACTACTCACAAGAGAGTGAAAAAATTGGCAAAATTCTCCGCAGAAATTGGAAATTGTTACAATTAGATAACACGGTCAAAGAGATTGTGGGAACACATCCAACAATAACCTATAGGCGTGCTAAAAATCTAAAGGACCATCTGATACACAGCCACTTCCAGAAAAAGAGACAGGATGATTGGCTGAAAACCAAAGGATTCATGAAATGCCATGGTTGCAAAATGTGCCAGATAGCCAAGCCAACAAAAGAAATAACTTTGGCAAACAAAAAGAAATGGAAAATCAGTCAGTGTATCACGTGCAAAACACCGTTTACTGTTTATGTGGTGGAGTGCCCCTGCCCAATGCAATATGTTGGAAGTACAACTGTTGAATTGAAGAACCGAATCTTACAACATATGAGGGCCACAATTCACAAGGACCGCTCCAATGCCATAGCCAAACACATGGAAATTGCACACCAGGGTGATTGGCAAAAACTGAGATTTTATGGCATTCAAACTATTTTCAAAAGTGAGCGGGGGGGTGATCGAGAGAAAAAACTGCGACAAGTGGAATCTAAATTCATCATTAACCTGAGGACCCTGCACCCGAATGGGTTGAATCAATCGGAGGAATTATATGTGCACCTTTGAACTGTTATAAAAACTATTTGTGCAAGAACAATAAGTATGAGTAGACAGCCTATTGGAAGGCATTACAAATAACGGTAGCTGGCCTATTGGAAGGCAATTGACTAAAATGCATTTAATTTTGGGTATTTCTATTATTTATTAATTGAGATGCACCCTTTCAGAAATAGTCTTTTTGTCAAAAACTAGAAAAAACTACAAGAACCACAATTCTTAGCATACCATGTGACAGGAAACACGGTTTTTTGAAAAAAATGTTTGTGGTTAAATGTTTATGGGTGGGGCAAACCCGGTGATCGTGAGCAAGGTGGGTGACACTGAAACGCGTAGATCTCTGTGCCTGTTGCCCTTGAAAATGATAATAAAAAGGATTGCTGTTTAAATCCCAAAGTTGGCTGTGCGACCCGTTTTTCCCCAGCTGGGAGAAAGTTTTGAGGATATATATATATATATATATATATATATATATATATATATATATATATATATATATACATACCATAGCAGCCAAATCACATCAGAGCTGGAATATGCTGTGAAGAATTTCCACCATACATGAATAATATGCATTAGAAACATGAGAAACAAGACACAACACAAAAGATTGTTTTAGAACTGTTTTAATGCTTAGGCAGCAGTAGAAATTCTTATAACCCCCTGAAAGCATAGAAAGCTCCCAGGCTGCATTGCAAACACAGTCTAAAAAGACTGAAAGGCTAACCTGTAGCTGAATACCAAAAAACTGACACCGTGCCTTTAAGGCACCCATGACCCCCTGTATCCCATCATGCCTCAGGGGTGCCAGGTCAGTTGTTCTTTCCGGCTCCTTCAGGAAGGATCCTGGTTACACAGCTCCACTAATTTTCTGTTTTCTGACAGAAAATTACTTCTTTTTGAACAACTTTTTCTGCTTATTTTGACATTTTCATCTAGTCAAGTAAGAAACTGTCTTTTTAAGTCAGTTTAGTGAGCATTTTAGCTGAGAATGCCTTCACTCTTTGACAAATGTCCTCCTTGTGGTAACAAGAAGGCAAAATCAGACAATCACGACGTTTGTATCCTGTGTCTGCCTGAAGAACATGATCCAGGCACCTGTCCTCACTGCGAGCACCTGTCAGGAAGAACTCTCAAAGACAGGGAGAGAATTCGCATCTATGGCCTGGCTCACAGGTCATCCGGAGGAAGGTCTCCGGTGAAGAAGGGCTCCAAGAAGGCTAGAACATCTTCAAAAGAGAAGTCTTCCCACCCTTCAGGTTCAGCGTCAGGCTTGGCGCTGAGGAAAGAACCACCGGTGGATCGTTTGTCTTCAAATCCATCGTCGACGGCGGGCTCGCCGTCGAAAAGAAGACCAGGTACGACGGCGAAGGATCCAGCTCCGTCGTCGAAATCCCCTCCGCCGCCGTCAACCGGGCGACGATCGCGTCGAGGAAGGTAACTCCGCCGCCGTCAACCGGGCGACGGTCGGCCTCGAGATCCAAGGCCCCTCCGCCGTCGTCAACCTGGCGAAGATCGGCGTCGAGGGAGGTCACCCCTCCACCGTCGTCATCCAGACGACGACCGGCGTCGAGGTGTGACCTCTCCGCCGTCGTCTAAGAAACGACATTCGGCGTCGAGGACCAAAACCCCTCCGCCGTCGACAGAAAAACATCGGTCGGCATCGAGGGCGCAGTATCAGTCGGCGTTTCGTCGACGCTCGGCGTCGAGGGTGACCAATACCCCTCCGCCGTCGTCGCACAGACATTCGCTGGTCATCCCCGTTCGACGTCGAGAGAGAAGGCTCCGTCGACGGTTGGTCATCACCGTTCGACGTCGAGAGAGAAGGCTCCGTCGACGGCTGGTCATCGCCGTTCGACGTCAAGAGAGAAGGCTCTGTCGACGGCTGGTCATCACCGTTCAACGTCGAGAGACCATTGATCCTCGCATCGATCGCCGTCGAGGCATTCGAAGTCGAGATTGTTGGACCCGCCGACTCCCCAGAGGCGTGCGACGTTGAGAGAAAAACATACGACGCCGGAACGCTCGACGTAGAGACCTTCACTGGGCCGCTGCACAGCACACCGGGAAACGCTGGACCGTCCCTCCACTCCTCACCTCTCTTGACGATCGCAGCCGAGGCCGCCGCCGGCCTCATCACTCCTCTGTCAGATCTGTAGGCCTCGCCGCAGTCGCCTGGGTCCACTGCCTCGCTGGCCACTGAATCGCTACCGGTCCGCCTCCTACACAGCCGGGAACCTCAGGCAGCTCAGCTGTTACTGGGCGCACCCCCTCACCACGCCGTGCCGCTCGATCCCGGCCCACGTTCTCCAGACCCGGGAGAGCCGCTCCAGTCACCCGGCTGGGGGTGGGGGGGGATCGCTACCCTCTGCACACCTCACAGGTCCGAGCTCCACCGTTGTGTGGACTGATCGCCGCCCGTTGCCCAGCCCCGCCGTCAGGCCGCCGCTCCCCGGCCAGCAGGCCACTCGAGCAGCGCACACTACTCCGGGCTTTCTCCCGATCAGCGCCGGGCGCTACAGTGTCCACCCCCCGCAAGCGTCTCTCGGGCAGGGGGCATGCAGCTCAGCAGCAATCGCCGGTTGTCTCCACCGCTCCACTCCCAGCGACCGCCGTCCGGTCGCAGCAGGACTCCACGCGGCGGCCCTGCTGGAGGACGCTCAGGCCGCAGCAGTGTCTGACGCGGATCCCCGGTGACGGGACCCGAAAAAAGGGTACCCCCAGTACCAGCTCCGTGGGGCAATCGACAGCTGCCCCCTTTGAGCGCGGATGGGCACCAGGAAGTGCAAAATCAAAGCTTTAAGCCAGGCGGCGCGGGAGGGACAGGAGGACACGTCCTACACCGCCGCCATCTTGGCCACGCCCCCTAGACTAATATTCTTAATTGACTCACGGGGGGGGTGATAAAAGGTGTTTGGGTGGGTCCTTTTAGACAGATTGACCACCTGGGAAGATGAAAATGATATACTGTCTTATCTGCAATATGGTTTAGAGCGGGGAGGTCTACCATGTATCAGTGTCTGAAACTTTACATGGTTATGAACAAATATACAGCGACTCGCTTCGATAGAGGGAACCATGACAATCAATGGCATAACCCTTTTGACCATGGGGGTGGATTGGACATTGTTCACTTCTTGAGGGATCTTCACGCTAAAACTGTGGCAGCATACAAATGATTCCATCTGCACTCGCCCATTTAAAACTGGTAGAGGGATCCAGCAAGGGTGCATTCTAGCTCTTTTTTCATTTACTTTTTACATAAATGGTTTAAAAAAGGCACAAGCGTCAACTGCCCCTAGAGACACGCTTTTTGCCAGTTTTGCTTTACGCAGATGGTGCATTCTAGATGGCTAAGACAGCAAGGGGTTTGCAAATCCTACTGGAATCATTTGTAGCATTCATGGATTAGCTGGACCTCGCTGTCAATGTTAATAAAGCTTTTGCAGTGGTGGCTGGACCTCACCCAACCAAGTCTAAAACTTTCCAAGTGGTGGCACATACCTTCTCAAAGGTGCGGGCAGTTTCTTATCTGGAAATTTTGTTTGATTCTGAACAGTGTTGGAAATCCCTGATACAAGTTAAAAAATAAGGGTTATACGGGCCAACGCGGCAGTATTTAACTTTACTTCCAGATGAGGTAGGAGGCTATTAAAGGCATTAGTGCAGATAGATCAGGCAAAATATGTTGCTAAAGTCTCTTATGTCTGGATGTATGGGTGTATGCCAAAATTGAACAGATAAAGATTGTAAACTCATTTTGTAGGCGCCTGTTATACATTTCCTAAAAGTATTCCATTATGTATTCATGAAGCACATGGGAGCAAGTTCTCTCTCTGGCATAGTGACCCTCCGTCCGCTTCGCTGCTGTGTAAACATATGGACAAGATCCGAAACTAAATTGAACAGGGAAACTTTATAGGACTGTATCGCCCTTGGCAATGCTTATCACATACCATGACTTAAATACATCAAAGTGTCTTTCTGGAGCGTTTGGAGGGCAGATCTATTTAGTGACCCTGAGGAATTGGTTGAGGCAGCCGAAAGTGGGTTAAAGAACACTTTTTAAGGCAAAGGTTATTAGATAGGGGCTATCCGGAACTCGAGAAATCTACAGTTTGAGGGTTTATCTTGCTGAAAACGGTGCAACCAATGGAACCCTACCGTACTTTTGTGACCAGATTTCGATGCATCCTGCTCCATCTATCTTTAGAGACCCAAAGAGGACGGAACAAATTAGTAATTGGGTCCTTGCGGTTGCAACCTTGTGTCTTAGCAGGATGCCATGCACTTGACCGTGTTCTGTAGATGTTATGTCGAACCTTGGAAAGTCTTTATTATTCTGCTGTTAAAGGGCCGTCATTTTACTCAAGTTCGACCTACTTCACTGTTTTTCCAATTATTGCCAGATAGTATAAAGGACATTTAAATTTTGACTGACCATGCACAGGACAGGCAATTACTATCTTGAAAATTATTTATGTTTTTGTTTTGTAATTTGTGTAGATTTCATGCATTGCAAATATTGTATTGATTATCTGTTGCTTATTAATCGGTGTAGATGTATTTATTGTTGTGCTTTAATGGTATTAATTGAAGGGTAAGTAAGCGTAATTGAACAAGAAAAAACCCAAATATGTAAAAGTGAATTTAAAATATTTTCAGCAGTCGCAGAGAAGGGTACGTAATTCAAAAAAGGCAGAGAAAGACAAATCGAAGTTGGAGCAGCTCAATGAATTATAGCTGCAGACAGCTATAATTCATCTGTAAGCTCAACTACATTTACAGACATGTTTTTTTAGTTGTTAACTCCCGAGGTATATTTGATACCACAAGCAAGCCTCTGTAGACTCCGGATATTTGCTTTTTCAAAAAGTAACCTCATTCCCTGTGCCCGCCTAGTACCAGAGAGACTGCAGATGCCTCTGGGGTTAAAAGATGATCTATATTTCTTTCTACTTTATTCCTCCTGTCCGCATCGTTCAAGTGGAATATAATGGCGATTTTCCAGAAGTGAAGAGATGAGAGAAACCAATACTGACCTCTTATAGTTACTGAGCAACTTAAACCATTGTGTCTTGAGGGCAACTGCCCTGACCATCGAAGACCATTACAGTGGAGAAGCAGCCATCTCACCAGATTGTTTTTGAAGGCACCCAAAGCCACCTGTGAGCTCAACACCTTCGGCGCACAGGGCTGAACCAGGTCTGCTTTGATGTCCCTTTCCCTACCCTGGCCCCAGCTGATCCCACCCGATCCAAAGGGACTTGAGGACATCTGAAGTAATCGAAGTTTGACGTTGGGTCTCTTATTTTGTAAAGACAAATGGCTGGGGTAGGTAAGGGACAGTTTAGTTACTACCTCACATTTTTGATCCTTTAATATTGTAGTTTAACCCTCTTGTTTTGTTTCCATTATTGCCTTTTAATTTGCGTGCTGCACAAAAGGTCTGGCAGGTCGATGACGTTGAATAAAATTGCTTGACGTCAGTTGTGTAGGTTGCGGTAGAAATTGCTAATGCACATACTGTAAAATTAAGTTTTTTCCCGGTTCTGTGTTTTGAAGTAACACAATGTGGAAGTGTATGTCTTAGGCAGTGGGACCAAAACACGGAGCAACATTTGTTAATACTTCAATGTTTAGTCTAAATACTTCCTCATGTGAGGACTTGGCTCAGAGTAGATGTGCATGAGAGTGCGCTATAAAAATATAAGCTCTGTAAAGTTCTCAAATGGTTGCGCCTGTTTGTTTTTTAAAACCGAACTTTCTCCTCACTTTGAACGTCTGTTGCACGAACACAGTTGTTCAAAAAGATTAATTAGGGCTTTCTAATCATTTGTTAAAATAATTTTTTGCTTGTGTGTCCCTTCAGGTTGATGAGGATCCAGTCATGGGCTTTCATCAGGTGTTTATTCTGAAGAATGTGGACAACAACTGGATTTGCACCAATGACATGTTTAGATTATCGCTACACAACTTCGGCTGAGTCTTTCCACCTGAAGCTGAATGTCCGTTTCTCCTCCTCTTGTCGCGATTTAGTCACATTGACCGAGAATTCCAACCATCATATACAAGGAAAAGGGCTGGGGAGGAGGGCACACACTCTCCCTCCCATGAAAAGAGACCTTCGCCTTGCAGAAGAATTTCCAAGTTCTGCCCATTGTTGGTGTAGCTGTGTATGCTGTTTGGAATTTAGCCATTGCTGCGGAATATCTGGGAAATGAATGTGGTACAAGCATGCATTGGAAACAAATGAGTGATAAGGGAGGAACATTTACAATTAGTATTGTCATGTTTGTTTTTTTCAGGCTCCCCTTTTAAAATGACAAAATGGCGAAAGATCTTGGAAGAATTTAAAAAAAAGTTGCAGCTACCGTACAGCTCCAAATTGTCATTTTCACATGCTTTAATAAAACCATGCCATTTCTTAAGTTGAACATAGTTTTAATTAGTTATATGTTGGCTACAACTGCTGCCCTCTTTGTTTACCACTTGCCATTTCCATGTCTTCGTTTTGTGTTTCACATTGAACCTACCAGAGTTTAACCTCTCTGGAGCTTGTCAGCCTATATAATCTTTTTATAGCTAACATAAGGTCAGCAATAAGAGGTTTGTGATCACATTTTGTGCCTAGATGGAGCATCCTTTGTTTTTGGAGGGGGGAGGAAGATTGGGTGGGTCTACCTTTCACTCTCCTAGCAAATGCACTGATACATTTCTTACACTGAGCAAAGTATTTTCACCATGTACATATCAATCCATTTTGCCACTGCACAGTGGTGGTGTATTGTTTTCCCAGTAGTGCACTCTGAAGATAACCTGTGCAGTTGTTAGTGCTTCTTACCATTAGTCTCATACACGTAAAGTGCTAGATGTGAATTCTTATGTTTAAAGGGATGTACCTTTGATCCCATTCCTCCACCTCCGTCCGCTCTCAGATTTCCACCTCTGCAGGATCAGCAAGTCCGCCTTTTATGTACAGTCTGGAATTTGAAGCAGTTACAACAAGCCATCTAAAGTACTGAGGAACAATTGCCTCTCTCCAGGTAAAAGGTAATACCAAAATACCCACAAACTCTTTTGACAGACACTTCGCCGATGAGGAGCAGTGGATTGCCTTCCCCTTGTTCACTAACTACTTTCCCTTTTCTGTCCCCACGCTGTGCTTTGCAGTGGACATGCCTTGTAAAAAGATACTTGCCCTAGGCTTGTGACTTATCATTTTGAACTTAGTGTATTAAAATCTGGAATTCGATAATTTAAACCTTATTTTCATTTCTTTAACAAAGTGCTTAAGATAATGTCTAATTTGCTTTCAATTCTATGTGATTGATGAAGAGGGATTGATAAATTGCTCTGGACCATTCTGTGAAATGGTTAATACTTTTAAAGTTGTTTATTCCGGGTTAATGCTGTTTTCCTTTTCAGTCTCTTATCCTTGAAGGGGGTGTAACATGGAGACAAATCACCAGCCAGCAGCTCAGAAGAAAAGGAGTTGATACTTATTTTCGTGTTGATTAATTTAGTACTTGACATGGTTTGGATGAGGTTTGTTTATACACCGCAATACGACTAACCAAGTGTTGTATCAAACAAAGCAGAAATACTGTGTGGGGTGGTTAACGGTTTACTGCTACTCTGCCCGCCTGTTGTGAGGCAGTAGATTGTTCAAACAGTTGTGTGCCCCACATCCCATTGGACTGAAGCATTAGAATGTTCCCAGAGTAACACATTAAACGTATTATCCTGAATCGCTCCAAAAGTCTGTAACCAGCCATATTTTAGTTTTCTCCTTTACCAAATTATACATGTTCTGTGCATCATTGCCCAAAAATATTGCTTGTATATTATTTTGCATTTAATATAGTGCTGCTGTCGGTATGTGGCCCTGAAATGCTCGTATTTATTCCTGTTAGATCGTACTAAAGTTTATGTAACTTTAATTTTTAAGTTTTATGCAGCATGGGCCACATCCAGTGATTGTCAAAATGCTTCACATAAGAACAGTTACAAGCATTTAGGCACTTTAGTTATGTTTTACTTTGCAGAGGGCAAAATTCAGGTTGTGTGCTAAAATCGAACGATACATTCTTTTGAGACAGTTCTTGTAAAGGTGATGTGGTCCAAAGCTTACTTGTAATTTGTTACACTTTGGATCAATTCAGCGCAAACTCTGTAATAAGAGGAACTCCAGTCAAAGTAGTACTGTTACTTCAGCCACTGTGTTATTTTCAATTAACTGTCACCTCCAGAATTCTATCAGACTTCTCAAACATTTGAGTGGGGAATGGATCATACCTACATGTAATGCTATTACAGGCAAGTTTGGGTCACAAAGTAAGTTCAAAATACCACACATTTTCCTTTCAGCAATATAACAGATGTGCCCATAAAACAAAACTGTTAAAACCAAACAAAACACTGTAAACAATCAATACTTAGGGCGTACCATATGAAGAAGAAAACAAATACTGTTTTATATAGATCTTTTTCAAACCTTAAGTTTTCATTTTACAAGAACTCCTCCGTGGGTGTACAGGCACGAGCAGACAGCCTGCACAAATTCTAGCACAAGATCTAGTGAAAGACATAGAAACAGTGTATCTTATATCAAGGGACTTAAACACATTTGCATCATTAGCTTCCGCTCTCCCCTGTATCTGGCCCACCATCACTCGCATCGGTTTCTTTTTTTTTTAATATATTTTTTTATTGATAACACAAGCAGCTTAAAACTAGGAGAATTTTACAGAAGTAGATCATTTGATCCTTTTGTAATAAAGCATAAAAACATCTGATTTGACAAGTACAAAGAGCAATTAATACCAGAAAGAAAAAACCAGGAGAAGAAAAGACATACGAGAAAAAACCCCAATTAAATAAGACAACTCAAGCGGCAACTAAATCAAATCAAATCAGTCCTGGAAAAAGAAATCCACAGATCTTGTCAATTTTCTTTAGTGACCGATCCCCTCTTATCCTGGCTAAACAAAGTTCCTTATCATGTATTTCGTTCACCAAGAACCACCATTCATTTACATGAGGTGGTTGATCTGATATCCATGCCCTTGCAATGATCAATCTAGCACATGATAGCAAAATAAAAACAAGATCCCTATATGGAGCAATAATTGGTTGCATACCTAAAAGTATCGTCTCAGCTGATAATGGAGTATAAATTAACTGTTTCTGTTTCAAAATATTTTCTAAATTTTCCCAGAATAAACGCAATTTTGGACATGAGACAATCATGTGCTCTAGGTTAGCTGCCTGCAGATTGCATTTCAGGCATTTTGTACGATCATTAAGAACATTATTAACAGACCGCTTAGAAATTTGTAACTGAGTATAATAGAGCTGGCAAACAGTCCTATAGGCTTGAAGTTTTAAACTGGATGACTGAACAAGAGTATTAATGATGTTTAAGAATGTAGAGATGTTGTTAGATGAAATACCAGTCCCCAATATGGGGACCCATTTCTGTGCCAGCTTAGGGCAGTCATCTGTTTTGAATTGGCTAAGACATTTATAACCTAGACTAATTATAGCTTTGTTTTTTCCCCCCCTATACATGCATACCCAAAAGTCTGAATCTGAGATATCTTTAAGTTTCATTTTACCGATAAGAAAATCACGGATCTGTATGTATTTAAATTGCATATATTTGGGTAGTTTATAAAGTAGCCTAAGTGTTTCAAAATCTAGAATGCCAGAAGAACCATATAGATCTCCCAGCTTATTTATGCCTAGGTTGGCCCACATTCTCTACCCGGCTCACTGAAAATGCCCGGTAATCCCGGGTTGTTCCATAATGTTAGGTTAGGGTGAAATATAGAAGTCTTACTAATAATCAATATTATATTCCATATACGAATCGTATCTTTAGCGGTCTTGAACGTAACTCTCTTAAAGTAGTTTGGGTCGTTAGTTCTTGCAAGGAATTGTGTAGCATTTGTGCCCAGCATAAATTGATGAAAGTAATACGGATTACTAGAGTTGAAAAGACTGTGTAATCGCCCCAAAAAAGAAGCATAAAAATTAATTTTGAAATCTGGAAAATTAAGACCACCTTTAATAAATGGTAATTTCAAAAAAGAGTGCTCTACGTTTTTTTTAAAGCCCCATATGAAACTTCCTAAAATACCATCTAGCTTTGTGAAAAATAAGTTATTAATAATCAAAGGAATACACCTAAATACAAAAATGTGGGCAAAATGTTCATTTTAATAAGATTTATTCGTCCAAAGAGATTTAGAGGGACCTTATGCCATTTTTTAAGAAGAGCGGCTGTATCTTTTAATAGAATATCGTAATTGAATGCCTTGGTGTCCCTGATGTTGGATGTTATTTTAATGCCTAGATAGGTAGCTGTATGGCAGATACCCATGACTGGAATCAGTGGTTTATAGTTCACTATAATTTGTGTTTTATTCAGGTTTAATTTATACCCTGAAACAGCGCCAAAATCATCGGCTTCTTTAATAATTCCAGCCATAGCTTCTGTCACGTCAGTTGTGTATATTGCCAAGTCGTCAGCGTAGGCTGTAATTTTAAGTGAATTGCTGCCATGAACAAATGGTTTAATACGTTCTTGGGACTGTATAGCGTTAATAAATGGCTCCATGGCAAGAGCAAATAAGAGCGGTGATAGAGGACACCCTTGGCGAGTGCCTCTTCGAATAGGAAAAATAGGGGATAACAAATTAACAAATCCTATTTTTGCATTTGAGCAATCGTAAAGAGCTTGTATTCTAGTTATAAACTGTGGCTTCAAGCCAATTTCTTTAAGAGTGGCCCAAAGATAATCCCACCCTACTCGGTTGAATGCTTTTTCAGCATCGAGTAATACCATACCGAGTGGGGAGGAAATAGTGGCTGCAACATCAGACGCTGTAATGGCCATCTTGACATGTAAAGTTGTATCTCTGCCTACCACAAAGCCATGTTGATGTTTGCTAACTAGCTTGGGCATAAGAGGAGACAGTCTCATAGCAAATAATTTGGCATATGCTTTAGCGTCTGCGTTAAGCAGAGAGATGGGCCTATAGGACCCACACTCTACCGGTGTTTTATTCTTTTTTAAGAAAAAAATTATCTTTGCAGTTTTCCAAGAATCAGGAGCCCCACCAGTTTCACCTATCTGATTAATGACTGAACAGAGAAGGGGAAAGTAATTCCTCGCTGCAGCTCTTATATATTTCAATAGGAAGTGTATCATCTCCAGCTGCTTTCCCGGAAGGAAGAGAGCAGACAGCTAATTTTAATTCATTAGGATTCAAATCTTTTTCTAGTTCTTCCATCATTTCTTTATCTTTTTCCAGTACCCAATTCTTTCTAATCTAACTCTGCAAAGTTTCTATCACCGGCAAATGTTCGGGAGTATAACGTTTGCCATAATACATAACAAACTGTTGCAAAATCTGTTCTGGTTGGGTGTAGTTATCTCCATCAGGCCCTCTTATGCTCTTAATTAAAGAACTTGCCCTGTCCTCCGCAACCTTATAGGCGAGGATCTTACCAATTCTGTCGCCGCTCTCATATTGTGATAGCCTATATTTATGAAGTTTGGAGCTAATTCTGTCTCTAAGAATTTTTTTAATCTTAGAACGTAAAGTAATTAGTTTGAATTCTAATTGAGATTTATTTGGTGTGATAGTTACCCCTTCACCCTCTTTCCGAATGATTTCAGCCAGATATTCTTCCAGAGACCGGATATTTGTTGTAACTTCCCTGATCTCATTTACCCGTTTTGCATTCTTCCTAATAATAAACTGCTGAGCAAACCCTCTAATACTAGCTTTACAAGCATCCCATACATAAATGAGTTGGGTAGAGTCAATGTTAAACTCCAAAAAGTCTTTAATATGCTCTTTCAGCTGATTAATAAATATTCAGTCCGATAACAAGTATCTGGGGAATGAAAATAACCTAGCTTCCTGTTTTTTAGATGTAATAAACCGTAAAAGGATAGGGTTATGGTCCGAAGTTATTCTTGGACAAATCTCCATTTTACAACCTAAAAATACATTATCAGAGGCCCAAGCCATATCAATACGTGAGCACATTTTATGTGGTGTCGAGTAATATGTATATCCTGCCAGTGTAGGGTGTAGATTCCTCCATACATCTTTTAAATTATGAATACGTGCAAGTTCTAAAATAGCAGCTCTTGTTTTGCGCATGCGTTGAGGGGATACTCTTCGTAGTATCCTTTGCATAGTTAATAACACAATTAAAGTCGCCTATTAATATTAGCTTCCCTTCCCAATCTAATAATTCTATATTTAATCGGTCAAAAACTGCCGTGTCATCATAATTGGATCCATACACTGCACATAGAACATATTTACAGTTAAACAAATTAACTTGTGCAATTGCCCTCAGAAGCTACTCTAAGAACTTCTACCTTGAATAATTTTTTCTTAAGTATAGCCACTCCCCGTATTGAAGCGTTTAAGGACGTACATGTTATTAGTTCGTACCCCCCTTGTTCCATCATCTTCCTATCTTGAAAGCGAATATGGGTTTCGTTTAAAAGTGCAAAATGAGGGTTATACATTTTAAGTTCTTCGAAAACAAGTTGCCTTTTACTTTTGTTATTAAGACCTGAAACATTCCAGGCTAGACAATTAATTTGAAACATATCTTACTTCAAATATGTTAAGATTTCTTAAATTAATCTGTAAACATTTAATTTTGCTCAATCTGTACTTTAAATCTTCCATGCTTGTCACCTATTTCCCCTTTAACCCCCCCCATACCTCTTCCCCTGACAATACTTTCCAACCCCTGCCCCCCCCCCCAATAAGTACCTACCAGGAAGCCTCCCTCTATCCGCTGCTGCCGTTGTAGAGGCAGACAACCAGAGAGGTCTCCACAAGAACCCCCGTCCTTCTGTATTAAACTGATAAGCCCATTACACAGAAGAAGGTGCCCTGATGATCAACAAAGTGAACAAAGAGAGTAAACAAAGAAGGAAAGCAGTAAACAATTAAGTATTTGCCCCCATCTTAAAAAGAAATTGCTCAGCTTCTTTAACATCATTAAAAAAAATAAGTATGACCAGATTTCATCACTTTTAGGCGAGCAGGTTCCTGAAGATACACCACCGCCCCCCGGGATTTTAAAGGGTTGATCAATTTACGCAGCTCCCAGCGTTTGTCTATAGTGACTTTGCTAAGGTCAGACTTCACAAAAAAGGTTACATTATCCACAGTCACAGGATTATTTGGCCTAGCTTTGATGGAAACCGCTTGTCTTAAAAGAAAATTGCCAAAGTAAATTAGAATAGGCCGCAGAAATGTACTCTCCTTGTTTCGAATAAACATAGGTAGTCTGTGGGCTCATTGGAGCTGCGAGTCCCAATCCCAGTCGGAGAGGTCCGGGAATGCCCTTTGAAACAACTTGACCATATAAGCTCGGACGTCGGAGCCCTCTGATCCCTCGGGTACTCTAAAAAGTCTCAGGTTCTGTCGCCTTTGTCTGTTTTCTAGGTCCTCAACTTTACTATGTAAAGCCACAATATCTTTGTCATGTTGGTTAGTAGTGGTCACTGTAGTAGTTAAGGATTCCTCAACCCGACCACCCTTTGCTGCAGTTCTTCAATCTCTTCAGTAACATTATTTAATTTACTTGTGACCTCTAGCAAGCAATTCTGCATTTTACTATTGTCTTCCCTTAGCTGAAGTAAGTGATTGTGGGCCTCCTGCCGATGTTCCAATAATGTTTTCAGAATTAAATCCAGGGAGGATATTGCCTGAGGGGCCGAAGGGCAATGATGAAGAGTGGTGGATATATCTTCTCCTCTAGCGGTGGATGGGGGTAGGAGTTCAATGCTCTCATTCGGAGTAATAGGGCCAGTAGAGGGTGAATTGTCAGACCGAGCTCCAATTAGAGAAGCCTCCAAAGGCTCTGGGGAGGTAGTTTTGTTAAAAGAAGTATTTTTAGAATTCTTCAAGCTGTCTCTATCTGTGGGACTAGTGCCAGATAACCGCATGGCCATGCTCTTCACACCACCTTTGGCTTGTATCTATTTACGTAGAGGACTTTGGTCTTTAATAAACTTCTCTAGAGCACTTGTAGAGGCCTGTGTAGCCGATAGGGTCGAAAAATTCAAATTTTTCCCCCCATTTCTTAACTTTGTTCTTGGCTTTCCCCTTCTCTTTTTTGTGGCCAAGGAGTTTACTTGCATCCGCTAAGGTGGAATTGTGCTCTAAATCCTCTGTTGCCGATTCCCTTACCTCCTCCGATTCCACCAACTCCTCATATTCATTGTTAGATTCTTCTAGCGATACATCTGCATTGTCCAAATCATTGCCTCCAGCTGTTGAGGTTCCTAGATCTGAGATTACTGCTGTGTGAGCTAGCAAAACTTGTGGGGTTGATGGAGCAGCCGCGATAACACTCTCCCCAGCCAAGGCAGAAACTGTAGGCTTCGTAATGTCAACTGCAGAGGTATTGTCCATTCCCAGACCAACAGCTAGAGCAGTCGAATCCTCCTCATTGCCTTCAGCCTCATTCCCGTCTTGCCTTTGAGGTGAGCTCTGTAGTGTACATGGTTCTGTACATCGAATCTCCACCACATCCTCTCTGGCTGTGTCTGACTCTGCCTCATTGTTACTGCTCCCCTGAACAATAGTGTTAGCGGTTGCTTTTTTAGCTGGCATGTCATTATTAATAGATTTTGCTAAAGTGATTTGTCCTCTGGGCCAAGAAAAGAGTGGGGCGGATAACTTGTTGCTTACCATTTGTCTGTCCTTGTTGCTGGGCGAGTTTCCCACCGCAGGTGCAGTCTTAATCACCGCAGTTGCTGCAATCGGTTTGTCCTTCTTGCAGGAAGAGTTTACCACCGCAGGTGCAGTCTTAGTCACAGCCGTCGCCACAGTTGGTTTGGCGGGGGCCGCAGCCGCAGCCCTATCCTCAACTTCATCGTCTTTCGTTATTTTATTCGAATGTGGGACATTTTTAGGTGGGTTTTTGGGCGCCATCTGCTCTGTGCTTTTCTGTTTATTACTGCTCCTGGTTCTCGCCACCGCGATTCCTGCAGATATCTACCGCACCAGCCAGCCAGCCTCAGCGCCAGTTTGACCCAGTAAATCAAGATCAGATTGTCCGAGTATGCAAGTGTAAGTATGCAAGTGCTTCGTACCGCGTTTTTCGCTCCCCTAGCCTCGTGTCAATGCCTCCAAACCTCCTAGCTCTGATCTAGTAAATCAAGTAAATCAGGAGAGCACTTTGCATACAATTAGTTGACAGAGCAGCTACTCACTATCTAGCGGTCTCTGGCGTCTTAGTCCCAGTATAGAGAATCCGGTATCTCAGTATCAATCTACCTCCTGGCGTTGAAGCCGTCGGATCAGTGCACCACTGCCGCGGTCCCACCTCAAAAGAACGAAATCAAGAGAATCCGTGGCAGAGCAGCCGCCTGCTAGCTCGCAGGCTCCTGAGTCTCAATCCCACAGCTGCTCATAATCTCGCTGCCTCGCGGGCTCCGGCGTCCCAATCCCACAGCCTTGCTCTGAAATGTCTTCGTCTCAGTCTCCGCCTAACAACCTCCGGGAATTGAAGCTGCCGGGTCAGTGCAACGCTCCGCTCTGTTCTCTCTTACAATGTAAGCACCTTCCAGTTTAATTTTCTATATCTATGTCATTAAATCCCTTTTCCAAAGTTGGAAAAAGTAGTCTATATTGCGGAGTTCAGGGAGTTCTCGTAAAGCGTCCTCACTGTGGCGTTTTCAGTCCGCCATCTTGCTTCCCGCAGCGTTAATTTCTTACAGAGACTCGCATCTGTTTCAAGTTGATCGACCCTCAACACCCCAGTGGTTAAGAGATCTCTGCAGAGTTCCCTCCAGGTTCCAAGGTCTTCATCCATTTTCTCATCCTTTGTACAAGCTTTCATGTGGACCTCTTCCGCACGCGACCACTCGCGCACATCCTGCAACCAATCCTCCACTGAGGGGGAGCGCTTACCCATCCATACTATGGCAATTCTTCATCTTGCTAGTACCAGGAGTAATTGCAATAATCTGTAAAGCATCTTGCATTTTCTAGGTCTCGTGACTTGCCCTAGCAGGCAGTTCAGAGGGATTGCCTCCACCGAAGGGCAGTTCCCGGCCTCGCTCAACCACATGTGCCCAGAAATGGCACCCCAGGCTAAATGCAGAAAGTCCGCCCCCTCTTTGCTACATCTGGGGCAAATGTCAGAGCAGTCTGAGTCAATGCGATAGTCTCATCAGAGTCAAGTACACGCGGTGCAGGTAGTTAGGGTATTAACTTGAAGTGTGCATTATAGGATCCTGAGTGTGTTAAAGCGCACACTGCCTTCCATGCCTTGTCGCCCATGGGTGTCTGCAGATCTCCATCCCACACGTCGTGCCCTGGGAGGTGGACCCATTGCGTCTGCCCTCATGGCTGTGTACAGTAATGAAATTAACTGGCGTTCACTCCCATATGTAAGCATTTTTTGAGTGTTTAGATAGTCAATGGGGGGTTAGGGTATGTGGGCATGTCGTCCTGGCCAAGTCTGTGAGGCCAGCATGCTGCATGTATTGTCCCTGCCCAAAAGCCCACCCCCTCACATGCCTGCTCATACGAGATAAAGGTTTAATTAAGGTGCAGGTCAGCCAACATCTGGCAGCCCCCCCTCCCTCCATGCCTGAAATGAGATGTTTTCCATCATTTTTCGCTCTGCGGCGAGAATCCAAATGTTCAGTTCCAGGTGAAACGGCACGTACCAAAGTGTGCACTCCACAAATTGTTGCCAGACGTGTGGTCTGTTTGACCACATGTGGCACGTATAGGTGTGCACCTGCCCCCTCCATCAGGACCGCTGGAAAGACTACAATGTTGTACTCTCCCTCTCAGCAGATTATTCTCCCAGTTTTTTCCATCGTCCAACCGCCGGGCTGCATGTTGCAGGTGTGCCACGAAGTAATATAGGTTGAGCCATGGAGCCTCTAGACCCCCCCCCCCTCTCACCATACCACCTCTTTAAGACACGCAGGGCTACCCTGCTTCGCATGCCAGCCGATTATAATGACGCCAGCACGGAGTTCAGCTGCCTAAACACTGCCATGGGGGATACCACACAGAGTTCTGAAGCACGTATAGGCAACATGGAAGAACATCCATCCATCCATCCTAGCAGCCCCAATTCTACCCATAAGGGAGAGCGGCAGGGTGTTCCGAAAGGCCACTGACCGCTTCAGGGATTAGATTACTCCTGTTACATTTTGTTGTAGTTACTGTGTATCTGCATGTGCAACCTGAATGCCTAGATCTTGAAAGTTCCCAGTCTCCCAAAGCAATCCGAGCCACGGAAGGTCCTCCTGAGGCAACGTAGTCAATCCTGCCAGCAGAAAGATCAGAGACTTATGCCTGTTAAGGCGCAGTCTAGAGTAGTCAGAAAAATCCTCCAAAAGCTGCAAGAGTCAATGAACTGCTGCCCAGAGAAGTGCAACATAGAACAGAGCATTGTCCGCATATAGCGAAATGAGACGAGACAGCTCCCCAATGCGTATTCTCATTGCTCAAGGTCACGTCTGGTCCATACCTCCATGGGCTCAGTAGCCAGGTCGAAAAGCAGCAGTGATAGCGGGCGGCTCTGCCGAGTTACTCGTCCGAATGTCCAATTCTCTGACCGACTTTGGCCCACTGGAACCCCTAAAGAACTTGACCCACTCGCAGAACAGCGGGCTGAACACCGACGCCCTCAGTACCTCCTGGAGATAGCCTCAATCCACTGTACCAAACGCTTTTTCATGTTCGATGGATACCAATGCCAATTCCTCGTTTCTGTGCCTCGTGCATGACATGCGATAAGCACTGTATATTCATGCCCGTGTTGCGGCCAGGGGATGAACCCGCACTGGTCCTTGTTGACAAGTTGGGATGACCTATGCGGGGCCAGTAGCCTCGTCAGTACCTTGCACAGTATTTTGACATCGGAGTTTATCATGGTAAGCAGGCGGTACGCCGCTGAGTCCCGACCATCTCTCCCTGCTTTAAGAGCATGCAAATTCTCGCCCCCCTCTACCAGTGCCTTAGCTCTTGGTATCTCTTTTAGCGGCTCAAGTATCTCCTCAGACGTTAGTCGCGCTTCCATCTCCTTCCGGGCTGCCAGTTGGAGATGCTTCAATTTCAGTGTCTCTCCCCCCCCTCCCCCCTCCCCCCCGGAACAGTCAATTTCAGTGTCTTCCCCCCCACCCCCTCCCCTACGGAACAGGACACAAAGGTCCGCCCGGACAGTATAGTTCGCAGAGAATACTTGCTGTTGGAACACTTCTAGTATACCCATCCTGGAGTACACCATGTTTCCCACTAAATTACGCTAGCAGCAGGTCATCACCGGGGGAGCCAGCTCCCTGTGCAAAATACTGTCTAATAGGAGCCCGGACTTGTCGCCTTTGGCATGTGGCCGCTGGCAGTAGCGAGTGAGCTTGTATTTGTGTAATCTGTCCCAGGTATCGCTAATTAGCTTGTGCAGCGTGTGTTCTAGGGCGTAAGTGGTAGGGGGCCCCCACATCGTCTTGTCTGGATCCCTCCCTGCTAGTGCATCTTCCCTGTCCCTCAACTCTCGCTGCAACTGATGCCGGACTCCACAGGTGAGTCCCATACCCACTTCTGCCATTACCACATTCATCACCTCCCACTCCGTGCCTCTGCTAGCTGTGGCATTCCAGTTAAACTTCATATAGTCTGAGAGTGTCGCCCCTCCCTCTTGATCCTCTAGGATCTCGGGGGTGGGGGGGGATTCGACACAGTGGGGCGCCCTGTACGGTTGCATTCCATTGTATTGCACAGCACATGGGCATGATCCGATAAAAACATGGTCACCTCAGCACCCTGAAACTGTTGTGAACAATATCTGGGATGATTTTCCCATCATACTATGTACACGCTATTTTCTGGCCAAACTTATTGTAGTCTCGAACATTCCTTTCCATTAACTTCCCAGCACACTTGAATCAACATTTTTTAGCACAATTTTCCAGATGTCCAATCAGTATTTTTGAAAAGTGTTAAGACCCTAAGGGACCTTTAGGATCCTGCTGGGGGTTTAATGCAAACCCTCTCTCTTTTTAATATGTAGTTCTTTAGAGGCTTTTCTGTGGTAAATCTTTTTAGTTACTTTCCTCATTCATGTGCTAATGACCTTTAATAAAAACGTTTACACAGCTTTTCCTCCAGTTCATCCATCCTGGAACTAGTTTGAAGTTGGGATTTGTACACCTTAAGAACTCAAAAAGGGCCCTTCCAGTTGATTGATGTGGCGCAAGTCTATAAGTTTCAAGTTTCTGGAGTTCAACGTTGTTACATTGTGGATGTGCTTAATCCCACAAACTCCCCAAAATTCATGTTTCCTTGGAGGCAAAATAAAACTAGGATATCCTTCTTTACTAAAGATTTCTTGTTTGTTTTCTTTAGAAAAAAAAACTGTTCTCTATTAGATGTGAAGTCACACAACCATTTGTTTTATGACTGCCTAAAAACTAATTGGAGAATGCAAATACATAGGAAAAAGTTACTTCACCAGGCAAAGGATCAATCAAATGCTGGGATACTTCTTGCCATGGATGTGGTAAAGATGTTACCACTCTTAGACCGCTTACAACTCTTTACCATTCTTGCATCCTTTAAATGAGCTCCTTCAGGCCGCCAGAAGTCCAATCTCCACTTTTCCTTCATTTTCACTCTAAGATCTCCTCCTTGTGCTTTTTTTTAAGGGGGATATTAATGTGGAGCCTCTAAAACAGTAAACCATCTTACTCTAAGGGTTTGTTTTTAGCCATCCAGAGTTCTTTAAATGAGCCTATAACAATTTTGGTTTGCTCGTTCTGACCTCACAAGTTAACACCTCATCTTTGTCTAGTTCAACTCCACGTTTCTTTAGAGATAGCTCGATTAGTGATTACACAAACTTCCTCATCTTCTCCCAACTCTTAGTAGTAGATTGGTCAACATCATATAAAGTTAGATGTAACAAAAAAAAGTTGTGAAATTTTGCACTCCTGGTAAATGGTGAATCCCAGATCTCTTGCAATCCAGTCACCCATTTTCTTATTCTTGAAGATTCCACGTCTAGACCCGTTTCCTCAAACATTACACACAACAGTATGTGATCAGTGCTCATGACAAAAACTCTGTCCCTCAAAAAAAATCCTGAACTTGATTGCCCAAAAAACTCCCAATACCTCTCACTCAGTGACAGAGTAATTAAACTCCACACCCTTGAGAGCTCTTGAGGCAGAGGCAACTTTATTAGTAGTGTGTAAAAACTGCACCTAAGCCTTTTGCACTTCCAGTCACTCTGCAAGGCTTTTCTGGCACAAAAGGTTTCAAATAATTTTCTCAGTAGATTGCTCTGACCAGTTCAAAACATTGTTGGTGCTCCACGTCCTCTTTAAATTATATTCCTTTGCCAAGCAAGACGACCCACAAATTCTCCATAAATTCCATTATTCCAGAAATGATAGCAACTTCTTTATTCTGAGGAACATTAATGTTCTCAATAGCATTAACCACATTTTTCTTTCGCAGCACACCACTATACAAGATAAAGTCCTTCCATCCCTAAACAACACTTTACATGCAGAGTTAAACCATGCTCAGCAAACCTTTCAAAATCTCAAATTCCCCCTTTTGTTGGGCTCCAACCAAGTTGCCTCAGAAATAAGCACATCGTTCTGATAATACTTGATGCAGCCAAAACCATCCAAAATACTCATCATGACTATCTGGAAACCAGAGGCAGCTGAGATTGAGCCAAAAGGCATGCAAACAAATTTGAAAGAGGCCCTAGGTGTTACTAGGTATATTCCAGACACTCCTCTTGTAGTCTAATTTGATAGTCCGCCAAGGCTGGATCTAGTTTGAACCAACATCTAGTCCCAGGGAATTATTGCAAAAGTTCCATAGCGTTGGACAAAAGGAAACATATCAACGCGTTACCTCTTTAAGTGCTCTCAAACCTATACAGAAGTCTCATTTCCCCAGAGGATGTTTTGCTACAACCAGAGGAGCCGACCATGAGGAGATTTCTGTGGGACTTTTAATCCCATCACAAGGTAATCTGTACAACTTGTGTTTTTCTTTTAATATCATAAACCCCTACTGGCCACTCCTGAACTTTAAAACTACAGGCTTGGTATCTCGCTTTGAGCAAACGGGATAGACCAAGTTCTTTCAAACCCCCTAAAAACTCACTGAATACCTTCGATCATTTTCTTTTCAGAATCTGGTACTTCCTTGGGATTCTCTGCACAAGCTAGAGCAGCTTCCTTGACCTGAACTTGAAGTTGAAATTTTGTGTCCAATATGACACCCACATCATTTTGATGTGGCCACCCAGTAACGGTATCACTTTTCACTGAGGCAGAGACTTTCCTTCTGCCATTTTACCTTTAACTTCCAACATAGTCAATAAATAATCTACCATTTTTTGACTGGCCTCCATAAGTGCCAGGATAAATGGCTATTTTGTTCAGCGTCACCGTGTTGGTGAAAAGTTCTGAAATAATTGTAATCCTTTAACACAATCAAACATCATCCTCAACTTCATGTTGTTGATTCGCGGAAAGTCATATGGGTGGTCATCAGCTTTGCACACTAGTTGTAGCACAACCATCTCACAAATTTCCTTAAACTTGTTGCTGCATATCGCTCTTTTAATTCTACGACTCTCTGCAAAGTGTTCCTTTCTTCCACACTGCACAGCACCGTAAGTTCCGGACCAGGTTTGTTGTCGGCCAAATGTCCAGTTTTGACACACCTTAAGCATTGACCAACCAACCAGAATTCATTTTTTGGGCTACGCACTGCATTTTTTTTCTTCATCTTTTCTTTCAAAGCATCTCCTGTTCTATTGTACATGCTGTGATCTTTGGACAAGTTCTTCTTCATAACTGCCATACCTTTACCCATGAGTTCCACAGGACGGGGGTGGGGGGGGTCCTCTCTAAACCAGAATACTTCTTGTATTCTATTACTAGTGCGGCACAATACACATTGAGCCCCTATGCATTCCTCACTCAAAGCTCCGAATTTACTATTACATTTCAGTCTCCTTTGAGATGGTATGTAATTTTCGACAGACGGACTCTTATTTCCTTTCACCAAGTAAATAGCTTTCCATAAAGGTGATTATACAAGATGAATAGTGTATATCCAGTTTTATTACAGATCTAAATTGCATTTTGGCCCCTTTCATCATCCTGTGATAGGTCAGGTAGCTGTTCTGTTTCCTGACCCTCCACACCCAAACAATGTAACAAGTGACCATTTTCTTTCAGCACCCAGATTGGTACTACACTTGTGTAATTCCAAATTATTTTTTTCCACTTGGGCGAGTTCATGGCCGGTGCTCTAGGTACACCTAAGAAAAAGGGAACCAGGGTATGGGGGGGGGGGGGTGTCACATTTTGCATTCTGATTATAATTTCCGATGAGACCGTCGCAACAATTTATGAAGTATCATAGAAGAAACTCGGGCTATTAGATTACACAGCTACCATAACGTTAATGCTCACTTATGCACATTTTTAATATGCTCCTTAAATATATCCAGTAATTATACAGATGATTAATGTGCAAAACAAAAAGCTTCTGAAAAGTAAAGTACATACAGGATGCTTCTCAGACTTAATTAGTGTGCATGTCACCAATGACTTCCCAGTTGCATACACTTTTACCGGTTGCTGTGAGTACAAAACCAGTGCATAAACTATTTCCCAAGTTCCTCACGTAGACAATGTGGTCTTACCCAGCAGTGAATGATAGTTGTCTTAGTAAACTCAAATGATACCATTTCCATAAAGAGACCAAATATTTTACTAACAACTGTGTATCAGATCTCCATACTGTGACCTCCCAAACACTGAACAACCATGGGCTCCACTCAGTTCCTACCGCCTGAACGGTTTGATCCATCTTTCTGCGACACTTGAAAGACACATTTGGCGACTAGCAGACAGGAAGCTATCTAGATGTGCATGCAGGCACATCCCCTTGACGAATGTTTGACTACAGGGGTGTGTCTCACTTATCTGACTGAAATAAATCTCAACCATCCGTAGTTTAGGGTGGCTTTCATAAGCGAGAGATTCAGAAAGGTTAGCGCATTTGCCCTCGTTATATCGGTTTTATCGGTATGGTACGAGGGTGTAGCCAGGCAAGGATCAGAGTACCCCTGACAAGTCCGGAGACCTGAATGGGCTTTCCAAATAGCTGAAATATGTTTGAATAATTAAAAGGTTGGAAGAGAAATTACATTTCATCCTAACCCCGAATTTGTAATTTTTTTTATTATATCTGGGATACCCACTATTAAAGGATAATTCCAGAGTATACCTCAAGATATTTTGAACTTTGTATTGGATCCCTGAAATAATCCAACAATCCCTTATCTAAGACCTCCCAGCAATGGTATAGTCCACTGTGGTGGTATTTATCTACCATAGTGTGGAAAATCCCCAATGATGAAGCGTGCCATGAAAGGTTGTGGGTGAGATTTTTCAAACTTTTGAGATTCTTGTTGGGAATCCCCCAAACAGTTTTTTCTGGTAACCTGGCATTCTTTAATGCTATGTTGTGATGTGGAGGACATGACCAGGTTTTATCACTCTTGCTCTCTAGTTGTGTACATGTGTGAAAAGGTCTAGCAGGATGACTTCTGCGCACTTGCACTTTAGAATAGCCGTCCACACCGAAGCATTCCATTGAGCAAACCTCGTCAGCCATTGAAAAGTGGTGGATTCCACCTGTCAAATGTGCATGTAGCCACTGAAACGCATTGTGATTCATGTTGCATTCCAACGATATCCAAATCGTTGTGCTGAGGCACCCCTGTCAGCTAATGACGTGTTGTGGATTTCAAATATGTCAAACATGTTCCTTGCCAATGTAGCCGCTTTAAATGCTGCTTTATTCTTGGTGTTTTCCAGTGATGTACTGCTGCTGGTGTCCAAATAACAGTGCATACTCCTCCACCAATTTCCAAATTGTGCGAGTTTGACGTTCTTCACAGAACACGCCTACAAATCTTCTTTAGACTTTTCGCATTTCTGCTGAAATGCAGAATCAGTCTGTTCTTTACCAGGGTAGCAGTGGATACACACGTCTAACTCAACTTTGCCCTGAAATGAATAAGTTCCTCTTAAATAATACCAGTTGAGTGACAGCTGTACAATTATATTCCTCTTACGTGTATTCTTAGTGCTAAATCGGACAGTTGCACAGTAGTTTTCCTCTTGTGTTTGGTTAGGGATCTATCATCAAGCATTCGTAGATCTTTGTTCCTTACTTAAGATGACACTTCTCCCTCAAAATCGTCACCAGTCTAATGAGCAATTCTAGTGAAAACGGCCATAAGAGTAGGCTCAGTGTAACGTCACTTCAGCCACAGCGTTAACTTCAAATAACTCACTTCTACAATTCTAATCCACTAATCCTCTTGAATCTACTTAAAAAATTATTACTTCGCAGTTTACATCATTCATATTTTAAAAACATGATTGTTTTAACAATATACCACTGTGAAAGGGCAACTGTTCTTCTTCAGGGGATTTCAACCCCAGATTATATTCACTGATTAAAAAGAAAAAATTGGATTGTGCTCACATCTACACTTTAAAAACTCAACATTTTTATTTAAAAAAATGTTGAGACTAAGTATTCCTCATTCACTGTTCCTGTAAAATTACATTGCTCTTTGAAGGGTACTTCACTGGCATGCTCTTGGAGCAGCTGTTGCACCTAACACCGTGAATACCAACACTCGTTCTAGAACTAAAGTCCTCTCCACCTTACTCCAGGCAGTTGGGTAAAGCCTTTTCTTGATGGATATTTCCACCTGCAGATCCCTCATCTTATGAATCTCCGCAGGCTTTAGATAGGATCCAGATATTCTTGCAGTGGCTCCTGTGAGCTGACAGATGACGCCATTGGTCTCTCCCGCCTCCAGACATGGAGCTGCGTATAGATGCCGCGTCAGCACTCTGACAGAAGTGCCTTTTTTTCCTGTGCAAAGACAGAGCTCCCCTTCTACTGATGTTGATTCTTACTGAAGCTCTGTCAACTAAATTGTGTGGCATTGTATAGGAATGTCACCTCCAAAGTCTAAAAGCTCCCATTCCTGTTGTGCTTGCCAAAAGCAGTTGTTGGTCATTGAGCCCCTCAATTATTGACCTCCTCAAATATGACGCCCAGGTCCTATGACTAATGCTCCCCAAAGCCTCCAGAGAATGTAAGAAACTGGGCTAAGCTCAATCCTGATGGAGGGGCAGAGCCAGGTGCACAACAAGATGGCCTTGCTCTGAAGGAGCTCCGTTTGCCTTCATCAAAATCTGTCCGAATGAAGGGGAGAGGTAAACATCAAAAAAATGAACTGTTGAGGCCTTGCAGCAAGATCAGACTGTCCTTTGCCTTCAGTGTTGGCACCAAGGCGTGTACAAATCCTTAACCACACAATGGAGTGGATACGACTGGAAGGACCCCCTCTGGTCGTGACCAAGTGGAACAGATCTTCTCTGGCCGATGTGCGGAGCGGCCGCAGAGAGGAGTTGATGGTGTAACTGAGAGCAGAAACTGCCCACATGCACTGATGTTCCCGAGGTGAGCTTAGCCTTGCGTACTGGCATCGTTTAACAAGTGACATAGACATAGTCAAAAGATACTTTATAAAGCAAATAAGCCATAAAAGCAGACATTTCAAAAAGAGTACATTTTGTCAGGGTACATTCAATTAAAACAACCAGAATCGCATAAAAATATAAAATATGAACCGGTTTTGGAATCGATGAAAGTGGCCAAGGTTCAAGTTTTAAACTTACAGGAGGTACATTATATAAAGTGCAACAGTGCTAAAAAATAAAACCAGATACTGTGGGCAATATAACAAAGTGCATGTGCTAACACAATGAGAACCCTGAGCATCATACATGAGAAGCAGGCTAGCTACTGCAGGGTCAGCTTTTTCCTGTGTCTAATGGCCCCTGTTAAGAAACTTGCAACCCCATAGCAGCCCATGGGGGAAGATAGCATTTGAAGGTATAATAGTGCAGGCCTGACTTGGATAAATTGGCGATCTCTGTGCAACGGGAGTATAAACTTTCTGCGCAATAGGTTCTAATAATCACAGAAAATTATAGTGTAGGGTGTCTTGCACTGAGAAGTTGTCACATGGGCAGGGTTTTAGAGTGCCGTGTTACGTAAAACCTTGAGGAAAACACAATAGCCAGGGGACCAAATGCAAACAGAATCTAGTCAACACACAGTGATGGTGTGCTCTGCTAACGAGGAGTAGATACGGTTGAACCTGTTGGCTCAAGGTCAGTGTGACCAATCTAACAGTGGGCTTTGCTAGCTCCTTCTCTTCCCTGATCCCCTGTCGTTTGTCCAGGAACTGCTGTTTGATGTTTCTAACAGCTACTTCACCCAACGGTTTGGGGCTCAGGTATAGGTCGGGACAGCTGAGCCATTTTGTCTGTTCCATTCCAAATTTTAGCCAGGGAATAGGTAGAGCCCCCTCCAGCGCTGTACACTCAGTAATTATAAGTTGATTTTAATATTTGGTGGGACAGGCACAGATTCTCAGCCAACGCAGCAGAGAGGCTACCGCTATCAGATCTGAAATGTGCCCCACCCCCAGATCTTCGTGTAAAATATATGCCAGGCGGGACTGCAAGAAGCTTATGCATGAATGTGTTCTCAGCCCCCTGAATGTCTTTCACATCATTGTAACCCCAGACATCTGATAGAAACATCTAGCTGCAGATTCCTTAACTCAGAATAGCCCCAGGCCTCAGACTGGATCCGGAAAACTCTTTGCAGCAGCACCTCTGCGTGCCGGGGGATGGCGCCGTATGGCCCCGCCCTGACGTCCGTGTATGTGACGTCAGCAAAGCCATGTAAGTCAAGTCGCTGACGTCAGTTTTTCTTCTTTCTCCGCGTCCCAACACGGATCCAGGAAAACCAGCCGTTCCTTGGCCTGTTTTTCAGGCCTTCTCAACGCCTTTGGCGTCACGGAACAGTCTGCGATGCCTTCGGGCTTGAAAGTGTGTGAGACCTGTACACGGCAGATGTCTGTCACGGATCCGCACGCGATATGTATGTGGTGCTTGGGAGTACACCATGATTCCGAAGAGTGTGACGCCTGTCGACAGATAAAATCAAAGTCCCTGAGGGAGCGTCGCATGAAGCTGCTGGCCGCCTGGATGTCCAGTCCTGCTTCTTCACGCCGCCGATCTCCTTCTCGGGATCGGGCCCGGTCATGGGTCGTTCCCGCGGATGTCGTTCAGAGACAGGTAAGCACAAGCATAAGTCACGGAGGTTGTCCTCCCGTAAATGTGACGCTGGGGCCTGCTGCTCTTGGTCTTTGCAAGACACAGGCGGCCAGGAGTCGGCTTCCACATACCCATCCTTCCCGCGTGTCGGAGCGACTCGGACCAAGATGGAAGCCTATTTGAAGGCTCTCCAGTCTTTCTTTGGGTCACCCCCTCTCCCTGGTGCGCCTTCAGGTCCCACAGAGCAGGTAGGCACTCCTGTTGGGTCTTCGCCGACGGATTCGTCCTTGGTGCCGGCTGCCTTCCTCGATACGACGTCGAGAATGGCCCGGAGGGGTATCCCAGTTGTCCGTCCATCCCACCCGTCCAGTCGCCGCATAGCCCTGTGCGGCTTACTGCGCTGATGTCCGCTGCGGCATCGAGTTCGCCCTGTTGCCCTTTTTCTTTCCCGCAGGTGGAAGTCAACGTCTATGCGATGCAGCCTTGGCATCAGTCGACGCCGGTGCCTGAGGTTACGGCTCCTCTTACAGGAGGATGAAATCCCTGTGGGCTCACCATGCCCAGGGTCGTTTCGGAGCGCCTTGGTACAGGTGCCTGACATTCCATGGCCTTTGGATCGGCCTCAGGCTCCTCCACCTTTACTGTCTGGTGGACGAGTTAGCCTCCAACTGTCTCCGACCAATGGTTTATTGTCTCCCCCCAGAATGGCGACATAGGCTAGTGCGGCTTTCACAAGGGCTGTTTGCAGGGCTGCGGATATTCTTCGCTTGCAGCCCCCTGTGGTTTCCTTGCCCTCTGATCCTTTACTGGATCTCCACCAGGAGCCTGTGGACGTGGAGCCTTTGCTGCCCCTTGGTAGGTCTTTGTTTGACATCCTGCTTGGTACCTGGGCACTGCCCTCCTCTGGTGACCCTGTTGATCGGGCCATTGCTCGCCGGCATCTCCTGGCACTGGATGATCCTGTCTGCTTGTCCCTTCACCCTAGAGCTCAGGGTCTGGTTGTCCAGGCTGCTTTCACCTTGCAGCCTTCTTCAGCTCTGCCGTTGCTACCTCTCACTAGGGAGTCGTAGTGGCTGGAGACATGTGGTTGCCACATTTTTGCGTCCGCCAGTGCGGGCATCCGTGCCCTGATTACATCTTGCGTGTTTGCACATGCTTCCTTTGCCCTTTGGGACTTGGTTGGGCTCCTTCCTTTTATCCCAGAAGGGCCCCGGGCTGACTTGCATCGCCTTCTTCCTGATGGCTGGGGACTGGCACAATTTTCCATTTGATCGGCACTGGAAGCTGCTGACTCTGTGGGTAGGGAAATAGCCCGGTTGGTTGCTCTGCGTCGCCATGCTTGGCTGCGCGATGGTCATTTCCCCGACAATGTTCGGGAGACTCCTCGGGATCTGTCATTCAATGGTGTGGACCTATTTGACTGTTACACTGATTCAGCGGTCTCCCGCCTCATGTCTGGCCTCCGTGACTTTCTTGCCCTTGCGGCCTGACTTCCTAGTCCTTCTGGCCTATCTTTTTCATACGTTGTATCACTTTGTGTTACTTTTTCTTGTGCATAGGCAGCGTTGCCTTGCTTGTTTTGGACCCTGGGTTCATGACGTAATACCTAGATGGTCTATGTGGCTACTCAGCCATGTTTGCCTTTAAGTACGGCTGGTCAGCTGGTTCTGCCTTCCTTTCAGTCCTCTTGGCTGTGAGCTTGCCTCGAGGAGACCCCTTGCCGGAGTTGAAACTTACCCTATGTGGGGTATTTGCTGGCTATTGTGTAGCTGCCTTCCTATACGAAAGTCTTGGTACGCTCATGTGGAGTCTTCCTCACAGAGGTTCTGTGAATCAGTCTGTCCTCTCTTTCTGCTGTTATGCGACCCACAGGTTGGCATCGCTCTATTGCACTTTCAGTTGGGGTCTACGCTTGGTCCGTAGTACTTCATTGCATCTGTAGAGGTTCACTGCCGCGAGACTGCTTCCTCACCCAGAGGTGTTTTTCAGCTTCACTGTGCTCCTCTTTGTCGATGTTGGCTGCTCTTCCTTTCGCCAGCCACTGTCTCTTGGGCCACCTTGTTCTGTCCCGTTCCGGCACAGTTCTTCCACGGATGACACACTGCCATCG
Organism: Lissotriton helveticus; assembly: GCF_964261635.1. NCBI lineage: Eukaryota > Metazoa > Chordata > Amphibia > Caudata > Salamandridae > Lissotriton > Lissotriton helveticus. The sequence goes on along the minus strand of NC_136073.1, from coordinate 674,088,519 downwards.
TATAGCGCCTGGGCAGAGCCTGGTGGCGTGGTTCCCAGAAACACAGAGCTGCGTGGCACGACTCTTCCGTGTCTGCGGGTGCATCCTGGTATGTTCTTTGTCACGGGTTGCCTGCGTTCTTTCTTCCGCTTCTGCGGTGACTGGTTCTACCCTCCACTCTCCGGGATGGGTAGTGCTTTCTCGTGCTTCAGCTCTGTCACGACTTGTATGTGGGAGGTGGCGTCTTAGCCACGTACGTCTAATTCTGTACACTGCCTTGTGCTATAATTTTCTGGGCACTTCCCAAGCAGGATTTTTCCTATTTCCCTCCTGCTTTCCGGCCAGGTGTTTTCCACGCTTCTTCTTAGGGTTCCTGCTGTAACACTCTCAGTGAAAGTGGGCTCATCTGGATACTCGCTGTATTGGGTGGTCTTGTCTGTACACCGTTACGTTAGTCCTGACTGTTTCCACTTTCGTGTCCTGCTCCATCTTGTCTGTCTTGCGGGGGACCGTGGCAACTCCATGACGAGTGGGTGATGTCGCTTACTGATCTGGACATTGTTCTGTCCAACTCTGCTTCACCATGACTGTTGGAACTTATGGCCTACCCTTTTCTTGTTTTATGCAACACACTTTTTAGCTGTGTACCTTTCTTAATATATATCTGCTCTGTGCTATTCCCACAGCGGGGTCACGCATGCAAGGTTCCTTGCTGCGCTGTCTGTGGTCTTACCCAAGGTCTGTTCCTGGGACGAGCTCTTGTGCGTGTGTCCGGCTTGCCGGAGCCCCCTTTTTGACGGTTGCCTACCTGGTGATGGGTCCTTCGCATCTGGGCTGCTCACGCTACCCTGCGTGGGGATTTCCCTACACTTGGTGTGGTTCTGGCGTCCAACTGTATGCTTATGTGTATTCTGGTCTTCCACATGAATACCAGTCTTCTTGTGGTCCTGTTCTGGGTGCCTCTGCTTGTTGCCGTCCGCCCTCTCACATGTCTTTTGTAGAGGAGCGACTGCGCACTGGAGTGTCTTGTGTTTCTGATAATGCTGGCACTTTCTGGCCATGGGTCAGCGTCATGCCAATGCTGCCCCTCGTATCTTAGCTGGTGCAGGTTCAACAGTGCTTTTTCCACTGTTGTGCATGCTCGACTGGTATGGGCTGACTGTCATACCGTTTTGTTCTCTTTCTGGGTCTTACTTCCTATAGACACATCGGATCCATCGGACCCTAGGTCCAGTTAACCTTCTTTTACGACGCAATGAACTCTCACTTCTGCACTGGATTCTGGCTCTGTGCTTCTTTCTATCAACCCGGTATACGCAGGTGGGTTTTCGTGCTGTGCTTTGACGGCTTGTGGTGCTTTTGCCTTATATTGTTTTCCGCTCTTTTCAGAGCTTCATGGTCTGGTGTTGGATGCGCTAGCATTGCTGTACCCACTGTCTTTAGTCACCTTGTTGACGACTAAGTTCTCTCTGGAACTTGGTGGGGTTCAGTCGCAGACTCGCCTCCTCTATGGGTATGGCTTTTGTGTCTATTCTAAGTTAAGGAATCTGCGGCTAGATGACTCTATCAGATGAACGAGTGACTTACCTTCGGTAAGTCAGTATATATGGTAGAGACACAGTCTAGTTGCATATTCCTTAACGCCCGCCCATCCTCCCCGATCTGCGAGGACCTTTTCAGGTTGGGTCTTCTGCATTCGCCTTTCTCCGGGTGGCTTTGTCTTTCTGCGGGGTGACATCTTTCACTTACCTCCTCTGCAGGGTGCTTCATTCTGTTTTGTTTGCTCTACTCCACCCATTCTCGTGAGTGGGCGGTTTGCTCATATGTCCTTTTACATCCCTACGCCCTGGGTTGTCCAGTGTGGGGCCTACTCATGTTTTTCTTCCCACCATCTCAATTGCCTTGGGGGGTCTCTTACCTCCCCTGCAGTCCATTGGTTTGAGGTCTATTTGGCTATTCCTCCGGCTATAGGTCTGCTACAGGGGATACGACGTCTCTTGGTGGTGCCGACTTGTGGTGGATTGTCCTTACTCAGGTGTTCCAGACTTGTTGCCCTTCACAGTTTTATATTGTGGTTGCAGGCTTTCTGTCGTCTGTCATGATGTTTTTTCACATTCTTCTGCATCTGGGGATGGTTTAGCTTTCACTTTTGCGAGGTTGCTTCTCCGAGCGGTGCTTTGCTCTTTCCCTTCGCTGATTTTCAGTATATAGTGCCTGGCGCTGTCCTTTATGGTGATGTTCTCCTCATTCGAGTTCTTTTTTTCTTTTTCTCGCACACTGTTCCCATACTCTGTGTTTATTGGTGGCTCCACGTTGTGGCGCAGAAAAGTTTCTCTGAAGAAAACAGACGTCAGTGCGCCGGGAGGGACTTGTATGGATTCGCTGACGTTACGTACACCGACATTTTTCTTGGTAGATCTTCAACAGGGCAGGAAAATGTTTTGACCCGAATATTTTTGCGAAATTCAAAGTGGCCCCTGTGGCTGTAGCTAAAATATTCTTTTTATGCGTTATTTGCGCACACCAGGACCCTTGTTAGTCGAATAGTACCTCTAGATAGGGAAAAGTAGGCACTGTAGTTAACTCTGCCCTCCTTGCAGTAAAATTTAGCCGTAGCTGCCTTTCGGGAGCCTATGAATATAGTGTGTGATTTAGTGAAACTTTGTGGTCCGGTCTAATGAATCCATAAAAGCTATAAACCCGTTTAAAAGTTGTTTGAGGCCCACTGCAGATCTGGCAAGTAGGACCGAGTCATCTGCATACAGGAGCGCAGAGTTTATATCGCTACCAGCCTTGGGGATGTCTTTACAGCTTGATATTAAAAAGTCCCCTAGCTTATTCATATAGAGCGTAAACTGCAGGGGGGCCAAGATTCACCCATGTCGAACCCCTCAACTGCCCAAGTATCCGTCAGACCACCATCCCCATTATATCTAACCGTGGCTGTAGTGTTTTTGTGGGCAGTGTGTAAAAAAAAAAAAGCCACCAACTCTGTTTATGCCCATATTACGTAAAATCAACCATAATTTAGACCTATTTACACAATCAAAGGCTGATGTTAAATCCATAAAAGCCAAATGTAAAATTCCCTTCTTGACAATCGTGTACTTCCCAATCACTAAATGCAAGTTAAGGCATTGATTAAGCATCCCTTAGCCCTGCCTAAAACTGTACTGTAAGTCAGATATGACATTACAATGATTAATCCACACTGTTAGATGATCCAATATCTCTTTCCCCATGATTTTAGCAGCAGAATCTAAGAGCGAGATCGGTCTATAGCATGCGGGATCATCCTGTGCACCCTTTTTAGGTCGAGCATTTGAAACCTCTTGTATTTACTTTCGTATATTCTTATTATATACTTATATGTACTTTATGAGCTCTGGAGATCAGTCCTAGGCTTGTCTGCTTCCGCTTAGGGACTTTTTTTGTTCCTGTTCAACTGCCTCTATTTAACTGTCTTGATGGAAAACTGCCAGCAGAGGTCAGTAAAATTCCAGAATTGCTTTCTGCTGAGAGACTGTCTTTTTTTATTTTTCTGGCAATTGCCTCTATTAAACTTACGTGATAAAAAACGACAAGCAGAGGTCAGTAAAATACCAGAATCACTTAAGCATTCTCTAGATTCCAATCCATAGAAATTGTCTTCCACAAGCACCCGTAGACAATAATATTGTTTTAGTTCTTGTATTTTCAGTGATATGACTACCGAAGGCCCTGATTTTATATTAAAAACAGAGCTATGGACAAAACCATTTCCCGCTGAAAGACAATAGTTCTCTCCATGTGTTCCAACATACCCGGCATGTCACGTAGTTTGGTGCTTACTTTCCCTCCATGTTAAAGAACAGTAGATGTTTCAGCACCCAGGCTAATGTGCTGCATAGCTAAATACATATAAGGTCCCAAAGGCGAGACTGATTGCATTGCAAATGCTTGTTAGAAATGGTGATAATAGCCATTGCCCACAAGAGTGGAAAACCGCAGGAACCGGCTGCATTAAAAACATGAGCTAATATCTTTGCCCAGACCTTGGGGTCGCCCTTATGTAGGTCTGCAGGTACCTCGTCTGGACCAGGAGCCTTACCTCCGGATGTCGAGATGATGGCTTTATGGACCTCATCTATGCTAAAACGAAGGGGAGTGCTAGCTGGGCCACTGACCATTTGTCCCTAAATTAGTGCCGCTATAGATATTACCAAAATGCTGTACCCAAAGCTTGTGGGAATTGTACAGTCTGTGTTGGAGTTTGATGTATTGAAGAAGAAAGGGTTATTTACCACAGACCAGAAATTGGAGCCATCAGCCAAAACACTTGCCCAAGGACCTCCCAAGCCTGCTCTTATCAGCTTCTTCCTCTCCAGAACTGCAAGCTTATAGGCCTTTCTAGTACTCCTGACTACTGACTCATCCCTTGGGTTAAGCTTAGGGGCCTGCAAAAGCTCCCTGTGAGCCACAAAACAGGAGCAGTCAAACTACCTCTTGCCCTTCGGGCGTCTTATTCTGCTCACAGTGTTTAAGTTAGATGATATCTGCTTAGTTATTTTATCAAAGGCCTCTAGGATAGCTCGATCTTGTGTGGTAGGATCAGTACATGCTTGGATCTCTGTAGCACAGACGGCATACACATTTTCCAAGAAATGTTCCCGGGTAATCCTTTCCCACTTCAACCTGCGTGCTTGATCTTTGGTACTAATATTTGTGTTGGTAATACAACTTGCCGCCACCTCTTTTAGAAGGGCAGAATAAGACCGCTCTAGTGTGAGGGGGATTATGATCGCTGTGGCAGTTCCAAGAGATGCTCAGGTTCTCTACAACCACAACTAATGGTGCAGAGAGCATGATATGGTCAATAATACTAGGGCTGCCACTACCTATGTAGGTAGGAACTGAAGCTGACATCTGTTTGCTGTAAGCATTGTGGGTTGAGAGAAGACTTTAAAAAAAAATAATGGCTGGCGGTTTGTGCTCAAAATGATTTGTCAATGGTGAGGAGTCCCCCCTACTCCATCGCTGAAATGCAATTAAGATAACATTGGTGAATGTTAAAATCCCCTAAAATTATCAAATAGTGGTAAGCTTGTTTGCCTTCCCCATAGTGTTCCAGAAATTCCTCTAAAGCTTGAAGGTAAGGTGTTCTAATGCGTGGCTTCTGGAGAAGGATTTATAAAACTTAATAAATAGCAGAGTGGGAAGATTGCTGAATGAAAATTCTACTGCTAGCAAGTGGTGTGATTGACATTCTATCATTTTGGTCTTCCAAGAAAGTTTAAGTGAAAACATTAGAAGTAGTGCCCCCCCACCCCCCCACGCTGATACCATATGAGAAGGGGTTGCGTATTTACAGAATGAGCTAAAGCCGATCAAATGAAGGCAATCATTAAGCTCACAAGTTTCTTGTAGGGCAATCATGTGGTTTGTTAAAAGAAGATTTTCCCAAGATATATTGCCTCTTTTTGACCTAAGACCAGCTATGTTCCACGAGAGTACCTTCACACAGGAGACACCAGAGATGACTGAATTGGAGAGAGAATTAAGGGATTTATCAAACATTGGTTCAGACATAGATGCTAGTGGGATTGGGTTGTTGATGACCTTAAGTGGCAGTTTATTACCCTTAGTCTTGTCATCTGCCGGTTTTAGTCAGTCCTTTTCGTCAAGACCCTGTAGCCTGGCCAAGGGTTGGAAGCGGTTGGTCATAGGTAAAATTGTGTCCATATTTCTTATTTGACCAGGCCTAATCGGTTTAAAGGGCAACTGCCATTGGAGATTGGCTGAGGACTGTTTGGGGGGATAAAAAGACTGTAAAGAAGCAGTTCTGATGTTCGGTTGGAAAAAGGTTATAGATGAAGGCACATCGGAGCCTGAACCAGGATATGTACTATTGTATGCACTGTCAATATATAAATGGCAATACAATCTGGTTAAAAAAAGGAAGCGGTTCTGATTGTAGTTATAGTACTATCTCTATAATAGCATCCCACTAGCGCCTTAGCCTGCGCAGGGTGCTTTAAGTTCACAACTATACAATCCCCCTTTACATTTTTTTTTTGTCCTACGTCCAATCCATCCCACTCTTTTTGGCCATGATAGTATCGGGGGTTATGATGGAGCCATTTACCACATTATTGTTACACCTGTGAGTGGCCTTGTGAACAAGGTCCAGAGAAGTTTCCTTAAGACCTTCTTTTAGTGGAGGAACCCCCATTAAAACAGCAACTAAGGGTGCAGATGTGGGGTGCAGAACGAGAATACATTGGTTTTCATCCTTAGATGTTATAGGTTGAGGCGAGGTGCGTATAGGTAATGAGCCGCCTTTAGGTATTTGTGGCTTGACCATTTGAGCCACCTGGGCTGCAGAGATCAACTCTGTAGGTGTGTAGTTGTTTTTAGATCTACAGGATAATTCCTCGCTCGCTGGATCTCGAGTACATCTTGCCTGGAGAACTTGGTTTGTGTGATTAGACACAAAACACAATACCCCCCCCCCCCCCCCGCCTAAATCACTGGCTTTGGGACCAGCATTGCTTTTGGGAATAAAATAATTTAGTCTTGTCTCAATCCCTTCCAACTTTAGTGTTAACGGTGCTAAGAGGTCTTTAGCCATTGACTCCAGTCTTACAAAAAGGGTGTCTAGCAGCAGTTAAAGATTGGGCCTGGCTCGTGATGGAGATTTTGGCCATAGAGACTTCCTTGTAACTCTGTTACAACCTGTTTGCTTCCTCTTTGTGGGGGGGACAGTCCAAGATTAAATGGTCATCCGCTGGCAATTTGGCTGTTGAGATACTTATGGATGTTGCCAACTCAACAGTAGGGGTCCCAATGGGTGTAAGCTTGGGTACAGGAGGACTTGGAATACCCCCTAGGTCCTCTGTCAATCCTGGTGCGCCTCCATTCTTGGCCACAGCAGAGTCCTGGGCAAATTGCTTTGTCTCCAATGAAAGCCTTGTCTCGTCAGAGCTATCTCCTTCGTTATCACGTGAGCCTCTCTGGTTAAGAAGGAATTGGTGGTCCCTACCGTGTTGCTTCCTGGTGGCCCCCTTGGCCAGTGGTCATTTTCCACATGGCTGCGTAAGCTAGATTCACCAAGTTTGTGTGTGCCACAATATAAACCACTTGGGAGGTGTGGGGAAATAGGTAGCACTCTCCCTAATCTAAATTCAAGGGGGTGCCAGAAAAGTTAATGATAAAATAACACTTAAAAACAGAATGTGCAGAGTACCTTGTTCTTGGCTGTAGTAAGCCACGTCCTGGTAACCCCCAAAGACCAATGCATTCCGAGATGTAAACCAAGGGGCCTGGCCGAGCCCAGCCTCTTCCGGCTGCTGACCGGCACAGACGTGCCCAGGCACGCCCACGCGCTTCCCGCGTTGCAGGAGCCCTCAGTGATTTTTATAGCATCTCTTAGTGCGGTAGAGTGATGTTGGCGGCAGCAAGACTAGACCTCGTGATCTTTGCCCCCACCCCCCCCCCACCACCACACGGGCAGCAGGCAGCAAACAACCAAATGGGCGAGTGATACCAGAGGCCTGCTTAATACTATGGGGCAGAAAACGTAAAGGGAAGAAGCCCTGATCAAGTTAGTGAATGGCAACGGTTGCCAGATACCACTCTGGTGTGTCAGACAGGGCAGTCGATTTCAGTCCAAATGCTGATCCATAGCCAAGGCGGGTTTGTGCCACTGCCTCCCCAGGAGACCGCATTTAGGTACAGAGACTCCAGTGGAATCAATGTGAAAAAGTGAGACTCATGGAGATGGGAGGCCTGAATTCCCACAAATGCATTGCAGCAAAATGGGTCTATTTTGAGGCAGCTGAAAACATGACATCGAAGCAAAAAATAACAAAAAGGTGGAACTATCTTTTGTGATCAGGAAGTCAAACTTAGGTGCTGAGAAAGACATGCCAAGGAGTAATGATACAGACACTGAGATGACTGGTCGGTCAGGAGGCTGAGGTTAGTAGCATTTTGCAAAAGATGCCGCAAAGCTTACAGTCCACAGATGACAAAGTTGACAGCCTTTCATCCAGAATACTAAATAAGTGAAAAGCTTGAGAGAGAAGTCACAAGCTGAGGATAATTTCAGACATGGATGGCACTGCAACTTTCATGTTCAAAAAGATCTCTGAAATGCAAAAAAAAAAAAATCAACATTGTAAAGACCAAAGCCTAGGACGCGGAGGGACGATGTACACAAAATAATAATAGCCTGATGGGAGTAGCAGAATCAACGAATACAGGCAGTCTGGTGTCCTGTTTTGAAGCTCTCCTAGCAACGATCTCTGAAATAGAAAGCTTCTCTCTAGCATTTATAGTAAAGCGGGTGCAAAAGTCTATGGCCCCCAGACCAATCCCTTTTGCTCCTTCGTGTCTGATTATAGTACAAATAATTGGCATAATGAATAATTTCAATAGGGATACAATGCAGCATATGACCTGTCTGAAAGGGCAAGGTATTTACAAAGGATCCATATTGTCCTCCTGCCTGCATTTTACAAGGCAGTTGCAGGAAGTTAGATGTTCCTTTGAACAGTCATGAAGAAACTACATATAGCATGCTGTACCCTGCTCACCTCCACTTCAAATTGTATTTGATGGAAAGCAGGTGGTTTCCCCTTAAACTCCTTTACTTCATATGGGCCAGTCCAGCGGTCCTGGAGAGCCCTGGGCTCTACTGGTTCTATGACTCACACTTTATGGCCAGCTAAAATTCCACCAGAGTGGCCTTCTGATCATACCAGAGATTCAGGACTTCTTGGATAGCCTCTAGATTACTTTTGACCTTCTTCCAGAAGCAGTGCATCTGGTTGCGGAGGGCCAGCATGTAACTGACCACATCCTGAGGGGGTTTCTTCAGAGCTTTCACCCACACCTCCTTTACAAGGCTCAGAGGTACCCCAACAGCTTGGCTATAGAGGAGTTCAAAGGGGCTGACCCTACGCCCTTCCGTGGCACCTCCCTGTAGGCAAAGAGAAGACATGGCAAAAGGTCGTCCCACTTAGGCCACATTTGCTCAGGCAGGCTCATCTTCATACCCTTCAAGGTCTTGTTGAATCTCTCCACAAGACCTTTGGTTGTGATAGGATATGGTGAACTTATAAGTTACACCATACTCACCCTACATGGAGTTTATGTACACAAACATGAAGTTCGTGCCTTTGTCGGACACTGCCTTCTTAGGGAGCCCAACACGGGGACAGATCCCCATCAGAGCTCAAGCCACCATAGGTGCAGTCACTGACCTCGGAGGGATGGCCTCTAGATAGTGGGTAGCATGCTTGGGATCCAATGATTTTGATGTCCACCTCTTGAATGGAGATGCCAACAACTGGTAATGGGATATGGGGAGTATTATGCTTTTCCCCTGATTTACCACTGGCCTGGCAGGTGGAACAAGACCTGCAGAATGCATCCAAGGCTGTCTTCATTCTGGGCCAATAGAAGTGGGAGACCAGCCTGGCAAAGGTCTTGTCATGCGACTATTGTCATGCCATCATGCCATGGTATATCGTGAGTCAAACCCAGTAGGAAGTTCTTGTAACTCGGGGGCATAGCACACAGGCTGCCCCAGCATCTGCAACCTTAGGTGGGATATTAAGGAGATTGTTCTCCAATAGTTGAGCTGATCCCCACAGGCTTCCCCTTTTGCGTAGGCTGAGGCCTGGTGCCTCATGCCCCCAAGAGTGGGACACTTTCTGCGCTTGACAGAGTTCTTCGTGGTGTCCCCATACTCAGTCTGCCAGCTGGAAAGCTCAGGTAGGTCACCTAGGGTGGCAGTGTCTTCCCTGGTTGACTTGGAGGCAGCCTTCTCAGGGACACTGTCAATCTCCACGTGGGAATTTGAGGGACCAGTATACCGCTCCCTTTGGCAGCTTTCTGGGTCATTGTTCAAGGCTCCAGGTTTCCTTGATTTGCTTTCTGGACAGCCATGGCTCATGTGGTCATACAGACCCACTGTGGCAATTCCATAATGTCCCAAGTGGGACCTGAGATCTTCCTCCCTCCAGGTAGTGTGCTCCAAGTCATTGCTTAGCAAGTCATCGCAGGCCTCACAGCAATATAAAAAACCTGAGATCCATCCCATGCCCTCCCCTGGGAACCAGAGCCACCTGTGGATTGCTCTCGCAATTGTTTGCGCCTACGACTTGGTGGAACGTGTTTGGTTGGACCTGTTCTGTAGACACTAGCTCACACTTGAGAGCTGTCATGCTGGCTCCTGTCTCTCGCAGAGCCTCCACCTGGTGCCTATTAATGGTGATCCCTGGTTTGCCTCATCCCAGAGCGCTACACTCACCAAACCTGGTGTCTGCCCACCAGTGGGTGGCTGCCATTGGGACATTTGGAGTTGTACTTGTTGTTTCCATATTTGCAGCCCTCTGTACATTGGAGTACAAATCTCCCAGTCTTCCGATCAAAGAACCCCCTCTTAGGAACAGACCTAGACTGGTTACCACTACTCCCTTAGGAATTATTTTGGGGGCCTTTTGAGAACTCCTTGGTTTTAGGTTTTTCTCCCCTCTCTTTCGTCTGTTCTTACCCCCCCTACTCTCCCAGGATTTGGACACTGGTGCTAGTCCAAAGATCCGCCTCCTCAGCAAGCTTCCCAGGGGAGGGGAGGGGAGTGGGAAAGTGAAGTATTGTGCTCCCATCCCCCTTCTGTTTGAAAAGGCTCCAATGAGCTGACAAGCTTTTGGAGATGCACCTGTGAGGTAATGAGACATGAAAGGAACGTGGCAGCTTGCTCAGCAACCCCAGATACATTCGGTTTTTTATCTCTACTGATGGAGGATAATATCCAGAAACACATGTCTAGAGGTTGACAGCACTAACCTGCACCAACTTTGGTGAAACACTTCAACAAAAACTCAAGTAAGCATTTCAAATAAACTTCATTTGCCATAATGCTAAGGGGTAAACTGTGCTGGGAGGTGAAGCAGTATGCTCCCACCCCCCCTTCCGGAGTGGGGAGTTGTTAGATTACTGTCAACTAAGTGCTGGTGAAAATCAGGAAAAAAGATACTTCTCGTGCTGTCAGGATCATTGGGTACAACCAATTAAAACCACTAACCTTGATACCACTCACCCAGGTATTCAGAGCCTTACTGGAGTAATCAACAAAATCTACACAGAAAGCTTCTGGCGGTCCCTGAATCTTTGGTGATACTTTTCGGTAGTCATCCCAAATTTGGCAATCAAAAATGTCTTCATAGTGTTATACTTTGTTTGATCCCCAACCTCTGTCAAAACTGTTGCCCTCCCAAGTATTAGCATTTGTATTCCACAGCCCCCCCCCCGCTTCTTAGGAACCCTTTGAACCTTCAGTGCTGCTTGACTAAAATTACCAATTATCAATGTCCTCTTCCACCACATACCTATACACCAAATCCTTGGGAATTATCTTTTCTCCATCAGGTATTGCATGTATGCTGCTATTCGCCACCTGTCTGGCTTGGATCTCCAGCTCTTTTAAGCTCCTGCCATGAGCTCAAGGTGACTTTTTCTCCTCCTAGACCCTTTCAGACACATTTTCCTCCCAGTCTGTTTGGCCTCCCTTTCAGTTTTTCTCTATAGCTACAGTTTTTAATTTGGCCATCTGCAGCTTGAATTCTCTCCTTCCTCCGCTGGGGATAGGCCACAGGATGAGACACTGCTTCCTGCTCTCACAGGGAGCTCGAATTCTGAGTTGCCACCCTCAGCCACTATAGGTAGTTCCACAGAAGAGCCTTTCTCAGGCTCTTTCAGTTAATCGCTCTCCCTGGAGTGGGCTTCTGCCCAGGCTTTCAGGGCCTTTTGAAATTCTCCGTGCTTGGTGGCACCCTTGACAGGAACTCCTATCTCCTTGTGAAAGTGTTTAAGCTTGGGACACTGTGTAGTTGTCCAGATGGGCCAGATCAAATTCCATGGCTCCAGATGTAGAACCAGCAAGCAGATAAATGATGTAGAGGAAAAATGTTAAAAATGCAATTTGTGGAGAAATGTAAAGATTCGCAATGGTCTTAGATGTGAAGGGATTGTGTTTCCCAAGTTACTGTATGGCACTGCACAAACACATGTCCTTTCCTCACTGCTTATCACCTGTGTTAGAAATTGGATTTTTGGTTGGCAGAGGTATGCACTCTGTGCAAGTAGGAACAACAATTCTAGTCCGGGTAGGTCACTACACACCCTAAACTATCCTGTAAAGTAAAGTATTTGTGCAACACTTCAAAAAGTAACACCGTGAAAACACCACAAAAAGACTTCACACCAAGCTAGAAAAATAGAGAATAATTTTATAAATTCAAAAAAGACAAAAATCCAAGTAGTAGTAGAGTTATGAATTTTTCAAGAATAAAGATAAAATAGCTCTTGAACGCAATAAGGGCTTAAATAGGATATCTGATTCGGTGTTCCGGGGCCAAGTCAAACATTCATGCCGAATGCAATAGAGTGTGGGCTATATACAGGGGGACACTTGGGCGCCCTGAACCTTGATCCGGAATGCGTCGGCGAAGATGCGAGGTGCAGGTGAAGCAATGTGTCTGTCAAACCATGCAGTGGACAGGATGCATTGATTTTCTCCAAGCAACTGGTGATCATCTGTTCCGAGTGCAATACTCTGGTTCCGAATGCTATGTGTGGCTGCTGTTAAAGCAGTAAGCAATGTATAGATTCTAAAGGCAAGCCGGCGGGTTAAAGCAGCACTTTATACCCACTTGCAATGGCCCAGGACTTGGTTGGCATATCTTGGCAGGACAAGACTTTGAGCAAGCAAAGTCCAGGTGCTGTAGCAGGATGAGTTGAAGTCTTTTATGTCCTTGAGACCTAGAACAGGAAGCAAACCCTTGAAGTCACTCTGGATTCAAGTGATGCTGTTCCAGTCCTCATCCAATTAGGAGAACAGCAGGGCAGCTCAGCAAGGCAGTAGTCCAGCAAAGCACCAGTTATTTTCCTTGGCCGTCTTCACAGGTCCAGAAGTGTACTAAAGTCATTGTGTTGCGGGTCCAATACTAAAACTCAGTTGTGCCTTTGAAGTGGAGGAGACTTCAAAGAAAGCTTTGAAGTGCACAGAGGTCCTCTCTTCCTGCCCTCGCTCTAGACTCACTACAGGGTGTATGCAGCCCTTTGTGTGTGGACAGGACACATCCAACTAATGAGTTTCAGTTCTCTGGTTGTGTGGGACGTGTTCCAGGGATTGTGCCGCATTTTCCCACAGTGCACGTTTTGAGGGGGGTGTCAAATACCAGGAGCCCTTGTGCCACAAGAGGCGCAAATGCAGACTCGTATCTGCTACATTGTGCATTAAAGCACTTCAGTTCTCCAGAGGTGCAATACGTGTTTCTGAGATTTTGCTGCATATTCCTGCAGCTCTTGTTTTATAGCTGTCTGGGATCTCCAAAGATACCAAGAGTCGGGAAACTCTCAAAATCTAAGGTCCTGTAGCCCTCTAAATATTCACTCCCTTGTTTACGATAGCCTAACTAGTGCCAGGGCTTGTCCGCCTATCACCCATTCTTTACCTATGTAGCATTACCCCGGGGAAAAGGAAGGCTACAACCAGCCCTTTAGGCGCTCCCATGCAACTGAATTGCCTCACACATCCTAAAAATACTGCGCTGAATTGTGTGGCTAGAGATATTGACACTTTAATTGAAGAGGTGGAAAGCATATTAAAATCCATTGCCCTCCGCAAGTCAGTGATACTGAGTGATGAGATAAATGACTTTAAAAAAAAAAGTGATGTTAGATGTAGAGTACTCTTGTTAAATTATCAGAGGGACATTCTAGCACCTCTTCGTTGCCCAACACTGGGGCCCCAAGTTTCATTACTACTTTGTTTTGTCCTGGAGACTTTCCCCGGGTACCTCCTAAAGGGCTACAAAGAGGCCATGGAAATTTTGACCACCACTTCCCCTGTGTACCACCTCAATAGTATACCTGCTGTAGCATCCACCCAAGCCTCTACCCTGGACTCTGACTTTCTTCAGGGGACCAGATCCAGCTCCCACTCTGCATCCACGTTCTTTATCAATTGCCGGCATGTTTCCAATGAACCCTGCGCTCAGTTGTCCCATGCTTTTCAAAGCTACGTCACTCAACATGGACCTGAGCACCTTGCAACCCCAAGCGTGCCATACTTGCTTTATACTAAAGGTTCCCAAAGTATCTCCTGGCACCATTGAAGGCGGAGTCTCACTGAAGAATAAGGTCTTGCATTAGATCAGAAAATTCAGACACTGGTCGATTGCTTATTCTGATACTGTATATGTGAGGCATTTTTCTTTGCGGGAGGGTGAATGGGACTATATTATGAGTAAACGTGTAACTCCAGAACTGGTGGAGGGCTTGATCTCCTTCGACCAGCGTATTTTTCCACCTGAAGGGACCAAAAGCTGCTTTAAACTGAGGTCCCCAGATGATGGTAAGGACATTGAAAAAGCTGGCTTCGATAGCTGTAGTACAAGGTGCAGTAAGGGCCTAAAAGCTAGAGCTTCACCAGCTCATTCTTTTGACGGTGGTCTGGTTGTCGTCAATTGATGGCATGACCCCTCGTGCCCATCTAGCAGTTGATAAAACCCCTGCAGCTTATGATCTTGACATGCAGACCACTGTTCGGGCTAGTGAAAAAACAATCTACCCTGACTGGGAGGGGATGATCTGTAATCCTATTGTCTCCAGGGACTATGTCACCATTCCCGTAACAGCCCCTGATATGTTGGATACTCACCCAAGCATACATCCCATCTCACAACACTTGAGAACTAACATACATTTAGTAAGTTGGAACATAGCTGGCATTAGTTCCAAAATTGACTGATGCAGACTGGGGAGGTTTCATTGACAAGTTCCATATTTGCATTTTCCAAGAGACGTGGGTGGTAAACAAGGCCTATAGACAGGGCTTCACTATTTACAGCATTAAAGCCATAGCTTTTAAAATAGGTAGGCCTTCGGGAAAACTCATTATATGGATTAAAACATCCCCTGATTGTTCAATCAAGGTTATTGATACTGTTTCACTAGACCTTCTTGCACTCAAACTGATCCTGAAGTCTGCGACCCCCTATCATTTGGTCAACATTTGTAATGGGTCCTCTCCTTTTAATAAACCCTCCCAAATTCTGAAAACCTAGTATACACTTTTTGAAACTCATGAGAAAGGTCACAAAATGGTTATCGCAGGCAACTTCAGCACCTGCTTCAAGCCCTATTCACCCATGTCAGAGCTGACCAGGTTAGAAGATGATTGTTGGGGAATTCCCCATAGTCTAATCTTAGGAAATATGTCCTGGTGAGTTGTACTGCCTTACAGGTAGCAGAGATAGCTGCATCTCTTCGCTCAAGAGCGTGGAACGGTAGCTCTATTTCGGAATTTAGAGGCAAACCAACTTTCAGGGGGAGGGTGGGATTGCAAAAGTAACATCGATTACATATGGTTAGATTTCAGGATCGGGCATGAAATAGTTGACATTGATTTTTTTTTGTCAAATCTGTTTTATTAGCATTTTATATTTTTCAAAATACAGTGCAAGATTCAGGTAGCAAAACATGACAATCCAGTCACATCAGGTCAATGTTGATATATCACATGTAGTCATGCTGACATTAACACATACGGACAGTGAATGCACTTTGGTCTAGTATATACACGCAGGGGTGAGTCCCGGTGTCCTTTGGCGTGTTATATGACTGCCTGTCAGTCCGATCATGCACGAACGCATATTCACAGGGTGAATCCCACTACTGCGTACTTACGCTCAGAGATGACATTAATCCAACTGTTAATGCAAACATTGAAACTATTGCGGCAAAACATATACATTAGCACAAGACATTCCTCTCCCCCCGCCTCCACACCCCCCCCGCGCCCCACCCCATGGATATCATCATGCGCGAGCCTGCATGCATCACAGCCCTACACGGCCAAATGCGGATGTACCTAGCGTGACAGAACGCCCTCACAGTAAAGTGACCCATGGCATGCACGGCCGCCCGGGGCAACTGTCTAGACCGTTCTAGCATCGTGTGCGTCTATCTCCTCCGGCAGGCGTAAGGCGTTAAGCATGCGCTCCCACCGCTCCGCCATGGGTTCCTTCCGGAGTCCGGTCGTCTCCTCCCTCCGGAGAGTAATCCATTCCGCCCGTGCCCACGCCATAAGGGAGGATACCCACGCTTGCGCAGCAGGTGGCTCGCGCGCCTTCCACCTCCTCGTTAGCAGTCGCTTAGCCACCACCAAACCCAGATCTAGAAAACGGGACGATGCCTTATCTTGGGGTCTCCTCTTGAATTGGTGCAGAAGGTATTCAGGCCAGTTGAAGGGAATGACACGGCCCGTGCACGCCCCAAGCGCTCCACGCACCGTATGCCAATAAGCGCCCAGCCTGGGGCAACTCCATAGGAGATAAACCAGCATCTAACTCATCACACCTAGGGCAAGACGCGTCAGAGCGGTGGAAGTATCTATTAATTAGCTCAGGCGTCAGGTAGGCTCTATGGGCAATGAAGAGCTGTATCTGGCGAAAGCGCATATTTCGGGGGATGCGTACCGGACTCCTAAGGAGCCTCTCCCACTCCTTATCAGTAAGCGCCCTGTCCATGTCTCTCTCCCACTTGCCTCTGAGCGGGGCAAAACTAATCTCCGTGTGTGCCCGCAGCGACGCGGCAAACCAACGGACTAAGTGCCTACCTCTCCCCATAACGTGCAGGTACTGCATTGTGAGATGCTGTGCAGGCTCCGTCGCCATGTCGCCCCAGCGAGCCGCCATCTTTGCCATGAGGGAGCGGTGCAGCAGAAACTCCCCAGGAGGTAGTCCATCTTCAGCTATCAACGTGTCGTAGGCCACCAGCGCTCCATCCCTGTACAAGTCCCCCAACGTCCGGATATCAGCCTCTCCCCACTGCTCCAGCAGAGGGTGCGTGTTCGCCCCTCCGCTCCCAGGGGAGCCCACTAATGGTATAGCAGGTGCATATGGGAGCACCTTGCGGGTGAGAAATAGGGCTCTACGAAAGCATTTGTATGCTACCGCCAGCAGCGGCGGGGTGGGCTTCTCAGGCGGCGCCAGCGAATGGAAGAGAGCGACGACGCGGCCTAAAGAGTACAGTGGTTCCGTCGTGGCAGTGTCTTCCCTGTCCCTATCCGCCAACCAGCGGGCAATCCATTGCAGCTGCGCGGCTAGGTAGTAATGCTCAAAGCAAGGGGCCGCCAATCCTCCCCTGTCCGTTGGTAGGAACAGCTTTGGCAGCCCTAACCTATGTCTGGATGTGCCCCAGATAAAATCACGCAGGACCACGTTAAGTTTAGAAAAGAAGGAGGCGGGGACAAACAGAGGCAAGTTAACAAAATAGTATATGAAATAGTTGACATTGATATCATTGATTCCCAGGATAGCAATCATTTTCCTCTCGCATTCTATATGAAGGGGTCCCAAATCAAGGATTTGTCTTGCCCTTGGACATTAACTTCAAACGCAATAGCCCTGACCAACAATAGGCGAAACGTGTGGAGTCTTTTTATACTGAGGATATCCTACAAGAGATCTATGGGATAGTCATTGTAGGACTGACAATACTCCGTTCACCTCCCCAGATTATGGCTACACATGATTTGTTTTAAAGTTTGAAAATATTCCTTGTGAAAGATGTTAAAACCTGCAATACTTCTCCCAAACCACATGAATGGTTTGATCACCACTGTAGAGTGGCTAAATTTGACTTGGTGAAAGCCCTAAAAAGTAACATAAGGTTGATATCACTTTCTCTAAACGGAAGTAAGGCAAGGTAATTAAGACTAGAAAGACCCAGTGGGAAGCCAAGATTTGGGAGGACCTGCTGGATAGAGCGAAGGGAAATGACACCAGATTGTTCTTGCACTTGGTTATTCACCGTTCACGTAGAGATCATGCTCACCCTGAATGCCATATCTCTGAGGGGGAGTGGGTCCAGCATTTTCAAGCTCTCTATGCAGAGCAAATGCCGAAGGAGAGCATCCACAGCCCAGGGACCTCGTCCATAACATGGATATAGGAGGGTAGCCAGTGGTCTTTACACTAAAAGAAACCCTCAGTGCACTTTTTGTGCAGAAAGTGGGGAAAGCCCCTGGTCTTGATAGAATTCCCTCTGACATGTACTGCTTCAAACCTCTGATTTGGGGCCCTTACATTAATCTTTTTTCCAGGGCGATAGCAGCGGGTGCCCCCTACCCAGCTCTTGGAAAGGGGATGATATCATCCTTGTCTACAATAAGGGAGTTAGACAAGACCCAGTTAACTATAACCCCATAAGTCTTATGGACAATATCCAAAAGACTTATAGTAAACAACTTTTGACAAAACGATGGGAATGGATATGGTCTAATAATGTGCTGTCGCACCTTCAAGCAGGTTTTCTAGCCAACACAAGCACTGTTGACCAGGTTCTTCGGTTCCTGACCATAAAATGAAAAACAGTCAATATAGAACAGGGTCGCTTTTTGTAAATTTGTGAGTGGCTTTTGACCTTGTCCCAAGGGCCAAACTCTGGGAGGTCCTTGGGAAAGCTAGGATTGCCGCTGGCATACTGTCGCTGATCCAGCAATTATACAAAGGCAATTTTGTCAGAGTCCGATTGAGTCCAGGTTGGGGAAAATACTGGAGACATCCCAATCAGGCAAGGTGTCCGGCAGGGTTGTATCCTGGCACCTACACTATTGCTTGTATTTATCAATGGATGTATCACCTGCCTACCTACTGGACTGCGTGAACGACTCCCCCAAAATTGCTATGAACAAAGTGCAGGGTCTGCTATTTGCAGATACTCTTCCCCAAAACCTCGCAGGCCTAGGTACCATTCTGGGGAAGATTAGCCTATTCTGCAAAGATCATGTCATCGATAATTTCATAACTGTCATTGGTATACAACATCAGCCTATATAATTTGTCTAGATTGATGGGTAGAGATAGAAATAGCAAATGGAAAGGTATAGAAATAGGGCCTTCAGTTTATGGGATTTTGTAGGTAGTGAAGTAGGTATCTTAAAGGTTCCCATATAGCTCTGTGTTTGGGTTTCCACTGAAAGTGTTAACAAAGCAGTGTCATCAGCCCCATCAGTGTTATTAAATTAAGCCAGGTTTAAAAGAAATCCTGGTTTGTAGTCTTCTAGTTAGAGGCGATTATCTTAACTGCCGATGTCATTAGGAGATCAAGCAGAAGGCTGTGAGCAGGGTATCTAAAGTTTGGGTCGAGGAAGCCTTTAATGAGATATAAGAATTATTTCATATGAGCTATAATAGGTTTGAGAGAGCGGAAAAAACCTTAGCCCAAAAAGGGGCCTACTAATTTGGAGTAGAAACTGAGGTGAGCAAGGTCTCAGTTTTCTTCATTGCATTTCCAACAGACAAGGTTCTCCAAAACATTTTAGTGTGTGCAGGCAAGAAGGTATCCAATAGACTGTTTATTAGCCAGAATTTGGTTTGAGATAGTACTGGTGAGATCGTATGTGAGGTGACAGATTTTCATATGGTGTTCCAGTTGGCCTCAGATGTGGGGGTAAAAGAATGAGTATCCCAGTATTCTGTTGTTCTCTTATTTCATTTTCAATGTCTTAGGTTGCAATATGTGATATATTTTGGACACCTGATAGCCAAGTAAGCTAAATTTATGAAAGAGTGTTGGCATGAACGGTTCGCTATTATGATGTTTAGATTTGGTAATGGCCGTCTTAAGTTTCAGAAAATTATAGAATTCTGGATCTTTCAACTTGTATTGTGTTTGTAAGTTTGAGAAAGTTAGAGTAGAATTTCTGGATCCTAGTAGTTGAGGAAAGAAGATGCCTCTGGTGATCCATGATTCCCAGTGTAGGGTACAGCCATCATATGTGATGATCGGGTTTTGCCAGAAAGGCAAAAGAGGAGAATTTCAACTGGGAAGGTAGTTTACCAATGGCTAATAGGGTATTCTTAATATTTTTTAGAATGCATTTAGAAGAGGTGAGATGCTGGCATTTTGTTGGAAGTATAATAACAGGGTCTAGTTTGTCCGAGATATTTCTTTCAACCTCCAGCCATTTGGGGGCGTAGTTATCAGGTGCTTAGAGCCAGTAGATACATTGTTTAGCTAGGAAAGCTGTCTGGTAATCTCTCAAATTAGTTAAGTTGACTCCACCTAGTGTATTGGGCAGGCAAAGTTTTTTCAGGGATATTCTAGCTTTTTTACCTTGCCAAATAAATTGTGTTATTAATTTATCATGGAAATTGTCTGACAGTAGCAGATGGAGCATGCTCATTAAATAATTAATTATTGGGGTGATCATCATTTTTATTGTTTCTATCTGGCCCCACCAGTGGTACGTTTGGGTAACCAACTGTCTAGTGAGTCTTTTGTTTTCTGACAAGTGAGTTTTTCATTATGTTTTATGGTGTCTATTAGGTCGAAGCCAAATTCAGTACCTAAGTATTTTATGTTGTTAGGTTACCAGGTCAGACCTGAATCTCCTAATAGTATCTTTGTGCCATGGGTGTTCAGGGATTTAACTTCTGATTTGTCTCTATTTAGTTTATATCCAGAGACTTTGGAATAATGTTCAAAGGTTTGCATGAGAGCTTGGATAGAAGAGTTTGTGCTGTCCGTAAGTTTTAAAATGTCTGCGTAAGCAGACAGTTTCACTACTTTTTGTGGAAGTTGATTCCTGCTATATTGGGGTTGCCGTCTATGTCAAGAAGGAGAGGTTTAAGCGCCAAATAGCAAGAGAGGAAGGGAAAGCAGGCAACCCTGTCTGGCACCTTTTTCTAATTTAAGTGGGTGCAACAGGGTACCGTTAGTGCAGATACAGGTGCTTGGGTTGCTATATATGCCATAATCATTTTTATAAATACCTCGCCTAAGTTGAAGGCTTTATGGGAGTGTTTGAGAAAGGTCCATGATACTCTATCAGCCACTTTCTCAGCATCTAATGCAATCGCTCTAGAGTGTGATGCGGATGATTTAGCCTTTTCTAGAATATGGCATAGGAGGCGGGTATTATTGTTGGACATACATTTTTTTAAATCCGACTTGGGTGTTGTTTATTAATTGTGGTAGATAAGAGTTTAGGTTCTTGGCTAGAATTTGTGTGTATATTTTGCAGTCTAGGTTTATCAAGGAAATGGGTCTGTAGTATTGGCGGAGTGTAAGGTCCTTCCCTGCGTTGAGGATCACTACTGTGTTGGCGTCTGCCATTGTACCTGTGATAGATCCAGAGTTTGAAAACTGGCTAAATAGGTATAACATAGTTGATTGTGTTTACCAATTATTTCAGATAAATTCAGTCAGAGAGATTGGTTTGGATAGGAATGTTTTATTTCCTCTGATAAAAAATGTTCATGTAGTTTGTTCAGTTAGTTCCTACATTCCTCTGGTGTTGGCACTTGTTCTTCAGAATATAACTCCTCATAAATTTTCTGAAAGTGTCTGAGATATTTTGCGGATCGGTGTGGATTAAGTTGTTGCTATGTTTGATTACTGTTATCTTTCTTTGATTCTGTTTAAGGTATGAGTCCAACATTTTACCTGCCTTATTAATATAATAATAATAATAATAAGCTTTATTCGATTTTCATAAAAAAAATCATAAAAGCACAACACATACATCAAGGTATAGTCAGAATTAATATACATTTACGTAAACATTAACAGTTAAAAAACAGCCGCTGTAATAAGCAAATTATTGAAAAGAAAATTCGTACGAATACAATGTGATATAAAGTGCAATTGATACTGTCTAACATAATGAACATGGACCCAGGCAAGAATGTTTTACCACATGGTTTTTCGTAACAACATAACAGCTCTTAAAAAAACAAGATACCGCAAAAATTACATGCTCATCTTCAAGTTTTGATAATCTAAGAAAGGCAGGCCTACAATTTCTTACACCCCACCGTTTTAAAAGAGGTTTTAAATAAAGTTTTCTGGGGGAGGAATAAAAAGTGCAAAAGAACATTATATGCAAATTAGATTGCAGAGCGGTATTATCACAGGTGCAGGGTAATTTAGAGGTAGACCAATAATTCATCTCCGGTACAGATACCATGCGAAAAAAGGTCCCAAGGCGAAGACGGGACAAAAGCATTCTGTTATATGGGCTGGGCTCCACAATTAGATACGTTTGCATGCCTTCATTGGGGGTGACTTCCTGAAAATTTAAGATGGTTTGTTTATTCTTTTCAGCATTCCATCTCAAAGTTTCCAGATGGGTGATTAAAGTTTTTTTGAGAGCTGATCTAGATATACCCTCCAGGGTTCTAGGATTTACATAGTATTCTAGGAGACCCAGCTCATTTAGTAAGGATTTTACATACGACAGCCATCGGAAGCTTGCAACCCCATCGAGGGCCAGGCAATCTTCCAAGAGGTCCCTGTTAAAACTAGCTTCCCCTGTGGCCCATACCTTGTGCCACAGGAGAACTGGGGCCATCTTGATTATATCACTCAGTTGTTTAACTCCTGTCTCTATGTGCGTCATAAATGAGGATGAGGTTTTAGCAACACCTAGGAGATAAGTGATGAATTGATTCTCACAGGCCTGCAAAGATTGATCCTTCTCAATGCCCCAAAGTCCCGCCCCATAGGTGGCTGTGGACACACACTTCGCCCGATAAATCTGCACCAGCTCTTTAATGGGTTTACCTCCCACTCTGTTGGAAAAAGCGCGTAAAGCGCCTATGGTGCGAATGAAGGCCAGCTTCCTCGCTTCAATCGCCTGCTTCCAACGGCATCGCCTGTCAAACAGTATGCCCAAGTAGCAGAACTTATCTACAGTGGCTATATTCTGTTTGTCCAGGGAGACATTACACGGCGCCCTCCTGCGCTTGTTGGAGCATCGCATGGTATATGTTTTTGAAATGTTCACTTTCAGTCCTCTATCCTGCATATACCCTGCAAATATTGTCACGGCCCTCTGCAGTCCCACTTGGGTGCGGGACATTATTGCCGCGTCATCGGCGTACAAAAGAATTGGCGCCGGTGACCCTTTCACGGTAGGGTAATCGTTTTGAAAAAGGGAGAGGCGATGGCCCACTGAATTTATATAATAAGTAAAAAGCCTTGGGGCCAAAATGCACCCCTGTCTAACCCCTCTTGACAGGACAAATTTATCAGTAGTTTCGCCCTGCTTACCGTATCTTACTCTTGCCCCACAGTTGTGATACAACTCTCTGATGAATGTAATTATGCGTGCATCAATACCCATCTCGGCCAATGTTGACCACAAAAAGATATGGTCCACACAGTCAAAAGCACAACTTAAATCAACAAAAGTTATAAAAAGTGACCCATCTCTAGCCTGAGTGTATTTCGCACATAAAAGCGCCAGGTTTAGACACTGCTCAGCAGTCCCTATGCCCTTCCTAAAACCATATTGGAAGTGTGAAACAACGTTGTGCTCTTCCTCCCAGTCCTGGAGCCTTTTCAAAATAATCCTCCCTGCTAGTTTCATAAGGCCATCCAATAAAGATATAGGCCTGTAGCAGGTCGGGTCGTCCCGCCTGCCCTTTTTAAAAATGGGGACCACTATTGCGTCCGACCAAGTTTCGATAAACCCCTTTTGATTGCCCTTGTTCAGGACATTAGTGAGCAGAGGGGCCCAGAAGTGTGGTTCAGCTTTGTACACATCTACCCGGATACAATCCGGTCCTGGTGCTTTGCCTGTGCACTGTCCCTAATTGCATCCTGCACCTCACCTACTGAGAAAACAATATCGATCGGGAAAGGGCAAACTGAAAAATGGGTGTCCCTCCTAAATTCTGTATTTTGGGTGGACATTAAAGTCAGCCCTATTGAGGTGGAGGCGTCAACGGGCTTTGTGTGCTTATATAATTGCCTGAAGTGTGTGAGCCATCTGTCGCCCGTTATAGCCAGATCGATTTTATTTCCGCTAGGATTTGGTTGGTACAAAGATTTGACCAATCTCCAAAATTTAGTCGTATTTTTCTGGGAGGCTGCCTCTCTTAATGTGGCCCAAGCTTGCTTTTTTAAGGCACGGGTTCTTTCTTTTAAAACGAGTTTATATGCTTTCCTGGCGCTGCGAATTAAGTGGGGGTCCCTCGGTTTAGTAGCCAAAGCTTTTTTAAGGGCTTTTAGGGCTTTCGTACACTTCCCATCAAACCACCCTTCTCGGGATTTGTAATTATTAGCTGCTCGGGTCAGCAAATTTTTAATCCGAAATTGGATATTGGCAAAGGATGACATAACTGAAGCGGGGTCCGCGTCTTCCTCGAGGCAAACATTAACATCCTTTAAAGAGTTGGCGATTAGCTTATTCAAAAATGCGCTGGGGACGATCTTCTCCCATTTTACCACATAACCATTGGTTTTGGCTAGTTCTACCCTATATGGATACATGCGATGGGTAGGATTTTTAACATTTCGCTCTTTTACTTTTACGCCAATGGAAAGGGGGTAATGGTCGCTAAATACATCCTTGCCAACCATCCACGAGGTCAGGAACCCAAGATTGGCAGTGGTTATCAATATAAAATCAATAGTTGAGTTACAACCTCTGCCAAAAAAGGTTGGCTCAAACTGCGCGGGTGCGGAACAAAACTGGTTGGCAAAACCAAGATCAAAGTTAAAAGCAAAGGTATTTAACAGGGTCCCCCTCTTTGAGTGAACAAAATGAGTTGGAATTTCCTCACCATGATCTGCAAGACCACACAAAGGAGAATCAGACTGTGGGCAAATTGTACAGTTGAAGTCCCCTGCCCAAATTATTTTTGCTCCCTTAAGGCGATCCACAGAATGCAAAATCAGACGTGACATGTATGACATGATGGATTCCAATTCAATATCAGACATATTATTGTAAAAGTTCACCAGTACAATATTCTCTGACATGCCCCACTTAAAAGATAAGATTTGGAAGTGGGTATTAGAGATAAATTTGTAGATCTTAACATTTGCTGTTGTTGAGACATAGACACAAAGGCCCCCCCTATTATGACCCTGAGCTGACAGCGTGGCCGAGGTGTGAAAAGTTTGGTAACCCAGAAGGTGGACTTCTTCACAACACCAAGTTTCTTGGAGACAAATGATGTCGTGAGAGTGAATAACCTCTAACCAGGCTTTGTTATAGGCTTTACTTGCTAGCCCCGCAACATTCCATGAAAGAAGTGAATTAGAAACGGGAACGTTGCTAAAGCCCCCACGTGGGCAGCCCGCTTCCACACAGGATGGGTCTACTTGCTGAGTTGGGGTAATACAAGTAAGGGAAAGAATGGGTGAATTAGTAGTGGAACAATTGAACGTGGGCGAAAGGGCCGAGTATTGAATGGGGCCAGTTAACAAGGGTTCACCCGGAGAATCCGTCCCCGCCACCAAGATGCCCTGTCGGCTCTTAGGCTGCTTTTTAGACAGGCTGGATGACAAGAAGTGGGCCGATACGCGCTGTCTGTACTGCGGGCCTACAGCAGGCTTAACTTTATTAATCGGTTTGTGAAGTCATTCATTGTCATCTAAGCCTGAAAGTGGCTGGTAAAAATTTGACAGGGGTATATTCCAGAAATCTTTGGGGTTGTAACGATTTAGATCGCCCCATTGCCGTCTGGGGTTATGAAAATTTCTCAGTGGTGGGGGGGCCTGACTGGGCTGCAACCAGAAATCATCGATATAGTCATAATGATTCCGGCCCCTTGGTGTTCGCCCAACGTCCATGCCATATGGGGCAGTTAAGCTATGCGAGGTTAAAGCAGAGGTGTGTAAAGGGTAGGGAAAGGTGGTGTTATAGCCCGTTAGGTGTTTATGAAAATCAGGGATGTTGGGCCTACAAGGGGCTTTTGACCGGGGTGGTGGTTGTCTCAGCAAACCCTCGGGATAGAAATAGCTTAAGTTGTGGGATGAAATTCCCCCCTCTCCCGATCCAGGATACCAGTCACTTATGTAAGTGACCAATCTGTGGTCTTTGAAATTAACTAAGATCACATCTCCATCGATGTCCTTGGGTCTGCTACCTACCCAATGACAACGCCTGGCCGAGACGATATCGCCATTTAAGTGTGGCGGGAGAGGTCTATTTCTCCTCAACCAATAGATGACCTTGTTTTTTAAATTGGCCTGATGTTCAGGATTACCTTCTGGCAGGGGCGGAACTCCTGTGAGTGCTATAACATAGTTTATGCACTCGGGAGGTAGATCAACGGTATTCGTTGGTCTTCTATTAGATTTATTTGTTACAGTATGAGGGGTTATAGAATTAATACTATTAGTGAAATTCGTACAATGGGGCTTTGTAGTGGTGTGAGATTTTCCAGTGGGCGGGAATTTATCCAATAAAGTGGTATTAATATTACTGTTATTTCTATTATTGAGATTGGGGTCTCCATTCTGGAGTGGTTTTGATGGCCCAGCTACAGATGGTGCGTATGCCTTAGGGATACCGGTCGCCATCTTGGGTGGGTTAGATACTTTAGTGTGGAGTGGTAAATCTGTCGGGGCGTTCGATTTGGGGCAAGATGTTCCGTTATGTTCTAGTAAGATTTTATCGACCTGCTCCCCTAATCTTTTGATCCTTTCAGTAAGGGGAAGGATCAACGCCTTAATGAGGCGGTCAATGTCATTCAGTAACCCTGCGTAGCTGGGTACCGAGATTGAGTTAGCGGTCATCTCTTTCACGGGATCTACAGTCCCTACCTTATCCGGGATAGTAAATGGAGTATGTGGGACTTGAGTGGGAGGAACGGTTCTCCTTTTAATTATAAGCTTCCTTCTTCGCTTCCTTGGGGGGGAGCCAAGAGGGAATTTAACAGAGGGGATTTTGGGGCTCTTAATGGAGTCCCTTGGCGATGATATTAGTAACTGGCCCTCAGAGATACTCTTAGTGTGATGGTCAGGTCCAATTGGGGTAAATACGGGAGAAGGTATGCCTGTATCATAAAGGAGAGCTGGTACCACAGAAGGAGTGCTCAAGTCAATGATCTGGCTGTCAAGTACCTGGGAACAATTAGAGTCGGAAATAGTAATAAAGTCCTTCTGTACAGGGGGACTGGTCTGGAAAATGAGGGGTATACCTTCTAAGGATAGCGAAGTGTTGACAGGATCTATTGGTGTAGTAAGCTCGATGGGGGACGATAAAGTTTTAGTGGGTGTGTCCGGGGGCTGAAGAGGTTTTGATTTTAATTTTTTGATGGAGAGACGACGACCCACACGTTTCTCTGCCAAGGTAAGCTCCCGGTCTACATCCGTCTTAATTTTGGCAAAAAATTTATCCAAAGGACCAAGCAAGGGGAACCCTTGTGTGGCTGACACTAGGGTAACCTCAGAGGAAGGCATCATCAAGGACATGTGAGGACGTATAAGGCAAAGGGCAGGATTGGGGAGCACTAGTATAACTAACAAAAAAGGAAAGAAAGAAGGCACTGAGATTGAAAAAGTACAATTATGCCGAGAAGTGAAATCCCAGAGGAATGCAACAAAAATCAAAAATGGCCAACTTACAGTCTGTTAAAACAGAGAGCAAAGGGAGTGAGCCCGGCCCGGCCACTGTCGGCCCCGGACGGCCACAGACGGTCCTGCCCTTGTCCCGGGCTTCTCCCGGCACCCTCCCGCGCGCTCCCGCGCGGCGGGAGCGGAAGGTCCTCTAAATATTTGTCCACTTGCCTACCGAGAGGGCGGGGCCGGCAGGGAGAGCAGCCCAGCTGTACTAAGGGCGCGCGGGGACTCCTGGTCCTCTGAGTCCGCCGCTGACGCTCGCAGCCCTGCCGGTCAGTCCAAAACAGTGCCCCTTCTCAAGCCTCAAAGCGCTACAAGCCGCGAAGCGGCTGCAGCAGTCTCCTCAGGCTTCCTCAATGGGGTGAGAGATGCGGTGAAAGGGCTCGGCGTTTGCACAGGGAATCCGCTGGGGCCAGGTGGTGGCGCTGATTTTACGATGGTGATGAGGGCGGGGCCGGCAGGGAGAGCAGCCCAGCTGTACTAAGGGCGCGCGGGGACTCCTGGTCCTCGGAGTCCGCCGCTGACGCTCGCAGCCCTGCCGGTCAGTCCAAAACAGTGCCCCTTCTCAAGCCTCAAAGCGCTACAAGCCGCGAAGCGGGACCCGCGTAGCGGGTCCGGCGAGGCGGGGCGGCTGCAGCAGTCTCCTCAGGCTTCCTCAATGGGGTGAGAGATGCGGTGAAAGGGCTCGGCGTTTGCACAGGGAATCCGCTGGGGCCAGGTGGTGGCGCTGATTTTACGATGGTGATGAGGGCGGGGCCGGCAGGGAGAGCAGCCCAGCTGTACTAAGGGCGCGCGGGGACTCCTGGTCCTCGGAGTCCGCCGCTGACGCTCGCAGCCCTGCCGGTCAGTCCAAAACAGTGCCCCTTCTCAAGCCTCAAAGCGCTATAAGCCGCGAAGCGGGACCCGCATAGCGGGTCCGGCGAGGCGGGGCGGCTGCACAGGGGCGTTTGCACAGGGAATCCCTGCCTTATTGTCTTCGCAAAGTTTGAGGCCTTTAAATGTATTAATCCACACTCTGGCTTTTTCACTAAGAATTTTGTTGTAATCTTATTTTTTCTGTGCGAGTAGTGGGAGAGTATTTAGATTTTTTTGTGTGTTAATTCAAGCTGTTTCATTTCTTCTTCTAATTTTATAAGTGCAGTGTTCTTTGTTTTATTAATTTTTGAATTCATATCGATGAAAGTTCGTCTCAGTGTGGCTTTGAAAGCATCCCCTGAAGTGTGTATGTTTATATCCAATGAGGTGTTATCAGAGATGTAATTTTATTTATGTTGGCCGGATTTGCTATAATATCGTTATAAAATGCCATATCTTAGTTGGATTTTAGGATTCGTTCGGCTAAAAGCATATTAATGCAAGAATGGTCAGAGATTAGTCTTGGCGATGTGTTTGTTTGGTCTATTAAATGGGTGTACGACCCGGAAATGAGGATGTAATTGATTCTAGTGTTAGAATTGTGTGGAGCAGGATAAAAGGTGTAATATCTGGAGTTGGGATGTTGTAATCACTAAGTGTCTTTAAGACTCTTTAAGATCGTATTTAGAGCATTTAAAAAGATTTTGTGGGTTTTAGGTGAACGGTAATTATAGGTAGATTGGCGATCAAGGGTCGTGTCTAGTCGCCAATGAGGTGTTCATTGGAAGGCATATGACTAATCTTGCCAGATATTTTAATCCAGCAGGAGGTATCATCATTGTTTGGGCCATACAGACTAAGTAAAATAGAAATTCTCCTCTATTTAGGGTCTCTATGATCCATCTACCTTCCTCATCTATAGAGCATGATTTGACTTTGGCGTTGGGGGGGGAAACAACCTTTACAACGCAACTTTTACAACGCACTACCATTACAACTAAACTTTTACAACGCAACATCCATTACATAGCATGCCATTACAACACAACCATTACAACACATGACACTACAACTCATACCATTACAACGCATGTCATTACAACGCAGTCATTACACCGCATACCATTACAACGCATACCATTACCATCCAACACTTACCCTACTGTTGCACCCCCTGGAGCTAGAATAGTCATTTTTACCCCTACACTATCCAACACTTACCCTACTGTTGCACCCCCTGGAGTTGGAATAGTAATTTTTACCCCTACACTATCCAATACTTACCATACATGCAATGTAATGTTATGCATTGTAAGGGTATGCGTTGTAAAGGTAGTATGTGTTGTAATGGAATGCGTTGGAAAGGTAGCTTTTAAAAATTAGTTGTAATGGCATGCGTTGTAATGGAATGCGTTGTAAAAAATGCGTTGTAAAAAATGCGTTGTAAAGGTGTGCGTTGTAAAAGTATGCGTTGTAACGTCATACAACCGCATTGGGGTGATTAGAGACAAAATTATATACTCTGTTTTTCTTTTGTATTGCAGGGGAGCAATAGAATTCGGAAATCCAATTATTTTTAAGAGGGACAGCTTCTTTGTCAGTGATTTTCATCTCTTGAATGAGAATATCTCCTTTGGTTTTATACAGAAAGTCCATTATTTTCCGTTTAGTCACTTTACATTCTGAGAGACAATGTTTAGGTTGTTTGTAATTGATGCTGTCATGGTTTTGAAGTGGATGTTATTGAAACAGGTTTCCATTTAATTGTCAGCGGGCCTTCAAGGTTTATTAATAAACCATAATATAAATTGAGAAGTGTTGTGCCTTAACATTGTTGTTGAGACAGTTATCTGTGGATTTCATGAAAGGGGTTCTGTCAATGCATATGGTGTCTGTGATGTAAAATATTTAAGGATAGGAGACAAGCTGAAGGCTATGGCCCTCCGATGTTAATTATACTCGCAAACTCGTAGGTGTAGTTGGGGTTATTTACTAATGTTGTGTAAGTGACGTATTGTTGTGAGAGAAATAAAGGGAAAAGGTGTGAAAGAAAATAAGACAAAGAAAATTAAACTTCAAAAACCCCCGCCCAACCTCCTTTCCGTACTGCCCACCCTCCTTCCCAAAACAACAATCAAGCTTAGTAGAGGCGACCAAATAGAGGGCCAATCCTCCAGTGCAGTGCAAACTGTATAACCTAGAGAGGAACTTATTCATCATTGAATTTGGCAAAGACAATATGAAAAATATTTCATTTGTTTGACAAAAACGATTGCTGAGGATGCCATAGCCAAGCGCTCATTGTGCTTTTCCCACTTTATGGTTCTGGGCGATATGAATCTACATCTTGATCAGCAAGATGCTAAAGACTCTGTGGATTTCCTTGAATGCCTCCAACTAGCTCACCTTTCCCAATGTGTCTCCCATCCTACTCATCAGGGTGGCCACATATTAGACCCTATCTGCTCCAACTTTCCTGTTGTTGTGGCCGAACCCTTCTCGATCTCCTGGTCAGACCACTTCCTCATCTGTTTTTCTTGGGAGATCACTCGGCCAGCACGGCCTTCTCACTGCATTCGCCCTCCGATGTTCAGTAAACTTGATCCTCTTCAATTTAAGATCTCTTTGGTTGCCTCTAGGCCCCTGTCAGCAAGATCTGGAAGGGAGTGTGACCGGGTTTACTAACTGGATTGCTGACTCAGTGTCGTCACTATCGTCGCCTCCCTTACCTAAGCTTGCTAGGGAATCTCCTTCCAAACCTTGGTTCCTACCGAAGCTGAAAACTCTGAAACACGAGTGCAAAGTTCTGGAGAGAGCTTGGCGTTTCAGCTGCTACTGCCTTATGGCGAAACATACTTTAAGAGCTAAACAAAAAAGTTATTACGCCGCCATCTCGGCAGCAAAAAGCCAATACCTTACATCGCCGATCGACCAGGCTAATAACAACTCCAAAGGAATGTTCTCAATTGTGAAAAGCTTTATGTCTCCTTCCGCATTGATGCGTTCGGCGCATGTTATGGAGTCCTGGTGTAATACCCTTGCCAGGTTCTTTTTGGATAACATTTGCTCCATCCAAGCCACGTTTGCCCCCTGTGCTTCAGCACCTATGCCCTGTTCTCCGCTCAGCCCTCAGTCGACCCATCACACAATCTTTCTTCCCTCTCGCCAGTAGATTTAACTCGCTCCCTCAAAATTTTGAAGGCTCTGAAATCAGGTTCTCCTACTGATCCCTGTGCAGCCAGGCTCTTGGCCACTGTCGCAGACTGCATTAATCCAGAGGTCAATCTGATCATTAACATGTCGCTGCGGGATACCCACGTTCCAACATCCTGGAAGCAGGCGAAAATTCTTCCCCTCCTTAAAAAGCCATCCCTGGATCCATCTATTCCCGGAAACTACAGCCTTATCTCGCTGTTGCCCAGCTTGGCCAAGGTCTGTGAAAAGGTGGTTACTAACCAACTCACTGAGTATGGTGAGACCTTTGGCCTGCTCCATCCGGCGCAAATGGGTTTCCGGGCTGCTTATAGCACAGAGTCCGCTCTATTGGAGGTGTCTGAGGCGATTTGAGAGTGCCTCGATGCCGACGGGATGGTCGCTTTGGTTATGCTGGATCTCTCGGCGGCCTTTGAGACTGTGCCTCATGCCCTGCTTCTGGATGGCCTCTTGGAGATCGTAGTATACGGGTCCGCGTGAGGTTGGATCAGGTCTTTCTTGGAGGGTCGCTCACAGCAGGATTGGCTTCCACCGTGCGCTTCCGCACCCAAAGCAGTGGACACGGGTGTCCCACAGGGGTCATCCCTTAGCCCCCTTCTTTTTAACATCTGTGTTACCCCACTGGTTTATCTTGCGGAAGCATTAGGGGCTAAGGGGATGGCCTATGCCGACGACACCCAACTGCTGTTTTTGTGGGGACGTGATGAGGATGCAGTTCTCCCCACCTAACACTGCCTATCCTCGGTCTTTCATTGGCTTGCTCAGGCACAGCTCAAGTGCAATGAGGAGAAATCGGAGATCCTTTTGTATGGCACATTCCATGTGGACTTCAGAGAGAAGCTATGGCCGCCTGGTTTCACCCTACCTAGCTTTAAGGGTGACTGTGTTAAGAATCTCGGGGTTTGGTTCAATGATAACCTGATCTTCTCATCGCAGGTTAAGAAGTTGGCTGGCACCTGTTTTAGCATCCTGAAGTCTCTGAGGAAGTTTCTTCCTCTTCTGCCTAATTCTGTGAAGGAAACTGTTGTTCTTGCTCTAATTCTCTTGCGCCCCGATTACGCTAATGCACTCTACGCTGGTATTCCGGGCTACCTTTTGAATAAATTGCAGGTGATTCAAAAGTCGGCCGCCCGACTCCTACTGGGCCTTTCCAGCAGGTGCAGTGTGCGTTCTCATCTGCGATCTCTGCATTGGCTCCCGGCGGAGGCCTGGAAAAAATTCAAAATTGTATCCATTATTCACAAAGCCCTCTATGGTCTGGGTCCCATTTATCTGCAGAAGAGGTTTGCTTTCTACATTCCGGCGAGACAGCTGCGTTCTTCCTCCCAACTTTTGGCGCAGATTCCTCGATTTAATCGCCAGAGGCTTGGCGGGAGCTCTTTTGCCTGGCTGGCGGCGCTGGCATGGAATGCACTGCCTTTGACTTTGAGGGGTGTCAAAGACCCTATGATCTTTAAGAAAAAGTTGAAAACCTTTTTGTTTTAGATTTACCCTCCTACTCTGATTCTGACTCTTTTCAGGCTTGCGCCGGGACACTCCTTGGAGTATCTGCGCGCGGTACAAGTGCATATAACATAACAACAGCACATAGAATAAGGCTAACTGCGGACTAGTTAGAATAAGGCTAACTGTGGGTTGGTTGGAATAAGGCTAACAGGCAATATCTATATCTAATTGTGAGAAGTTGGCCTGATATATGATGTTTCCAATTCTGGAACCACCTTGTATCAGTCCAAACAACCCTTATGGTGTCTGGTTGTAAGTCAACCTTATTAGACAAGCTATCCTAGGGGTAGCATGGACTAAGCAGCCTTAAAGGCTTAACTTAAGAGGTCGTGTTAAGCGAGCTGTTTTACCACATACAATCCTGTAATATCAAATTAAAGGACACCACACAAGTATATATTATAAAAATATATGTATTTATTACTAAAACCAATCCCCAGTATTCTTTATGAATAAAGGGGCACAAGCGTTAAATCAAAAGCACAGTATAACATACAAAGTTGCACAATTTTGGATGAGGCCAAGGGGCCACTCAAACCATATACTAAAAAAATGGTATAAGAGAGACCATTCGATCAGTGGTTAGGCCTAGGGCCTAGGGAATCGCTGGGAGCAGTCGGGACAAGCAATGCTGAAGTCGGGAAAAGCCCGCGGGATTCGGGTGCAGTGCTGAAAGCACAAGCATGCATCAATGTTAAGTCAATGTATGATGGACACCACACATGTTCCCAGCTGGGAACTTGCCTGATCTGTATATAAGGGTATACAACCTTTACAACGCAACTTTTACCACGACCTACCATTACCACGCATTTTTTACAACGCAGGATCCATGACAACGCACACCATTACCACGCATGTATTTACAACGCAGGTACTTTTACAACGCATACCATTACAACGTAAGTATTGGTAAGTATATTATTTTATTAAAAATATTATTTGGTTTTTTTTGTAAAGGGGTATTTTTTGGGTTCAGGGTCAGTTTTGGGTTTTTGGGTAAAGGGGTATTTTTAGGGTTCAGAGTCAGTTTTCAGTTTTTGGGTAAAGGGGTATTTTTAGGGTTTAGGGTCAGTTTTCAGTTTTTGGGTAAAGGGGTATTTTTAGGGTTCAGGGTCAGTTTTCAGTTTTTGGGTAAAGGGGTATTTTTAGGGTTTAGGGTCAGTTTTTAGTTTTTGGGTAAAGGGGTATGTTTAGGGTCAGTTTTCAGTTTTTGGGTAAAGGGGTATTTTTAGGGTTTAGGGTCAGTTTTCAGTTTTTGGGTAAAGGGGTATTTTTAGGGTTCACGGTCAGTTTTGGGTTTTTGGGTAAAAGGGTATTTTTAGGGTTCAGGGTCAGTTTTGGGTTTTTGGGTAAAAGGGGTATTTTTTGGGTTCAGGGTCAGTTTTGGGTTTTTGGGTAAAGGGGTATTTTTAGGGTTCAGGGTCAGTTTTGGGTTTTTGGGTAAAAGGGGTATTTTTTGGGTTCAGGGTCAGTTTTGGGTTTTTGGGTAAAAGGGTACAGTGTAAAAATTAAATATAATTAAATTTAAATTACATTAAATTAAATTGATTAAATTAAATTAAATTAATTAAATTACATTACATTAAATTAAATTAAATTACATTATATTAATTTTAGTTAAATTAAATATTAAAAAATATTATATACTTACCAATACTTACGTTGTAATTGTATGCGTTGTAAAGGTATATGCGTTGTAAATACATGCGTGGTAAAGGTATGCGTTGTCATGGATCCTGCGTTGTAAAAAATGCGTGGTAATGGTAGGCGTGGTAAAAGTATGCGTTGTAACGTCATACATCCGTATATAAGTGATATCAAGACATGGGCCCCAGTACTAACTTAGACAACTTAGACTTTAAATGCCACAGTAAGGGAAGGCCCTCCCCATTCCTGGTTTACTTCCATCATTGTCCTGGTCTTTAGGAAGGGTAATAAGGACAATCCTCAGTGTTTTAGACTAATATTCTTTTGTCAAAGGTATGTTTATTGAAATTTTTTAAACACAGAAAAAAAAAAAGTAAAGCGACAGTCCCGCACATCTCCCATGCAGGGGTAGCATTGGAATCAGCCCACACTTCTCTTAAAGTCTGACGAAGCTCCCTACCACCAGACCGCTAGCCAGGAATCAGGCCTCCCGCAGGTGCAATTCAAAATGGAGACGGGGTGAATCCAACAGCTCGTGGGGCAAATGGGAAACAATGAAAGGCAGGGCAAAAGTCCCCACAACCGCTTAGCTGAAACCTGCTGGCCCCCGATAGTTACTAATAGCCGCCCCCTTACTCTGGAGCAAGCAGTGAGCTTTGCCCTAAAGCATAACAGTAACAGAGAACTCCTACAGTATTATGCTTTAGATCATATACCAGTAGACCCAAGAGGTGGAGATAGATTACGGAGACTAAGGATGTTAGAGTCCCGTTATATTATAGATCTCCAGACAAAGGCCCCTCTGGGATTGAATAAGAACGAGGAATTAGCTTCTCATTTGGGAAATGCATAGACCCTTGTAACTGTACTGAATTGTGAACTCAATGAGTATTTTTTACCCCGTGAGCATTGCCGATCCACGGCTTGATAGCATTTATAACATGATAAATGGCAACGTAAAAATTGTACATATATTGTAAATAATTTCAGAAATAATGTATTTAATTTACCTGAAACTGTGATATGAAAATGCATAATAGATTTCATACATACTGCCATTTATCATGTATCACAATATGTCATAGAAAAAGTAATATACTGTGTATATAATTCTCTCACGGGGACCAACGTCAGTCCTCTTTCTATATACATGCCAAAACACGAGGAAATGCTTTTATATCCGCTTCCTCCGTGTCAATAGTAGACACTGACGAAGGAAAACCGAAACGCGTTTGTCTGCTGAGTGTTTTGCATGAAATAAACCAACGTGAACACTTCCCTTGCGAGTGCCGAATTTTCTTTCTGACACTACGAGAGATTATTTGAGCTGCAATATATATATATATATATATATATATATATATATATATATATATACACACACACACACATACATGCAATAGCAGCCAAATCACATCAGAGCTGGAATATGCTGTGAAGAATTTCCACCTTACATGAATAATATGCATTAGAAACATGAGAAACAACACAAAAGATTGTTTTAGAACTGTTTTAATGCTTAGGCAGCAGTAGAAATTCTTATAACACCCTGAAAGCATAGAAAGCTCCCAGGCTGCATTGCAAACACAGTCTAAAAAGACTGAAAAGCTAACCTGTAGCTGAATACCAAAAAACTGACACCGTGCCTTTAAGGCACCCATGACCTCCTGTATCCCATCATGCCTCAGGGGTGACAGTTAGGTCAGTTGTTCTTTCCGGCTCCTTCAGGAAGGATCCTGGTTACACAGCTCCACTAATTTTCTGTTTTCTGACTTTTTCTGCTTACTTTGACATTTTCATCTAGTCAAGTAAGAAACTGTCTTTTTAAGTCAGTTTAGTGAGCATTTTAGCTGAGAATGCCTTCACTCTTTGACAAATGTCCTCCTTGTGGTAACAAGAAGGCAAAATCAGACAATCACGACGTTTGTATCCTGTGTCTGCCTGAAGAACATGATCCAGGCACCTGTCCTCACTGCGAGCACCTGTCAGGAAGAACTCTCAAAGACAGGGAGAGAATTTGCATCTATGGCCTGGCTCACAGGTCATCCAGAGGAAGGTCTCCGGTGAAGAAGGGCTCCAAGAAGGCTAGAACATCTTCAAAAGAGAAGTCTTCCCACCCTTCAGCTTCAGCGTCAGGCTTGGCGCTGAGGAAAGAACCACCGGTGGATCGTTTGTCTTCAAATCTATCGTCAACGGCGGGCTCGCCGTCGAAAAGAAGACCAGGTACGTCGAAGGATCCAGCTCCGTCGTCGAAATCCCCTCCGCCGCCGTCAACCGGGCGACGATCGCGTCGAGGAAGGTAACTCCGCCGCCGTCAACCGGGCGACGGTCGGCGTCGAGATCCAAGGCCCCTCAGCCGTCGTCAACCTGGCGACGATCGGCGTCGAGGGAGGTCACCCCTCCACCGTCGTCATCCAGACGACCGGCGTCAAGGTGTGACCCCTCCGCCGTCGTCTAAGAAACGACGTTCGGCGTCGAGGACCAAGACCCCTCCGCCGTCGACAGAAAAACATCGGTCGGCATCTAGGGCGCAGTATCAGTCGGCGTTTCGTCGACGCTCGGCGTCGAGGGTGACCAATACCCCTCCGCCGTCGTCGCACAGACATTCGACGTCGAGACAGAGGGCTCTGTCGACGGCTGGTCATCGCCGTTCAACGTCGAGAGAGAAGGCTCCGTCGACGGTTGGTCATCACCGTCCGACGTCGAGAGAGAAGGCTCCGTCGACGGTTAGTCATCACCGTTCGACATCGAGAGAGAAGGCTCAGTCGACGGCTGGTCATCGCCGTTCGACGTCGAGAGAGAAGGCTCCGTCGACGGCTGGTCATCGCCGTTCGACGTCGAGAGAGAAGGCTCCGTCGACGGCTGGTCATCACTGTTCGATGTCGAGAGACCATAGATCCTCGCATCGATCGCCGTCGAGGCATTCGAAGCCGATTTTTGGACCCGCCGACTCCCCAGAGGCGTGCGACGTTGAGAGAAAAACATACGACGCCGGAACGCTCGACGTAGAGACCTTCACTGGGCCGCTGCACAGCACACCGGGAAACGCTGGGCCGTCCCTCCACTCCTCACCTCTCTTGACGATCGCAGCCGAGGCCGCCGCCGGCCTCATCACTCCTCCATCAGATCTGTAGGCCTCGCCGCAGTCGCCTGGGTCCACTGCCTCGCTGGCCACTGAATCGCTACCGGTCCGCCTCCTACACAGCCGGGAACCTCAGGCCGCTCAGCTGTTACTGGGCGCACCCCCTCACCACGCCGTGCCGCTCGATCCCGGCCCACGTTCTCCAGACCCGGGAGAGCCGCTCCAGTCACCCGGCTGGGGGTGGGGAGGGATCGCTACCCTCTGCACACCTCACAGGTCCGAGCTCCACCGGCCACCGTTGTGTGGACTGATCGCCGCCCGTTGCCCATCCCCGCCGTCAGGCCGCCGCTCCCCGGCCAGCAGGCCACTCGAGCCGCGCACACCACTCCGGGCTTGCTCCCGATCAGCGCCGGGTGCTACAGTGTCCACCCCCCGCAAGCGTCTCTCGGGCAGGGGGCATGCAGCTCAGCAGCAATCGCCGGTTGTCTTCACCGCTCAGCTCCACTCCCAGCGACCGCCGTCCGGTCGCAGCAGGACTCCACGCAGCGGCCCTGCCGGAGGACGCTCAGGCCGCGGCAGTGTCTGACGCGGATCCCCGGTGACGGGACCCGAAAAAAGGGTACCCCCAGTACCAGCTCCGTGGGGCAATCGACAGCTGCCCCCTTTTGGGCTTGCTCCCGATCAGCGCCGGGTGCTACAGTGTCCACCCCCCGCAAGCGTCTCTCGGGCAGGGGGCATGCAGCTCAGCAGCAATCGCCGGTTGTCTTCACCGCTCCGCTCCACTCCCAGCGACCGCCGTCCGGTCGCAGCAGGACTCCACGCAGCGGCCCTGCCGGAGGACGCTCAGGCCGCGGCAGTGTCTGACGCGGATCCCCGGTGACGGGACCCGAAAAAAGGGTACCCCCAGTACCAGCTTCGTGGGGCAATCGACAGCTGCCCCCTTTTGAGCGCGGATGGGCACCAGGAAGTGCAAAATCAAAGCTTTAAGCCAGGCGGCGCGGGAGGGACAGGAGGACACGTCCTACACCGCCGCCATCTTGGCCACGCTCCCTAGACTACTATTCTTAATTGACTCACGGGGGGGGGGGTGGTAAAAGGTGTTTGGGTGGGTCCTTTTAGACAGACTGACCACCTGGGAAGATGAAAATGATATACTGTCTTATCTGCAATATGGTTTAGAGCCGGGAGGTCTACCATGTATCAGGGTCTGAAACTTTACATGGTTATGAACAAATATACAGCGACTCGCTCTGGTGCTATACACATGGCCTTTATGGACCTTGCAAAGGCCTTCGAAAGAGGGAACCATGACAATCAATGGCATAACCCTTTTGACCATGGGGGTGGATTGGACATTGTTCACTTCTTGAGGGATCTTCACGCTAAAACTGTGGCAGCAGTCTGATATACAAATGATTCCATCTGCACTCGCCCATTTAAAACTGGTAGAGGGATCCAGCAAGGGTGCATTCTAGCTCTTTTTTCATTTACTTTTTACATAAATGGATTAAAACAGGCGCAAGCGTCAACTGCCCCTTAATAGAGACACGCTTTTTGCCAGTTTTGCTTTACGCATATGGTGCATGCTAGATGGCTAAGACAGCAAGGGGTTTGCAAATCCTACTGGAATCATTTGTAGCATTCATGGATTAGCTGGACCTCGCTGTCAATGTTAATAAAGCTTTTGCAGTGGTGGCTGGACCTCACCCAACCAAGTCTAAAACTTTCCAAGTGGTGGCACATACCTTCTCAAAGGTGCGGGCAGTTTCTTGTCTGGAAATTTTGTTTGATTCTGAACAGTGTTGGAAATCCCTGAAACAAGTTAAAAAATAAGGGTTATACGGGCCAACGCAGCAGTATTTAACTTTACTTCCAGATGAGGTAGGAGGCTATTAAAGGCATTAGTGCAGATAGATCAGGCAAAATATGTTGCTAAAGTCTCTTATGTCTGGATGTATGGGTATATGCCAAAATTGAACAGATAAAGATTGTAAACTCATTTTGTAGGCGCCTGTTATACATTCCTAAAAGTATTCCATTATGTATTGTTCATGAAGCACATGGGAGCAAGTTCTCTCTCTGGCATAGTGGCCCTCCGTCAGCTTCGCTGGCATAGTGGCCCTCCGTCAGCTTCGCTGCTGTGTAAACATATGGACAAGATCCGAAACTAAATTGAACAGGGAAACTTTATGGGACTGTATCTCCCTTGGCAATGCTTATCACATACCATGACTTAAATACATCAAAGTGTCTTTCTGGAGCGTTGGGAGGGCAGATCTATTTAGTGACCCTGAGGAATTGGTTGAGGCAGCCGTAAGTGGGTTAAAGAACACTTTTTAAGGCAAAGGTTATTAGATAGGGGTATCCGGAACTCGAGAAATCTACAGTTTGAGGGTTTATCTTGCTGAAAACGGTG
Organism: Lissotriton helveticus; assembly: GCF_964261635.1. Taxonomy (NCBI): domain Eukaryota; kingdom Metazoa; phylum Chordata; class Amphibia; order Caudata; family Salamandridae; genus Lissotriton; species Lissotriton helveticus. The sequence goes on along the minus strand of NC_136073.1, from coordinate 674,048,401 downwards.
CAACCAATGGAACCCTACCTTACATTTGTGACCACTAGTACTCAGCATTTTTTACTTGCCAGATTTCAATGCATCCTGCTCCATCTATCTTTAGAGACCCCAAGAGGATGGCACAAATTTGTAATTGGGTCCCTGCGGTTGCAACCTTGTGTCTTAGCAGGATGCCATGCACTTTACAGTGTTCTGTAGATGTTATGTTGAACCTTGGAAAGTCTTTATTATTCTGATGTTAAAGGGCCTTAATTTTACTCAAGTTCGACCTACTTTACTGTTTTTCCAATTATTGCCAGTTAGTATAAAGGACATTTAAATTTTGACTGACTGACCATGCACAGGGCAGGCAATTACTATCTTGAAAATTATTTGTTTTTGTTTTGTAATTTGTGTCGATTTCATGCATTGCAAATATTGTATTGATTATGTTTTGCTTATTAATCGGTGTAGATGTATTTATTGTTGTGCTTTTATGGTATTAATTGAAGGCTAAGTAAGCGTAATTAAACTAGAAAAACCCCAAATATGTAAAAGTGAATGTAAAATATTTTCAGCAGTCGCAGAGAAGGGTACGTAATTCACAAAAGGCAGAGAGAAGACAAATCAAAGTTGGAGCAGCTCAATGAAGTATAGCTGCAGACATGTTTTTTTAGTTGTTTACTCCCGAGGTATATTTGATACCACACACAAGCCTCTGTAGACTCCGGATATTTGCTTTTTCAAAAAGTAACCTCGTTCCCTGTGCCAGCCTAGTACCAGAGAGACTGCAGATGCCACAGGGGTTAAAAGATGATCTATATTTCATTCTACTTTATTCCTCATGTCCGCATCGTTCAAGTGGAATATAATGGCGTTGTTCCAGAAGTGAAGAGATGAGAAAAACAAATACTGACCTCTTATAGTTACTAAGCAACTTAAACCATTGTGTTAAAGGCAACTGCCCTGACCATCGAAGACCATTACAGTGGAGAAGCAGCCATCTCACCAGATTGTTTTTGAAGGCACCCAAAGCCACCTGTGAGCTCAACACCTTCGGCGCACAGGTCTGAACCAGGTCTGCTTTGATTTCCCTTTCCCTACCCTGGCCCCAGCTGATCCCACCCGACCCAACCCAAAGGGACTTGAGGAAATCTGAAGTAATCGAAGTTTGACGTTGGGTCTCTTATTTTGCAAAGACAAATGGCTGGGGTAGGTAAGGGACAGTTTAGTTACAACCTCACATTTTTGATCCTTTATTATTGTAGTTTAACCCTCGTGTTTTGTTTCCTCATGTGATGACATGGCTCAGAGTAGATGTGCATGAGAGTGCGGTATAAAAATATAAGCTCTGTAAAGTTCTTAAATGGTTGTGCCTGTTTGTTTTTTTTAAACCGAACTTTCTCCTGACTTTGAACGTCTGTTGCACGAACACAGTTGTTCAAAAAGATTAATTAGGGCTTTTTAATCATTTGTTAAAGTAATTGTTTGCTTGTGTGTCCCTTCAGGTTGATGAGGATCCAGTCATGGGCTTTCATCAGGTGTTTATTCTGAAGAATGTGGACAACAACTGGATTTGCACCAATGACATGTTTAGATTATCGCTACACAACTTCGGCTGAGTCTTTCCACCTGAAGCTGAATGTCCGTTTCTCCTCCTCTTGTCGCGATTTAGTCACATTGACCGAGAATTCCAACCATCATATACAAGGAAAAGGGCTGGGGAGGAGGGCACACTCTCCCTCCCATGAAAAGAGACCTTCGCCTTGAGAAGAATTTCAAGTTCTGCCCATTGTTGGTGTAGCTGTGTATGCTGTTTGGAATTTAGCCATTGCTGCGGAATATCTGAGAATTGAATGTGGTACAAGCATGCATTGGAAACAAATGAGTGATAAGGGAGGAACATTTACAATTAGTATTGTCATGTTTGTTTTTTTCAGGCTCCCCTTTTAAAATGACAAAATGGCAAAAGATCTTGGAAGAATTTAAAAAAAAAAAAAGTTGCAGCTACCGTACAGCTCCAAATTGTCATTTTCACATGCTTTAATAAAACCATGCCATTTCTTAAGTTGAACATAGTTTTAATTAGTTATATGTTGGCTACAACTGCTGCCCTCTTCTTTGTTTACCACTTGCCATTTCCATGTCTTCGTTTTGTGTTTCACATTGAACCTACCAGAGTTTAACCTCTCTGGAGCTTGTCAGCCTATATAATCTTTTTATAGCTAGCATAAGGTCAGCAATAAGAGGTTTGTGATCACATTTTGTGCCTAGATGGAGCATCCTTTGTTTTTGGAGGGGGAAGGAAGATTGGGTGGGTCTACCTTTCACTCTCCTAGCAAATGCACTGATACATTTCTTACACTGAGCAAAGTTTTTTCACCATGTACATATCAATCCATTTTGCCACTGCACAGTGGTGGTGTATTGTTTTCCCAGTAGTGCACTCTGAAGATAACCTGTGCAGTTGTTAGTGCTTCTTACCATTAGTCTCATACACGTAAAGTGCTAGATGTGAATTCTTATGTTTAAAGGGATGTACCTTTGATCCCATTCCTCCACCTCCGTCCGCTCTCAGATTTCCACCTCTGCAGGATCAGCAAGTCCGCCTTTTATGTACAGTCTGGAATTTGAAGCAGTTACAACAAGCCATCTAAAGTACTGAGGAACAATTGCCTCTCTCCAGGTAAAAGGTAATACCAAAATACCCACAAACTCTTTTGACAGACACTTCGCCGATGAGGAGCAGTGGATTGCCTTCCCCTTGTTCACTAACTACTTTCCCTTTTCTGTCCCCACGCTGTGCTTTGCAGTGGACATGCCTTGTAAAAAGATACTTGCCTTAGGCTTGTGACTTATCATTTTGAACTTAGTGTATTAAAATCTGGAATTCGATAATTTAAACGTTATTTTCATTTCTTTAACAAAGTGCTTAAGATAATGTCTAATTTGCTTTCAATTCTATATGATTGATGAAGATGGATTGATAAATTGCTCTGGACCATTCTGTGAAATGGTTAATACTTTTAAAGTTGTTTATTCCGGGTTAATGCTGTTTTCCTTTGCAGTCTTATCCTTGAAGGGGGTGTAACATGGAGACTAATCACCAGCCAGCAGCTCAGAAGAAAAGGAGTTGATACTTATTTTCATGTTGATTAATTTAGTACTTGACATGGTTTGGATGAGGTTTGTTTATACACCGCAATACGACTAACCAAGTGTTGTATCAAACAAAGCAGAAATACTGTGTGGGGTGGTTAACGGTGTACTGCTACTCTGCCCGCCTGTTGTGAGGCAGTAGATTGTTCAAACAGTTGTGTGCCCCATATCCCATTGGACTGAAGCATTAGAATGTTCCCAGAGTAACACTTTAAACGTATTATCCTGAATCGCTCCATAAGTCTATAACCAGCCATATTTTAGTTTTCTCCTTTACCAAATTATACATGTTCTGTGTATCATTGCCCAAAAATATTGCTTGTATTGTATTTTGCATTTAATGTAGTGCTGCTTTCGGTATGTGGCCCTGAAATGCTCGTATTTATTCCTGTTAGAACGTACTAAAGTTTATGTAACTTTAATTTTTAAGTTTTATGCAACATGGGCCACACCCAGTGATTGTCAAAATGCTTCACATAAGAACAGTTACAAGCATTTAAGCACGTTAGTTATGTTTTACTTTGCAGAGGGCAAAATTCAGGTTGTATGCTAAAATCGAACGATACATTCTTTTGAGACGGTTCTTGTAAAGGTGATGTGGTCCAAAGCTTACTTGTAATTTGTTACACTTTGGATCAATTCAGCGCAAACACTGTAATAAGAGGAACTCCAGTCAAAGTAGTACTGTTACTTCAGCCACTGTGTTATTTTCAATTAACTGTCACCTCCAGAATTCTATCAGACTTCTCAAACATTTGAATGGGGAATGGATCATACCTACATGTAATGCTATTACAGGCAAGTTTGGGTCACAAAGTAAGTTCAAAATACCACACATTTTCCTTTCAGCAATATAACAGATGTGCCCATAAAACAAAACTGTTAAAACCAAACAAAACACTGTAAACAATCAATACTTAGGGCGTACCATATGAAGAAGAAAAAAAATACTGTTTTATATAGATCTTTTTCAAACCTTAATTTTTCATTTTACAAGAACTCCTCCGTGGGTGTACAGGTACGAGCAGACAGCCTGCACAAATTCTAGCACAAGATCTATTGAAAGACATAGAAACAGTGAATCTTATATCAAGGGACTTAAACACATTTGCATCATTAGCTTCCGCTTTCCCCTGTATCTGACCCACCATCACTCGCATCTGTTTCTTTTTTTTTATATATTTTTTTTATTGATAACACAAGCAGCTTAAAACTAGGAGAATTGTATAGAAGTAGATCATTTGATCCTTTTGTAATAAAGCATAAAAACATCTGATTTGACAAGTACAAAGAGCAATTAATACCAGAAAGAAAAAACCAGGAGAAGAAAAGACATACGAGAAAAAAAAACAATTAAATAAGACAACTCAAGCGGCAACTAAATCAAATCAAATCAGGCCTGGAAAAAGAAATCCCCAGATCTTGTCAATTTTCTTTAGTGACCGATCCCCTCTTATCCTGGCTAAACAAAGTTCCATATCATGTATTTCGTTCACCAAGAACCACCATTCATTTACATGAGGTGGTTGATCTGATATCCATGCCCTTGCAATAATCAATCTAGCACATGATAGCAAAATAAAAACAAGATCCCTATATGGAGCAGTAATTAGTTGCATACCTAAAAGTATCGTCTCAGCTGATAATGGAGTATAAATTAACTGTTTCTGTTTCAAAATATTTTCTAAATTTTCCCAGAATAAACGCAATTTTGGACATGAGACAATCATGTGCTCTAGGTTAGCTGCCTGCAGATTGCATTTCGGGCATTTTGTACGATCATTAAGAACATTATTAACAGACCACTTAGAAATTTGTAACTGAGTATAATACAGCTGGCAAACAGTCCCATAGGCTTGAAGTTTTAAACTGGATGAGTGAACAAGAGTATTAATGTTATTTAAGAATGTAGAGATGTTGTTAGATGAAATACCAGTCCCCAATATGGGGACCCATTTCTGTGCCAGCCTAGGGCAGTCATCTGTTTTGAATTGGATAAGACATTTATAACCTAGACTAATTATAGCTTTGTTTTTTTTCCCCCTATACATGCATACCCAAAAGTCTGAATCTGAGATCTTTACGTTTCATTTTACCGATAAGAAAATCACGGATCTGTATGTATTTAAATTGCATATATTTGGGTAGTTTATAAAGTAGCCTAAGTGTTTCAAACTCTAGAATGCCAGAAGAACCATATAGATCTCCCAGCTTATTTAGGCCTAGGTTGGCCCACATTCTCTACCCGGCTCACTGAAAATGCCCGTTAATCCCGGGTTATTCCATAATGTTAGGTTAGGGTGAAATATAGAAGTCTTACTAATAATCAATATTATATTCCATATACGAATCGTATCTTTAGCGGTCTTGAACTTAACTCTCTTAAAGTAGTTTGGGTCGTTAGTTCTTGCAAGGAATTGTGTAGCATTTGTGCCCAGCATAAATTGATGAAAGTAATACGGATTACTAGAGTTAAAAAGACTGTGTAATCGCCCCAAAAAAGAAGCATAAAAATAAATTTTGAAATCTGGAAAATTAAGACCACCTTTAATAAATGGTAATTTCAAGAAAGAGTGCTCTACGTTTTTTTTAAAGCCCCATATGAAACTTCCTAAAATACCATCTAGCTTTGTGAAAAATAAGTTATTAATAATCAAAGGAATACACCTAAATACATACAAAAATTTGGGCAAAATGTTCATTTTAATAAGATTTATTTGTCCAAAGAGATTTAGAGGGACCTTATGCCATTTTTTAAGAAGAGCGGCTGTATCTTTTAATAGAATATCGTAATTGAATGCCTTGGTGTCCCTGATGTTGGATGTTATTTTAATGCCTAGATAGGTAGCTGTATGGCAGATACCCATGACTGGAATCAGTGGTTTATAGTTCACTATAATTTGTGTTTTATTCAGGTTTAATTTATACCCTGAAACAGCGCCAAAATAATCGGCTTCTTTAATAATTCCAGCCATAGCTTCTGTCACGTCAGTTGTGTATATTGCCAAGTCGTCAGCGTAGGCTGTAATTTTAAGTGAATTGCTGCCATGAACAAATGGTTTAATACGTTCTTGGGACTGTATAGCGTTAATAAATGGCTCCATGGCAAGAGCAAATAAGAGCGGTGATAGAGGACACCCTTGGCGAGTGCCTCTTCGAATAGGAAAAATAGGGGATAACAAATTAACAAATCCTATTTTTGCATTTGGGCAATCGTAAAGAGCTTGTATTCTAGTTATAAACTGTGGCTTAAAGCCAATTTCTTTAAGAGTGGCCCAAAGATAATCCCACCCTACTCGGTTGAATGCTTTTTCAGCATCGAGTAATACCATACCGAGTGGGGAGGAAATAGTGGCTGCAACATCAAACGCTGTAATGGCCATCTTGACATGTAAAGTTGTATCTCTGCCTACCACAAAGCCATGTTGATGTTGGCTAACTAGCTTGGGCATAAGAGGAGACCGTCTCATAGCAAATAATTTGGCATATGCTTTAGCGTCTGCGTTAATCAGAGAGATGGGCCTATAGGACTCACACTCTACCGGTGTTTTATTCTTTTTTAAGAAAAAAATTATCTTTGCAGTTTTCCAAGAATCAGGAGCCCTACCAGCTTCACCTATCTGATTAATGACTGAACAGAGAAGGGGAAAGTAATTCCTCGCTGCAGCTCTTATATATTTCAATAGGAAGTGTATCATCTCCAGCTGCTTTCCCGGAAGGAAGAGAGCAGATAGCTAATTTTAATTCATTAAGATTAAAATCTTTTTCTAGTTCTTTCATCATTTCTATATCTTTTTCCAGTACCCAATTCTTTCTAATATAACTCTGCAAAGTTTCTATCACCGGCAAATGTTCGGGAGTATAAAGTTTGCTATAATACGTAACAAACTGTTGCAAAATATGTTCCGGTTGGGTGTAGTTAACTACATCAGGCCCTCTTATGCTCTTAATTAAAGAACTTGCCCTGTCCTCCACAACCTTATAGGCGAGGATCTTACCAATTCTGTCGCTGCTCTCATATTGTGATAGCCTATATTTATGAAGTTTGGAGCTAATTCTGTCTCTAAGAAATTTTTTAATCTTAGAACGTAAAGTAATTAGTTTGAATTCTAATTGAGATTTATTTGGTGTGATAGTTACCCCTTCACCCTCTTTCCGAATGATTTCAGCCAGATATTCTTCCAGAGACCGGATATTTGTTGTAACTTCCCTGATCTCATTTACCCGTTTTGCATTCTCCCTAATAATAAACTGCTGAGCAAACCCTCTAATACTCGCTTTACAAGCATTCCATACATAAATGAGTTGGGTAGAGTCAATGTTAAACTCCAAAAAGTCTTTAATATGCTCTTTCAGCTGATTAATAAATATTCAGTCCGATAACAAGTATCTGGGGAATGAGAATAACCTAGCTTCCTGTTTTTTAGATGTAATAAACCGTAAAAGGATAGGGTTATGGTCCGAAGTTATTATTGGACAAATCTCCATTTTACAACCTAAAAATACATTATCAGAGGCCCAAGCCATATCAATACGTGAGCACATTTTATGTGGTGTCGAGTAATATGTATATCCTGCCAGTGTAGGATGTAGATTCCTCCGTACATCTTTTATATTATGAATACGTGCAAGTTCTAAAATAGCAGCTCTTGTTTCGCGCATGCGTTGAGGGGATACGCTTCGTAGTATCTTTTGCATAGTTAATAACACAATTAAAGTCGCCCATTAATATTAGCTCCCCTTCCCAATCTAATAATTCTATATTTAATCGGTCAAAAACTGCCGTGTCATCATAATTGGATCCATACACTGCACATAGAACATATTTACAGTTAAACAAATTAACTTGTGCAATTGCCCTCAGAAGCTACTCTAAGAACTTCTACCTTGAATAATTTTTTTCTTAAGTATAGCCACTCCCCGTATTGAAGCGTTTAAGGACATACATGTTATTAGTTCGTACCCCCCTTGTTCCATCATCTTCCTATCTTGAAAGCGAATATGGGTTTCGTTTAAAAGTGCAAAATGAGGATTATACATTTTAAGTTCTTCGAAAACAAGTTGCCTTTTACTTTTGTTATTAAGACCTGAAACATTCCAGGCTAGACAATTAATTTGAAACATATCTTACTTCAAATATGTTAAGATTTCTTAAATTAATCTGTAAAAATTTAATTTTGCTCAATCTGTACTTTAAATCTTCCATGCTTGTGTCATCTAATTTCCCCTTTAACCCCCCCATACCTTTTCCCCTGACCCTACTTTCCAACCCCTGCCCCCCCCCCCCAATAAGAACCCCCGTCCTTCCGTATTAAACTGATAAGCCCATTACACAGAAGAAGGTGCCCTGGTGATCAACAAAGAGAGTAAACAAAGAAGGAAAGCAGTAAACAATTAAGTATTTGCCCCCATCTTAAAAAGAAATTGCTCAGCTTCTTTAACATCATTAAAAAAATAAGTATGACCAGATTTCATCACTTTTAGGCGAGCAGGTTCCTGAAGATACACCACCGCCCCCCGGGATTTTAAAGGGTTGATCAATTTACGCAGCTCCCAGCGTTTGTCCATAGTGACGTTGCTAAGGTTAAACTTCACAAAAAAGGTTACATTATCCACAGTCACAGGATTATTTGGCCTAGCTTTGATGGAAACCGCTTGTCTTAAAAGAAAATTGCCAAAGTAAATTAGAATAGGCCGCGGAAATTTACTCTCCTTGTTTCGAATAAACATAGGTAGTCTGTGGGCTTGTTGGAGCTGCGAGTCCCAATCCCAGTCGGAGAGGTCCGGGAATGCCCTTTGAAACAACTTGACCATATAAGCTCGGACGTCGGAGCCCTCTGATCCCTCGGGTACTCCAAAAAGTCTCAGGTTCTGTCGCCTTTGTCGGTTTTCTAGGTCCTCAACTTTACTATGTAAAGCCACAATATCTTTGTCATGTTGGTTAGTAGTGGTCACTGTAGTAGTTAAGGATTCCTCAACCCCGACCACCCTTTGCTGCAGTTCTTCAATCTCTTCAGTAACATTATTTAATTTACTTGTGACCTCTAGCAAGCAATTCTGCATTTTACTATTGTCTTCCCTTAGCTGAAGGAAGTGATTTTGGGCCTCCTGCTGATGTTCCATTAATGTTTTCAGAATTAAATCCAGGGAGGATATTGCCTGAGGGGCCGAAGGGCAATGATGAAGAGTGGTGGATATATCTTCTCCTCTAGCGGTGAATGGGGTAGGAGTTCAATGCTCTCATTCGGAGTAATAGGGCCAGTAGAGGGTGAATTGTCAGACCGAGCTCCAATTAGAGAAGCCTCCAAAGGCTCTGGGGAGGTAGTTTTGTTAAAAGAAGTATTTTTAGAATTCTTCAAGCTGTCTCTGTGGGACTAGTGCCAGATAACCGCATGGCCATGCTCTTCACACCGCCTTTGGCTTGTATCTATTTACGTAGAGGACTTTGATCTTTAATAAACTTCTCTAGAGCACTTGTAGAGGCCTGTGTAGCCGATAGGGTCGAAAAATTCAATTTTTTTTCCCTCTTTCTTAACTTTGTTCTTTGCTTTCCCCTTCTCTTTTTTTGTGGCCAAGGAGTTTACTTGCATCCGCTAAGGTGGAATTGTGCTCTAAATCCTCTGTTTCAGATTCCCTTACCTCCTCCGATTCCACCAACTCCTCATATTCATTGTTAGATTCTTCTAGCGATACATCTGCATTGTCCAAATCATTGCCTCCAGCTGTTGAGGTTCCTAGATCTGAGATTACTGCTGTGTGAGCTAGCAAAACTTGTGGGGTTGATGGAGCAGCCGCGATAACTCTCCCCAGCCAAGGCAGAAACTGTAGGCTTCGTAATGTCAACTGCAGAAGTATTGTCCATTCCCAGACCAACAGCTAGAGCAGTCGAATCCTCCTCATTGCCTTCAGCCTCATTCCCGTCTTGCCTTTGAGGTGAGCTCTGTAGTGTACATGGTTCTGTACATCGAATCTCCACCACATCCTCTCTGGCTGTGTCTGACTCTGCCTCATTGTTACTGCTCCCCTGAACAATCGTGTTAGCGGTTGCTTTTTTTAGCTGGCATGTCATTATTAATAGATTTTGCTAAAGTGTTTTGTCCTCGGGGCCAAGAAAAGAGTGGGGCGGATAACTTGTTGCTTACCATTTGTCTGTCCTTGTTGCTGGGCGAGTTTCCCACCGCAGGTGCAGTCTTAATCACCGCAGTTGCTGCAATCGGTTTGTCCTTCTTGCAGGAAGAGTTTACCACCGCAGGTGCAGTCTTAGTCACAGCCGTCGCCACAGTTGGTTTGGCGGGGGCCGCAGCCCTAGCCTCAACTTCATCGTCTTTCGTTATTTTATTCGAACGTGGGACATTTTTAGGTGGGTTTTTGGGCGCCATCTGCTCGGTGCTTTTCTGTTTCTTACTGCTCCTGGTTCTCGCCACCACGATTCCTGCAGATATCTACCGCACCAGCCAGCCAGCCAGCCTCAGCGCCAGTTTGACCCAGTAAATCAAGATCAGAATGTCCGAGTATGCAAGTGTAAGTATGCAAGTGCTTCGTAGCGCGTTTTGCGCTCCCCCAGCCTCGTTTCAATGCCTCCAAACCTCCTAGCTCTGATCTAGTAAATCAGGAGAGCACTTTGCATACAATCAGTTGACAGAGCAGCTACTCACTATCTAGCGGTCTCTGGCGTCTTAGTCTCAGTCTCACAACCTTGCACCAAGCCCCCAGTATAGAGAACCCGGTATCTCAGTATCAATCTACCTCCTGGCGTTGAAGCCGTCGGATCAGTGCACCACTGCCGCGGTCCCACCTCACAAGAACGAAATCAAGAGAATCAGTGGCAGAGCAGCCGCCTGCTAGCTCGCAGGCTCCTGAGTCTCAATCCCACAGCTGCTCACAATCTCACTGCCTCGCGGGCTCCGGCATCCCAATCCCACAGCCTTGCTCTGAAATGTCTTCGTCTCAGTCTCCGCCTAACAACCTCCGGGAATCTAAGCTGCCGGGTCAGTGCAACGCTCCGCTCTGTTCTCTCTTACAATGTAAGCACCTTCCAGTTTAATTTTCTATATCTAGGTCATTAAATCCCTTTTCCAAAGTTGGAAAAAGTCGTCTGTATTGCGGACTTTAGGGAGTTCTCGTAAAGCGTCCTCACTGTGGCGTTTTCAGTCCGCCATCTTGCTTCTCGCAGCGTTCATTTCTGACAGAGACTCGCATCTGTTTCAAGTTGATCGACCCTCAACACCCCAGTGGTTAAGAGATCTCTGCAGAGTTCCCTCCAGGTTCCAAGGTCTTCATCCATTTTCTCATCCTTTGTACAAGCTTTCATGTGGACCTCTTCCGCACGCGACCACTTGCGCACATCCTGCAACCAATCCTCCACTGAGGGGGAGCGCTTACCCATCCATACTATGGCAATTCTTCATCTTGCTAGTACCAGGAGTAATTGCAATAATCTGTAAAGCATCTTGCATTTTCTAGGTCTTGTGACTTGCCCTAGCAGGCAGTTCAGAGGGATTGCCTCCACCGAAGGGCAGTTCCCGGCCTCGCTCAACCACATGTGCCCAGAAATGGCACCCCCCAGGCTAAATGCAGAAAGTCCGCCCCCTCCCTGCTACATCTGGGGCAAATGTCAGAGCAGTCTGAGTCAATGCTATAGTCTCATCAGAGTCAAGTACATGCGGTGCAGGTAGTGTATTAACTTGAAGTGTGCATTATAGGATCCTGAGTGTGTTAAAGCGCACACTGCCTTCCATGCCTTGTCGCCCATGGGTGTCTGCAGATCTCCGTCCCACACGTCGTGCCCTGGGAGGTGGACCCATTGCGTCTGCCCTCATGGCTGTGTACAGTAATGAAATTAACTGGCGTTCACTCCCATATGTAAGCATTTTTTGAGTGTTTAGATAGTCAAGGGGGGGTTAGTGTATGTGGGCATGTCGTCCTGGCCAAGTCTGTGAGGCCAGCATGCTGCATGTATTGTCCCTGCCCCAAAGCCCACCCCCTCACATGCCTGCTCATACGAGATAAAGGTTTAATTAAGGTGCAGGTCAGCCAACACCTGGCAGCCCCCCCTCCCTCCATGCCTGAAATGAGATGTTTTCCATCATTTTTCGCTCTGCGGCGAGAATCCAAATATTCAGTTCCAGGTGAAACGGCACGTACCAAAGTGTGCGCTCCACAAATTGTTGCCAGACGTGTGGTCTGTTTGACCACATGTGGCACGTATAGGTGTGCACCTGCCCCCTCCATCAGGACCGCTGGAAAGACTACAATGTTGTACTCTCCCTCTCAGCAGATTATTCTCCCAGTTTTTTCCATCGTCCAACCGCTGGGCTGCATGTTGCAGGTGTGCCACGAAGTAATATAGATTGAGCCAGGGAGCCTCTAGACACCCCCCCCTCACCATACCACCTCTTTAAGACACGCAGGGCTACCCTGCTGCGCATGCCAGCCCATTATAATGACACCAGCACGGAGTTCAGCTGCCTAAACACTGCCATGGGGATACCACACAAAGCGTTCTGAAGCACGTATAAACAACATGGAAGAACATCCATCCATCCATCCTAGCAGCCCCCATTCTACCCATAAGGGAGAGCGGCAGGGTGTTCCGAAAGGCCACTGACCGCTTCGGGGATTAGATTACTTCTGTTACATTTTGTTGTAGTTACTGTGTATCTGCATGCGCAACCTGAATGCCTAGATCTTGAAAGTTCCCAGTCTCCCAAAGCAATCCGAGCCACGGAAGGTCCTCCTGAGGCAGCGTAGTCAATCCTGCCAGCAGAAAGATCAGAGACTTATGCCTGTTAAGGCGCAGTCCAGTAGTCAGAAAAATCCTCAAAAAGCTGCAAGAGTCAATGAACTGTTGCCCAGAGAAGTGCAACATAGAACAGAGCATTGTCTGCATATAGCGAAATGAGATGAGACCGCTCCCCAATGCGTATTCCCATTGCTCAAGGTCATGTCTGGTCCATACCACCATGGGCTCAGTAGCCAGGTCGAAAAGCAGCAGTGATAGCAGGCAGCTCTGCCCAGTTACTCGTCCGAATGTCCAATTCTCTGACCAAATTTGGCCCACTGGAACCCCTAAAGAACTTGACCCACTCACAGAACAGCGGGCTGAACACCGACACCCTCAGTACCTCCTGGAGATAGCCTCAATCCACTGTACCAAACGCTTTTTCATGTTCGATGGATGCCAATTCCTCGTTTCTGTGCCTCGTGCATGACATGCGATAAGCACCGTATATTCATGCCCGTGTTGCGGCCAGGGGATGAACCCGCACTGGTCCTTGTTGACAAGTTGGGATGACCTATGCGGGGCCAGTAGCCTCGTCAGTACCTTGCACAGTATTTTGACATCGGAGTTTATCATGGTAAGCAGGTGGTACGCCGCTGGGTCCCGACCATCTCTCCCTGCTTTAAGAGCATGCAAATTCTCGCCCCCCTCTCCCAGTGCCTTAGCTCTTGGTATCTCTTTTAGCGGCTCAAGTATCTCCTCAGACTTTAGTCGCGCTTCCATCTCCTTCCGGGCTGCCAGTTGGAGATGCGTCAATTTCAGTGCCTCTTCCCCCCCCCCCCCCCTACTTGCTGTTGGAACACTTCTAGTATACCCATCCTGGAGTACACCATGTTTCCCACTAAATTACGCTAGCAGCAGGTCGTCACCGGGGGAGCCAGCTCCCTGTGCAAAATACTGTCTAATAGGAGCCCGGACTTGTCGCCTTTGGCATGTGGCCGCTGGCAGTAGCGAGTGAGCTTGTATTTGTGTAATCTGTCCCAGGTATCGCTAATTAGCTTGTGCAGCGTGTGTTCTAGGGCGTAAGTGGTAGGGGGCCCCACATCGTCTTGTCTGGATCCCTCCCTGCTAGTGCATCCTCCCTGTCTCTCAACTCTCGCTGCAACTGATGCCGGACTCCACAGGTGAGTCCCATACCCACTTCTGCCATTACCACATTCATCGCCTCCCACTCCGTGCCTCTGCTAGCTGTGGCATTCCAGTTAAACTTCATATAGTCTGAGAGTGTCACCCCTCCCTCTTGATCCTCTAGGATCTCGGGGGTGGGGGGGATTCGACACAGTGGGGCGCCCTGTACGGTTGCATTCCATTGTATTGCACAGCACATGGGCATGATCCGATAAAAACATGGTCGCCTCAGCACCCTGAAACTGTTGTGAACAATATCTGGGATGATTTTCCCATCATACTATGTACACGCTATTTTCTGGCCCAAACTTATTGTAGTCTCGAACATTCCTTTCCATTAACTTCCCAGCACACTTGAATCAACATTTTTTAGCACAATTTTCCAGATGTCCAATCAGTATTTTTGAAAAGTGTTAAGACCCTAAGGGACCTTTAGGATCCTGCTGGGGGTTTAATGCAAACCCTCTCTCTTTTTAGCCTCGTCAGTACCTTGCACAGTATTTTGACATCGGAGTTTATCATGGTAAGCAGGTGGTACGCCGCTGGGTCCCGACCATCTCTCCCTGCTTTAAGAGCATGCAAATTCTCGCCCCCCTCTCCCAGTGCCTTAGCTCTTGGTATCTCTTTTAGCGGCTCAAGTATCTCCTCAGACTTTAGTCGCGCTTCCATCTCCTTCCGGGCTGCCAGTTGGAGATGCGTCAATTTCAGTGCCTCTTCCCCCCCCCACCCCCCCACCCCTACTTGCTGTTGGAACACTTCTAGTATACCCATCCTGGAGTACACCATGTTTCCCACTAAATTACGCTAGCAGCAGGTCGTCACCGGGGGAGCCAGCTCCCTGTGCAAAATACTGTCTAATAGGAGCCCGGACTTGTCGCCTTTGGCATGTGGCCGCTGGCAGTAGCGAGTGAGCTTGTATTTGTGTAATCTGTCCCAGGTATCGCTAATTAGCTTGTGCAGCGTGTGTTCTAGGGCGTAAGTGGTAGGGGGCCCCACATCTTCTTGTCTGGATCCCTCCCTGCTAGTGCATCCTCCCTGTCTCTCAACTCTCGCTGCAACTGATGCCGGACTCCACAGGTGAGTCCCATACCCACTTCTGCCATTACCACATTCATCGCCTCCCACTCCGTGCCTCTGCTAGCTGTGGCATTCCAGTTAAACTTCATATAGTCTGAGAGTGTCGCCCCTCCCTCTTGATCCTCTAGGATCTCGGGGGTGGGGGGGATTCGACACAGTGGGGCGCCCTGTACGGTTGCATTCCATTGTATTGCACAGCACATGGGCATGATCCGATAAAAACATGGTCGCCTCAGCACCCTGAAACTGTTGTGAACAATATCTGGGATGATTTTCCCATCATACTATGTACACGCTATTTTCTGGCCAAACTTATTGTAGTCTCGAACATTCCTTTCCATTAACTTCCCAGCACACTTGAATCAACATTTTTTAGCACAATTTTCCAGATGTCCAATCAGTATTTTTGAAAAGTGTTAAGACCCTAAGGGACCTTTAGGATCCTGCTGGGGGTTTAATGCAAACCCTCTCTCTTTTTAATATGTAGTTCTTTAGAGGCTTTTCTGTGGTAAATCTTTTTGCTTACTTTCCTCATTCATGTGCTAATGATCTTTAATAAAAACGTTTACGCAGCTTTTCCTCCAGTTCATCCATCCTGGAACTAGTTTGAAGTTGGGGTTTGTACACCTTAACAACTCAAAAAGGGCCCTTCCAGTTGATTGATGTGACGCAAGTCTATAAGTTTCAAGTTTCTGGAGTTCAACGTTGTTACATTGTGGATGTGCTTAATCCCACAAACTCCCCAAAATTCCTGTTTCCTTGGAGGCAAAATAAAACTAGGATATCCTTCTTTACTAAAGATTTCTTGTTTGTTTTCTTTAGAAAAAAAACAAAAAACTGTTCTCTATTAGAAGTGAAGTCACACAACCATTTGTTTTATGACCGCCTAAAAACTAATTGGAGAATGCAAATACATAGGAAAAAGTTAGTTCACCAGGCAAAGGATCAATCAAATGCTGGGATACTTCTTGCCATGGATGTGGTAAATGTTATTAAGACGTTACCACTCTTAGACCGCTTACAACTCTTTACCATTCTTGCATCCTTTAAATGAGCTCCTTCAGGCCGCCAGAAGTCCAATCTCCACTTTTCCTTAATTTTCACTCGATCTCCTCCTTGTGCTTTTTTTTTTAAGGGGATATTAATGTGGAGCCTCTAAAACAGTAAACCATCTTACTCTGAGGGTTTGTTTTTAGCCATCCAGAGTTCTTTAAATGAGCCTATAACAATTTTGGTTTGCTCGTTCTGACCTCACAAGTTAACACCTCATCTTTATCTAGTTCAACTCCACGTTTCTTCAGAGATAGCTCGATTAGTGATTACAAAAATTCCTCATCTTCTCCCAACTCTTAGTAGTAGATTTGTCAACATCATATAAAGTTAGATGTAACAAAAAAAAGTTGTGAAATGTTGCACTCCTGGTAAATGGTGAATCCCAGATCTCTTGCAATCCAGTCACCCCTTTTCTTATTCTTGAAGATTCCACATCTAGACCCGTTTCCTCAAACATTACACACAACAGTATGTGATCAGTGCTCATGACAAAAACTCTGTCCCTCAAAAAAAATCCTGAACTTGACTGCCCAAAAAACTCCCAATACCTCTCACTCAGTGACAGAGTAATTAAACTCCACACCCTTGAGAGCTCTTGAGGCAGAGGCAACTTTATTAGTAGTGTGTAAAAACTGCACCTAAGCCTTTTGCACTTCCAGTCACTCTGCAAGGCTTTTCTGGCACAAAAGCTTTCAAATAATTTTCTCATTAGATTGCTCAGACCAGTTCAAAACATTGTTGGTGCTCCACGTCCTCTTCAAATTATATTCCTTTGCCAAGCAAGACGACCCACAAATTCTCCATAAATTCCATTATTCCAGAAATGATAGCAACTTCTTTATTCTGAGGAACATTAATGTTCTCAATAGCATTAACCACATTTTTCTTTCGCAGCACACCACTATACAAGATAGTCCTTCCATCCCTAAACAACACTTTACATGCAGAGTTAAACCTTGCTCAGCAAACCTTTCAAAATCTCAAATTCCCCCTTTTGTTGGGCTCCAACCAAGTTGCCTCAGAAATAAGCACATCGTTCTGATAATACTTGATGCAGCCAAAACCATCCAAAATACTCATCGCGACTATCTGGAAACCAGAGGCAGCTGAGATTGAACCAAAAGGCATGCAAACAAATTTGAAAGAGGCCTTGGGTGTTACTAGGTATATTCCAGACACTCCTCTTGTAGTCTAATTTGATAGTCCGCCAAGGCTGGATCTAGTTTGAACCAACATCTAGTCCCAGGGAATTATTGCAAAAGTTCCATAGCGTTGGACAAAAGGAAACATATCAACGCGTTACCTCTTTAAGTGCTCTCAAACCTATACAGAAGTCTATTTCCCCAGAGGATGTTTTGCTGCTACCAGAGGAGCCGACCATGAGGAGATTTCTGTGGGACTTTTGATCCCATCACAAGGTAATCTGTACAACTTGTTTTTTTTTAATATCATAAACCCCCTACTGGCCACTCCTGAACTTTAAAACTACAGGCTTGGTATCTCGCTTTGAGCAAACGGGATAGACCAAGCTCTTTCTAACCCCCCTAAAAACTCACTGAATACCTTCGAACATTTTCTTTTCAGAATCTGGTACTTCCTTGGGATTCTCTGCACAAGCTAGAGCAGCTTCCTTGACCTGAACTTGAAGTTGAAATTTTGTGTCCAATATGACACCCACATCATTTTGATGTGGCCACCCAGTAACGGTATCACTTTTCACTGAGGCAGAGACTTTCCTTCTGCCATTTTACCTTTAACTTCCAACATAGTCAATAATCTACCATTTTTTGACTGGCCTCCATAAGCGCCAGGATAAATGGCTATTTTGTTCAGCGTCTCCGTGGTGGTGAAATGTTCTGAAATAATTGTAATCCTTTAACACAATCAAACATCATCCTCAACTTCATGTTGTTGATTCGCGGAAAGTCATATGGGTGGTCATCAGCTTTGCACACTAGTTGTAGCACAACCATCTCACAAATTTCCTTAAACTTGTTGCTGCATATCGCTCTTTTAATTCTACGACTCTCTGCAAAGTGTTCCTTTCTTCCACACTGTTTGCACAGCACCGTAAGTTCCAAACCAGGTTTGTTGTCGGCCAAATGTCCAGTTTTGCCACACCTTAAGCATTGACCAACCAACCAGAATTCATTTTTTGGGCTACGCACTGCATTTTTTTCTTCATCTTTTCTTTCAAAGCATCTCCTGTTCTATTGTACATGCTGTGATCTTTGGACAAGTTCTTCTTCATAACTGTCATACCTTTACCCATGAGTTCCACAGGACGGGGGGGGGAGGTCCTCTCTAAACCAGAATACTTCTTGTATTCTATTACTAGTACGGCACAATACACATTGAGCCCTTATGCATTCCTCACTCAAAGCTCCGAATGTACTATTGCATTTCAGTCTCCTTTGAGATGGTATGTAATTTTCGACAGACTGACTCTTGTTTCCTTTCACCATGTAAATAGCTTTCCATAAAGGTGCTTATACAAGATGAATAGTGTATATCCAGTTTTATTACAGATATAAATTGCATTTTGGCCCCTTTCATCATCCTGTGATAGGTCAGGTAGCTGTTCTGTTTCCTGACCCTCCACACCCAAACAATGTAACAAGTGACCATTTTCTTTCAGCACCCAGATTCGTACTACACTTGTGTAATTCCAAATTATTTTTTTCCACATGGGCGACTTCATGGCCGGTGCTCTAGGTACACCTAAGAAAAAAGGAACCAGGGTATAGGAGGGGGTGTCACATTTTGCATTCTGATTATAATTTCCGATGAGAGACCGTTGCAACAATTTATGAAGTATCATAGAAGAAACTCGGGCTATTAGATTACACAGCTACCATAACGTTAATGCTCACTTATGCACATTTTTAATATGCTCCTTAAATATATCCAGTAATTATGCAGATGATTAATGTGCAAAACAAAAAGCTTCTGAAAAGTAATGTACATACAGGATGCTTCTCAGACTTAATTAGTGTGCATGTCACCAATGGACTTCCCAGTTGCATACACTTTTACCGGTTGCTGTGAGTACAAAACCAGTGCATAAACTATTTCCCAAGTTCCTCACGTAGGCAATGTGGTCTTACCCAGCAGTGAATGATAGTTGTCTTAGTAAACTCAAATGATACCATTTCAATAAAGAGACCAAATATTTTACTAACAACTGTGTATCGGATCTCCATACTGTGACCTCCCAAACACTGAACAACCACTGGGCTCCACTCAGTTCCTACCGCCTGAACGGTTTGATACATCTTTCTGCGACACTTGAAAGACACATTTGGCGACTAGCAGACAGGAAGCTATCTAGATGTGCATGCAGGCACATCCCCTTGACGAATGTTTGACTACAGGGGTGTGTCTCACTTATCTGACTGAAATAAATCTCAACCATCCGTAGTTTAGGGTGGCTTTCATAAGCGAGAGATTCAGAAAGGTTAGCGCATTTGCCCTCATTATATCGGTTTTATCGGTATGGTATGAGGGTGTAGCCAGGCAAGGATCAGAGTACCCCTGACAAATCCGGAGACCTGAATGGGCTTTCCAAATAGCTGAAATATGTTTGAATAATTAAAAGGTTGGAAGAGAAATTACATTTCATCCTAACCCCGAATTTGTACATTTTTTTTATTATATCTGGGATACCCACTATTAAAGGATAATTCCAGAGTATACCTCAAGATATTTTAAACTTTGTATTGGATCTCTGAAATAATCCAACAATCGCTTATCTAAGACCTCCCAGCAATGGTATAGTCCGCTGTGGTGGTATTTATCTACCATAGTGTGGAAAATCCCCAATGATGAAGCGTGCCATGAAAGGTTGTGGGTGAGATTTTTCAAACTTTTGAGATTCTTGTTGGGAATCCCCCAAACAGTTTTTTCTGGTAACCTGGCATTCTTTAATGCTATGTTGTGATGTGGAGAACATGACCAGGTTTTATCACTCTTGCTCTCTAGTTGTGTACATGTGTGAAAAGGTCTAGCAGGATGACTTCTGCGCACTTGCACTTTAGAATAGCCGTCCACACCGAAGCGTTCCATTGAGCAAACCTTGTCAGCCATTGAATAGTGGTGGATTCCACCTGTCAAATGTGCATGTAGCCACTGAAACGCATTGTGATTCTTGTTGCATTCCAACGATATCCAAATCGTTGTGCTGAGGCACCCCTGTCAGCTAATGACGTGTTGTGGATTTCAAATATGTCAAACATGTTCCTTGCCAATGTAGCCGCTTTAAATGCTGCTTTATTCTTGGTGTTTTCCAGTGATGTACTGCTGCTGGTGTCCAAATAACAGTGCATACTCCTCCACCCATTTCCAAATTGTGCGAGTTTGACGTTCTTCACACAACACGCCTACAAATCTTCTTTAGGCTTTTCGCTGAAATGCAGAATCAGTCTGTTCTTTACCAGGGTAGCAGTGGATACACACGTCTAACTCAACTTTGCCCTGAAATGAATAAGTTCCTCTTAAATAATAGCAGTTGAGTCACAGCTGTACAATTATATTCCTCTTACGTGTATTCTTAGTGCTAAATCGGACAGTTGCACAGTAGTTTTCCTCTTGTGTTTGGTTAGGGATCTATCATCAAGCATTCGTAGATCTTTGTTCCTTACTTAAGATGACACTTCTCCCTCAAAATCGTCACCAGTCTAATGAGCAATTCTAGTGAAAAGGACCATAAGCGTAGGCTCAGTGTAACGTCACTTCAGCCACAGCGTTAACTTCAAATAACTCACTTCTACAATTCTAATCCACTAATCCTCTTGAATCTTCTTCAAAAATTATTACTTGGCAGTTTACATCATTCATATTTTAAAAAACATTATTGTTTTAACAATATACCACTGTGAAAGGGCAACTGTTCTTCTTCAGGGGATTTCAACCCCAGATTATATTCACTGATTAAAAAGAAAAAATTGGATTGTGCTCACATCTACACTTTAAAAACTCAACATTTTTATTTAAAAAAATGTTGAGACTAAGTATTCCTCATTCACTGTTCCTGTAAAATTACATTGCTCTTTGAAGGGTACTTCACTGGCATGCTCTTGGAGCAGCTGTTGCACCTAACACCGTGAATACCAACACTCGTTCTAGAACTAAAGTCCTCTCCACCTTACTCCAGCCAGTTGGGTAAAGCCTTTTCTTGATGGATATTTCCACCTGCAGATCCCTCATCTTATGAATCTACGCAGGCTTTAGATAGGATCCAGATATTCTTGCAGTGGCTCCTGTGAGCTGACGTATGACGCCATTGGTCTCTCCCGCCTCCAGACATGGAGCTGCGTATAGATGCCGCGTCTGCACTCTGACAGAAGTTCCTTTTTTTCCTGTGCAAAGACAGAGCTCCCGTTCTACTGATGTTGATTCTTACTGAAGCTCTGTCAACTAAATTGTGTGGCATTGTATAGGAATGTCACCTCCAAAGTCTAAAAGCTCCCATTCCTGTTGTGCTTGCCAAAAGCAGTTGTTGGTCATTGAGCCCCTCAATTATTGACCTCCTCAAATATGACGCCCAGGTCCTATGACTAATGCTCCCCAAAGCCTCCAGAGAATGTAAGAAACTGGGCTAAGCTCAATCCTGATGGAGGGGCAGAGCCAGGTGCACAACAAGATGGCCTTGCTCTGAAGGAGCTCTGTTTGCCTTCATCAAAATCTGTCCGAATGAAGGGGAGAGGTAAACATCAAAAAAATGAACTGTTGAGGCCTTGCAGCAAGATCAGACTGTCCTTTGCCTTCAGTGTTGGCACCAAGGCGTGTACAAATCCTTAACCACACAATGGAGTGGATACGACTGGAGGTACCCCCTCTGGTCGTGACCAAGTGGAACAGATCTTCTCTGGCCGATGTGCGGAGCGGCTGCAGAGAGGAGTTGATGGTGTAACTGAGAGCAGAAACTGCCCACATGCACTGATGTTCCCGAGGTGAGCTTAGCCTTGTGTACTGGCATCGTTTAACAAGTGACATAGACATAGTCAAAAGATACTTTATAAAGCAAATAAGCCATAAAAGCAGACATTTCAAAAAGAGTACATTTTGTCAGGGTACATTCAATTAAAACAACCAGAATCGCATAAAAATATAAAATATGAACCGGTTTTGGAATCGATGAAAGCGTCCAAGGTTCAAGTTTTAAACTTACAGGAGGTACATTATATAAAGTGCAACAGTGCTAAAAAATAAAACCAGATACTGTGGGCAATATAACAAAGTGCATGTGCTAACACAATGAGAACCCTGAGCATGATACATGAGAAGCAGGCTAGCTACTGCAGGGTCAGCTTTTTCCTGTGTCTAATGGCCCCTGTTAAGAAACTTGCAACCCCATAGCAGCCCATGGGGAAAGATAGCATTTGAAGGTATAATAGTGCAGGCCTGACTTGGATAAATTGGCGATCTCTGTGCAACGGGAGTATAAACTTTCTGCGCAATAGGTTCTAATAATCACAGAAAATTATAGTGTAGGGTGTCTTGCACTGAGAAGTTGTCACATGGGCAGGGTTTTAGAGTGCCGTGTTACGTAAAACCTTGAGGAAAACACAATAGCCAGGGGACCAAATGAAAACAAAATCTAGTCAACACACAGTGATGGTGTGCTCTGCTAACGAGGAGTAGATACGGTTGAACCTGTTGGCTCAAGGTCAGTGTGACAAATCTAACAGTGGGCTTTGCTAGCTCCTTCTCTTCCCTGATCCCCTGTCGTTTGTCCAGGAACTGCTGTTTGATGTTTCTAACAGCTACTTCACCCAACGGTTTGGGGCTCAGGTATAGGTCGGGACAGCTGAGCCATTTTGTCTGTTCCATTCCAAATTTTAGCCAGGGAATAGGTAGAGCCCCCTCCAGCGCTGTACACTCAGTAATTATAAGTTGATTTTAATATTTGGTGGGACAGGCACAGATTCTCAGCCAACGCAGCAGAGGGGCTACCGCTATCGGATCTGAAATGTGCCCCACCCCCAGATCTTCGTGTAAAATATATGCCAGGCGGGACTGCAAGAAGCTTATGCATGAATGTGTTCTCAGCCCCCTGAATGTCTTTCACATCGTTGTAACCCCAGACATCTGATAGAAACATCTAGCTGCAGATTCCTTAACTCAGAATAGCCCCAGGCCTCAGACTGGATCCGGAAAACTCTTTGCAGCAGCACCTCTGCGTGCCGGGGGATGGCGCTGTATGGCCCCGCCCTGGCGTCCGTGTATGTGACGTCAGCAAAGCCATGTAAGTCAAGTCGCTGACGTCAGTTTTTCTTCTTTCTCCGTGTCCCAACACGGATCCAGGAAAACCAGCGGTTCCTTGGCCTGTTTTTCAGGCCTTCTCAACGCCTTTGGCGTCACGGAACAGTCTGCGATGCCTTCGGGCTTGAAAGTGTGTGAGACCTGTACACGGCAGATGTCTGTCACGGATCCGCACGCGATATGTATGTGGTGCTTGGGAGTGCACCATGATTCCGAAGAGTGTGACGCCTGTCGACAGATAAAATCAAAGTCCCTGAGGGAGCGTCGCATGAAGCTGCTGGCCGCCTGGATGTCCAGTCCTGCTTCTTCACGCCGCCGATCTCCTTCTCTGGATCGGGCCCGGTCATGGGTCGTTCCCGCGGATGTCGTTCAGAGACAGGTAAGCACAAGCATAAGTCACGGAGGTTGTCCTCCCATAAATGTGACGCTGGGGCCTGCTGCTCTTGGTCTTTGCAAGACACAGGCGGCCAGGAGTCGGCTTCCACATACCCATCCTTCCCGCGTGTCGGAGCGACTCGGACCAAGATGGAAGCCTATTTGAAGGCTCTCCAGTCTTTCTTTGGGTCACCCCCTCTCCCTGGTGCGCCTTCAGGTCCCACAGAGGAGGTAGGCACTCCTGTCGGGTCTTCGCCGACTGATTCGTCCTTGGTGCCGGCTGCCTTCCTCGACTCGATACGACGTCGAGAATGGCCCGGAGGGGTATCACAGTTGTCCGTCCATCCCACCCGTCCAGTCGCCGCATAGCCCTGTGCGGCTTCCTGCGCTGACGTCCGCTACGGCACCGAGTTCGCCCTGTTGCCCTTTTTCTTTCCCGCAGGTGGAAGTCAACGTCTATGCGATGCAGTCTTGGCATCAGTCGACGCCGGTGCCTGAGGTTACGGCTCCTCTTACAGGAGGATGAAATCCCTGTGGGCTCACCATGCCCAGGGTCGTTTCGGAGCGCCTTGGTACAGGTGCCTGACATTCCATGGCCTTTGGATCCGCCTCAGGCTCCTCCACCTTTACTGTCTGGTGGACGAGTTAGCCTCCAACTGTCTCCCACCAATGGTTTATTGTCTTCCCCCCAGAATGGCGACAGAGGCTAGTGCGGCTTTCACAAGGGCTGTTTGCAGGGCTGCGGATATTCTTCGCTTGCAGCCCCCTGTGGTTTCCTTGCCCTCTGATCCTTTACTGGATCTCCACCTGGAGCCTGTGGACGTGGAGCCTTTGCTGCCCCTTGGTGGGTCTTTGTTTGACATCCTGCTTGGTACCTGGGCACTGCCCTCCTCTGGTGACCCTGTTGATCGGGCCATTGCTCGCCGGCATCTCCTGGCACTGGATGATCCTGTCTGCTTGTCCCTTCACCCTAGAGCTCAGGGTCTGGTTGTCCAGGCTGCTTTCACCTTGCAGCCTTCTTCAGCTCTGCCGTTGCTACCTCTCACTAGGGAGTCGTAGTGGCTGGAGACATGTGGTTGCCACATTTTTGCGTCCGCCAGTGCGGGCATCCGTGCCCTGAACACATCTTGCGTGTTTGCACATGCTTCCTTTGCCCTTTGGGACTTGGTTGAGCTCCTTCCTTTTATCCCAGAAGGGCCCTGGGCTGACTTGCATCGCCTTCTTCCTGATGGCTGGGGACTGGCACAATTTTCCATTTGATCGGCACTGGACGCTGCTGACTCTGTGGGTAGGGAAATAGCCCGGTTGGTTGCTCTGCGTCGCCATGCTTGGCTGCGCGATGGTCATTTCCCCGACAATGTTCGGGAGACTCCTCTGGATCTGTCATTCAATGGTGTGGACCTTTTTGACTGTTACACTGATTCAGCGGTCTCCCGCCTCATGTCTGGTCTCCCATGACTTTCTTGCCCTTGCGGCCTGACTTCCTAGTCCTTCTGGCCTATCTTTTTCATACGTTGTATCACTTTGTGTTGCTTTTTCTTGTGCATAGGCAGCGTTGCCTTGCTTGTTTTGGACCCTGGGTTCATGACGTAATACCTAGATGGTCAATGCGGCTACTCAGCCATGTTTGCCTTTAAGTACAGCTGGTCAGCTGGTTCTGCCTTCCTTTCAGTCCTCTTGTCTGTGAGCTTGCCTCGAGGAGCCCCCTTGCCGGAGTTGAAACTTACCCTATGTGGGGTATTTGCTGGCTATTGTGTAGCTGCCTTCCTATACGGAAGTCTTGGTACGCTCCTGTGGAGTCTTCCTCACAGAAGTTCTGTGAATCAGTCTGTCCTCTCTTTCTGCTGTTATGCGACCCACAGGTTGGCATCGCTCTATTGCACTTTCAGTTGGGGTCTACGCTTGGTCCGTAGTACTTCATTGCATCTGTAGAGGTTCACTGCCGCGAGACTGCTTCCTCACCTGCCTCTCCCAGAGGTGCTTTTCAGCTTCACTGTGCTCCTCTTTGTCGATGTTGGCTGCTCTTCCTTTCGCCAGCCACTGTCTCTTGGGCCACCTTGTTCTGTCCCGTTCCGGCACAGTTCTTCCACGGCTGACACACTGCCATCGTATAGCGCCTGGATAGAGCCTGGTGGCGCGGTTCCCAGAAACACAGAGCTGCGTGGCACGACTCTTCCGTGTCTGCGGGTGCACCCTGGTATGTTCTTTGTCACGGGTTGCCTGCGTTCTTTCTTCCGCTTCTGCGGTGACTGGTTCTACCCTCCACTCTCCGGGATGGGTAGTGCTTTCTCGTGCTTCAGCTCTGTCACGACTTGTATGTAGGAGGTGGCGTCTTAGCCACGTACGTCTAATTCTGTACACTGCCTTGTGCCATAATTTTCTGGGCACTTCCCAAGCAGGATTTTTCCTATTTCCCTCCTGCTTTCCGGCCAGGTGTTTTCCACGCTTCTTCTTAGGTTTCCTGCTGTAACACTCTCAGTGAAAGTGGGCTCATCTGGATACTCGCTGTATTGGGTGGTCTTGTCTGTACATCTCTACACCGTTACGTTAGTCCTGACTGTTTCCACTTTCGTGTCCTGCTCCATCTTGTCTGTCTTGCGGGGGACCGTGGCACCTCCATGACGAGTGGGTGATGTCGCTTACGGATCTGGACATTGTTCTGTCCAACTCTGCTTCACCATGACTGTTAGTACTTATGGCCTACCCTTTTCTTGTTTTATGCAACACACTTTTTAGCTGTGTACCTTTCTTAATATATATCTGCTCTGTGCTATTCCCACAGCGGGGTCACGCATGCAAGGTTCCTTGCTGCGCTGTCTGTGGTCTTACCCAAGGTCTGTTCCTGGGACGAGCTCTTGTGCGTGTGTCCGGCTTGCCGGAGCCCCCTTTTTGACGGTTGCCTACCTGGTGATGGGTCCTTCGCATCTGGGCTGCTCACGCTACCCTGCGTGGGGATTTCCCTACACTTGGTGTGGTTCTGGCGTCCAACTGTATGCTTATGTGTATTCTGGTCTTCCACATGAATACCAGTCTTCTTGTGGTCCTGTTCTGGGTGCCTCTGCTTGTTGCCGTCCGCCCTCTCACATGTCTTTTGTAGAGGAGCGACTGCGTACTGGAGTGTCTTGTGTTTCTGATAATGCTGGCACTTTCTGGCCATGGGTCAGCGTCATGCCAATGCTGCCCCACGTATCTTAGCTGGTGCAGGTTCAACAGTGCTTTTTCCACTGTTGTGCATGCTCGACTGGTATGCGCTGACTGTCATACCGTTTTGTTCTCTTTCTTGGTCTTACTTCCTATAGACACATCGGATCCATCGGACCCTAGGTTCAGTTAACCTTCTTTTACGACTCAATGAACTCTCACTTCTGCACTGGAATTCTGGCTCTGTGCTTCTTTCTATCAACCCGGTATACGCAGGTGGGTTTTCGTGCTGTGCTTTGACGGCTTGTGGTGCTTTTGCCTTATATTGTTTTCCGCTCTTTTCAGAGCTTCATGGTCTGGTGTTGGATGCGCTAGCATTGCTGTACCCACTGTGTTTAGTCACCTTGTTGACGACTAAGTTCTCTCTGGAACTTGGTGGAGTTCAGTCGCAGACTCGCCTCCTCTATGGGTATGGCTTTTGTGTCTATTCTAAGTTAAGGAATCTGCGGCTAGATGACTCTATCAGATGAACGAGTGACTTACCTTCGGTAAGTCAGTATATATGGTAGAGACACAGTCTAGTTGCATATTCCTTAACGCCCGCCCATCCTCCCCGATCTGCGAGGACCTTTTCAGGTTGGGTCTTCTGCATTCGCCTTTCTCCGGGTGGCTTTGTCTTTCTGCGGGGTGACATCTTTCACTTACTTCCTCTGCAGGGTGCTTCATTCTGTTTTGTTTGCTCTACTCCACCCATTCTCTTGAGTGGGCGGTTTGCTCATATGTCCTTTTACATCCCTACGCCCTGGGTTGTCCAGTGTGGGGCCTACTCATGTTTTTCTTCCCACCTTCTCAATTGCCTTGGGGTCTCTTACCTCCCCTGCAGTCCATTGGTTTGAGGTCTATTTGGCTATTCCTCCGGCTATAGGTCTGCTACAGGGGATACGACGTCTCTTGGTGGTGCTGACTTGTGGTGGATTGTCCTTACTCAGGTGTTCCGGACTTGTTGCCCTTCACAGTTTTATATTGTGGTTGCAGGCTTTCTGTCGTCTGTCATGATGTTTTTCACATTCTTCTGCATCCGGGGATGGTTTAGCTTTCACTTTTGCGAGGTTGCTTCTCCGAGCGGTGCTTTGCTCTTTCCCTTCGCTGATTTTCAGTATATAGTGCCTGGCGCTGTCCTTTATGGTGATGTTCTCCTCATTCGAGTTCTTTTTTTCTTTTTCTCGCACCCTGTTCCCATACTCTGTGTTTATTGCTGGCTCCACGTTGTGGCGCAGAAAAGTTTCTCTGAAGAAAACAGACGTCAGTGCGCCGGGAGGGACTTGTATGGATTCGCTGACGTTACGTACACCGACATTTTTCTTGGTAGATCTTCAACAGGGCAGGAAAAGGTTTTGACCCTAATATTTTTGCGAAATTCAAAGTGGCCCCTGTGGCTGTAGCTAAAATATTCTTTTTATGCGTTATTTGCGCACACCAGGACCCTTGTTAGTCGAATAGTACCTCTAGATAGGGAAAAGTAGGCACTGTAGTTAACTCTGCCCCCTTGCAGTAAAATTTAGCCATAGCAGCCTTTCGGGAGCCTATGAATATAGTGTGTGATTTAGTGAAACTTTGTGGTCAGGTCTAATGAATCCATAAAAGCTATAAAACCGTTTAAAAGTTGTTTGAGGCCCACAGCAGATCTGGCAAGTAGGACCGAGTCCTCTGCATACAGGAGCGCAGAGTTTATATGGCTACCAGCCTTGGGGATGTCTTTACAGCTTGATATTAAAAAGTCCCCTAGCTTATTCATATAGAGCGTAAACTGCAGGGGGGCCAAGATTCACCCATGTCGAACCCCTCAACTGCCCAAGTATCCGTCAGACCACCATCCCCATTATATCTAACCGTGGCTGTAGTGTTTTTGTGGGCAGTGTGTAAAAAAAAAAAGCCACCAACTCTGTTTACGCCCATATTACGTAAAATCAACCATAATTTAGACCTATTTACACAATCAAAGGCTGATGTTAAATCCATAAAAGCCAAATGTAAAATTCCCTTCTTGGCAATCGTGTACTTCCCAATCACTAAATGCAAGTTAAGGCATTGATTAAGCATCCCTTAGCCCTGCCTAAAACTGTACTGTAAGTCAGATATGACATTACAATGATTAATCCACACTGTTAGATGATCCAATATCTCTTTCCCCATGATTTTAGCAGCAGAATCTAAGAGCGAGATCGGTCTATAGCATGCGGGATCATCCTGTGCACCCTTTTTAGGTCGAGCATTTGAAACCTCTTGTATTTACTTTCGTATATTCTTATTATATACTTATATGTACTTTATGAGCTCTGGAGATCAGTCCTAGGACTTGTCTGCTTCCGCTTAGGGACTTTTTTTTTCTGTTCAACTGCCTCTATTTAACTGTCTTGATAGAAAACTGCCAGCAGAGGTCAGTAAAATTCCAGAATTGCTTTCTGCTGAGAGACTTTCTTTTTTTCTGGCAATTGCCTCTATTAAACTTACGTGATAAAAAACGACAAGCAGAGGTCAGTAAAATACCAGAATCACTTAAGCATTCTCTAGATTCCAATCCATAGAAATTGTCTTCCACAAGCACCCGTAGACAATAATATTGTTTTAGTTCTTGTATTTTCAGTGATATGACTACCGAAGGCCCTGATTTTATATTAAAAACAGAGCTATGGACAATACCATTTCCCGCTGAAAGACAATAGTTCTCTCCATGTGTTCCAACATACCTGGCATGTCACGTAGTTTGGTGCTTACTTTCCCTCCATGTTAAAGAACAGTAGATGTTTCAGCACCCAGGCTAATGTGCTGCATAGCTAAATACATATAAGGTCCCAAAGGCGAGACTGATTGCATTGCAAATGCTTGTTAGAAATGGTGATAATAGCCATTGCCCACAAGGGTGGAAAACCGCAGGAACAGGCTGCATTAAAAACATGAGCTAATATCTTTGCCCAGACCTTGGGGTCGACCTTATGTAGGTCTGCAGGTACCTCGTCTGGCCAGGAGCCTTACCTCCGGATGTCGAGATGATGGCTTTATGGACCTCATCTATGCTAAAATGAAGGGGAGTGCTAGCTGGGCCACTGACCATTTGTCCCTAAATTAGTGCCGCTATAGATATTACCAAAATGCTGTACCCAAAGCTCGTGGGAATTGTACAGTCTGTGTTGGAGTTTGATGTATTGAAGAAGAAAGGGTTATTTACCACAGACCAGAAATTGGAGCGATCAGCCAAAACACTTGCCCAAGGACCTCCCAAGCCTGCTCTTATCAGCTTCTTCCTCTCCAGAACTGCAAGCTTATAGGCCTTTCTAGTACTCCTGACTACTGACTCATCCCTTGGGTTAAGCTTAGGGGCCTGCAAAAGCTCCCTGTGAGCCACAAAACAGGAGCAGTCAAACCACCTCTTGCCCTTCGGGCGTCTTATTCTGCTCACGGTGGTTAAGTTAGATGATATCTGCTTAGTTATTTTATCAAAGGCCTCTAGGATAGCTCGATCTTGTGTGGTAGGATCAGTACATGCTTGGATCTCTGTAGCACAGACGGCATACAGATTTTCCAAGAAATGTTCCCGGGTAATCCTTTCCCACTTCAACCTGCGTGCTTGATCTTTGGTACTAATATTTGTGTTGGTAATACAACTTGCTGCCACCTCTTTTAGAAGGGCAGAATAAGACCGCTCTAGTGTGAGGGGGATTATGATCACTGTGGCAGTTCCAAGAGATGCTCAGGTTCTCTACAACCACAACTAATGGTGCAGAGAGCATGATATGGTCAATAATACTAGGGCTGCCACTACCTATGTAGGTAGGAACTGAAGCTGACATCTGTTTGCTGTAAGCATTGTGGGTTGAGAGAAGACTTTAAAAAAAAATAATGGCTGGCGGTTTGTGCTCAAAATGATTTGTCAATGGTGAGGAGTCCCCCTACTCCATCGCTGAAATGCAATTAAGATAACATTGGTGAATGTTAAAATCCCCTAAAATTATCAAATAGTGGTAATCTTGTTTGCCTTCCCCATAGTGTTCCAGAAATTCCTCTAAAGCTTGAAGGTAAGGTGTTCTAATGCGTGGCTTCTGGAGAAGGATTTATAAAACTTAATAAATAGCAGAGTGGGAAGATTGCAGAATGAAAATTCTACTGCTAGCACGTGGTGTGATTGACATTCTATCATTTTGGTCTTCCAAGAAAGTTTAAGTGAAAACATCAGAAGTGAAACCCCCCCCCCCCCCCCCTGCTGATACCATATGAGAAGGGGTTGCATATTTACAGAATGAGCTAAAGCCGATCAAATGAAGGCAATCATTAAGCTCACAAGTTTCTTGTAGGGCAATCATGTGGTGTGTTAAAAGAAGATTTTCCCAAGATATATTGCCTCTTTTTGACCTAAGACCAGCTATGTTCCACGAGAGTACCTTCACACAGGAGACACCAGAGATGACTGAATTGGAGAGAGAATTAAGGGATTTATCAAACATTGGTTGAGACATAGATGCTAGTGGGATTGGGTTGTTGATGACCTTAAGTGGCAGTTTATTACCCTTAGTCTTGTCATCTGCCGGTTTTAGTCAGTCCTTTTCGTCAAGACCCTGTAGCCTGGCCAAGGGTTGGAAGCGGTTGGTCATAGGTAAAATTGTGTCCATATTTCTTATTTGACCAGGCCTAATCGGTTTAAAGGGCAACTGCCATTGGAGATTGGCTGAGGACTGTTTGGGGGGAATAAACACAGTCCAAGATTAAATGGTCACCCGCTGGCAATTTGGCTGTTGAGATACTTATGGGTGTTGCCAACTCAACAGTAGGGGTCCCAATGGGTGTAAGCTTGGGTACAGGAGGACTTGGAATACCCCCTAGGTCCTCTGTCAACCCTGGTGCGCCTCCATTCTTGGCCACAGCAGAGTCCTGGCAAATTGCTTTGTCTCCAATTAAAGCCTTGTCTCGTCAGAGCTATCTCCTTCGTTATCACGTGAGCCTCTCTGGTTAAGAAGGAATTGGTGGTCGCTACCGTGTTGCTTCCTGGTGGCCCCCTTGGCCAGTGGTCATTTTCCCCATGGCTGCGTAAGCTAGATTCACCAAGCTTGTGTGTGCCACAATATAAACCACTTGGGAGGTCAGGGGAAAATAGGTAGCACTCTCCCTAATCTAAATTCAAGGGGGGCTTAGAGGCGGGGGTGCCAGAAAAGTTAATGATAAAATAACACTTAAAAACAGAATATGCAGAGTACCTTGTTCTTGGCTGTAGTAAGCCATGTCCTGGTAACCCCCAAAGACCAATGCATTCCGAGATGTAAACCAAGGGGCCTGGCCGAGCCCAGCCTCTTCCGGCTGCTGACCGGCACAGACGTGCCCAGGCACGCCCCCGCGCTTCCCGCGTTGCAGGAGCCCTCAGTGATTTTTATAGCATCTCTTAGTGCGGTAGAGTGATGTTGGCGGCAGCAAGACTAGACCCCCCCAACATGGGCAGCAGGCAGCAAACAACCAAACGGGCGAGTGATACCAGAGGCCTGCTTAATACTATGGGGCAGAAAACGTAAAGGGAAGAAGCCCTGATCAAGTTAGTGAATGGCAACGGTTGCCAGATACCACTCTGGTGTGTCAGACAGGGCAGTCGATGTCAGTCCAAATGCTGATCCATAGCCAAGGCGGGTTTGTGCCACTGCCTCCCCAGGGGACCGCATTTAGGTACAGAGACTCCAGTGGAATCAATGTGAAAAAGTGAGACTCGTGGAGATGGGAGGCCTGAATTCCCACAAATGCATTGCAGCAAAATGGGTCTATTTTGAGGCAGCTGAAAACATGACATCGAAGCAAAAAATAACAAAAAGGTGAAACTATCTTTTGCGATCAGGAAGTCAAACTTAGGTGCTGAGAAAGACATGCCAAGGAGTAATGATACAGACACTGAGATGACTGGTCGGTCAGGAGGCTGAGGTTAGTAGCATATTGCAAAAGATGCCGCAAAGCTTACAGTCCACAGATGACAAGGTTAACAGCCTTTCATCCAGAATACTAAATAAGTGAAACGCTTGAGAGAGAAGTCACAAGCTGAGGATAATTTCAGACATGGATGGCACTGCAACTTTCATGTTCAAAAAGATCTCTGAAATGCAAAAAAAAAAATCAACGTTGTAAAGACCAAAGCCTAGGACGCGGAGGGACGATGTACACAAAATAATAATAGCCTGATGGGAGTAGCAGAATCAACGAATACAGGCAGTCTGGTGTCCTGTTTTGAAGCTCTCCTAGCAACGATCTCTGAAATAGAAAGCTTCTCTCTAGCATTTATAGTAAAGCGGGTGCAAAAGTCTATGGCCCTCAGACCAATCCCTTTTGCGCCTTCGTGTCTGATTATAGTACAAATAATTGGCATAATGAATAATTTCAATAGGGATACAACGCAGCATATGACCTGTCTGAAAGGGCACGGTATTTACAAAGGATCCATATTGTCCTCCTGCCTGCATTTTACAAGGCAGTTGCAGGAAGTTAGATGTTCCTTTGAACAGTCATGAAGAAACTACATATAGCATGCTGTACCCTGCTCACATTCACTTCAAATTGTATTTGAGGGAAAGCAGGTGGTTTCCCCTTAAACTCCTTTACTTCATATGGGCCAGTCCAGCGGTCCTGGAGAGCTCTGGGCTCTACTGGTTCTATGACTCACACTTTATGGCCAGCTAAAATTCCACCAGAGTGGCCTTCTGATCATACCAGAGATTCAGGACTTCTTGGATAGCCTCTAGATTACTTTTGACCTTCTTCCAGAAGCAGTGCATCTGGTTGCGGAGGGCCAGCATGTAACTGACCACATCCTGAGGGGGTTTCTTCAGAGCTTTCAGCCACACCTCCTTTACAAGGCTCAGAGGTACCCCAACAGCTTGGCTATAGAGGTTTTCAAAGGGGCTGACCCTACGCCCTTCCGTGGCACCTCCCTGTAGGCAAAGAGAAGACATGGCAAAAGGTCGTCCCACTTAGGCCACATTTGCTCAGGCAGGCTCATCTTCATACCCTTCAAGGTCTTGTTGAATCTCTCAACAAGACCGTTGGTGTTGATAGGATATGGTGAACTTATAAGTTACACCATACTCACCCTACATGGAGTTTATGTACACAAACATGAAGTTCGTGCCTTTGTCGGACACTGCCTTCTTAGGGAGGGCAACACGGGCACAGATCCCCATAAGAGCTCAAGCCACCATAGGTGCAGTCACTGACCTCGGAGGGATGGCCTCTAGATAGTGGGTAGCATGCTTGGGATCCAATGATTTTGATGTCCTCCTTTTGAATGGAGATGCCAACAACTGGTAATGGGATATGGGGAGTATTATGCTTTTCCCCTGATTTACCACTGGCCTGGCAGGTGGAACAAGACCTGCAGAATGCATCCAAGGCTGTCTTCATTCTGGGCCAATAGAAGTGGGAGACCAGCCTGGCAAAGGTCTTGTCATGCGACTAATGTCATGCCATCATGCCATGGTATATCGTGAGTCAAACCCAGTAGGAAGGTCTAGTAACTCGGGGGCATAGCACACAGGCTGCCCCAGCATCTGCAACCTTAGGCGGGATATTAAGGAGATTGTTCTCCAATAGTTGAGCTGATCCCCACAGGCTTCCCCTTTTGCGTAGGCTGAGGCCTGGTGCCTCATGCCCCCAAGAGTGGGACACTTTCTGCGCTTGACAGAGTTCTTCGTGGTGTCCCCATACTCAGCCTGCCAGCTGGAAAGCTCAGGTAGGTCACCTAGGGTGGCAGTGTCTTCCCTGGTTGACTTGGAGGCAGCCTTCTCAGGGACACTGTCAATCTCCACGTGGGAATTTGACGGACCAGTATACCGCTCCCTTTGGCAGCTTTCTGGGTCATTGTTCAAGGCTCCAGGTTTCCTTGATTTGCTTTCCGGACAGCCATGGCTCATGTGGTCATACAGACCCACTCTGGCAATTCCATAATGTCCCAAGTGGGACCTGAGATCTTCCTCCCTCCAGGTAGTGTGCTCCAGGTCATTGCTTAGCAAGTCATCGCAGGCCTCACAGCAATATAAAAAACCTGAGATCCATCCCATGCCCTCCCCTGGGAACCAGAGCCACCTGTGGATTGCTCTCGCAATTGTTTGCGCCTACGACTTGGTGGAACGTGTTTGGTTGGACCTGTTCTGTAGACACTAGCTCACACTTGAGAGCTGTCATGCTGGCTCCTGTCTCTCGCAGAGCCTCCACCTGGTGCCTATTAATGCTGATCCCTGGTTTGCCTCATCCCAGAGCGCTACACTCACCAAACCTGGTGTCTGCCCACCAGTGGGTGGCTGCCATTGGGACATTTGGAGTTGTACTTGTTGTTTCCATATTTGCAGCCCTCTGTACATTGGAGTACAAATCTCCCATTCTTCTGATCAAAGAACCCCCTCTTAGGAACAGACCTAGACTGGTTACCACTACTCCCTTGGGAATTATTTTGGGGGCCTTTTGAGAACTCCTTGTTTTTATGTTTTTCTCCCCTCTCTTTCGTCTGTTCTTACCCCCCTACTCTGTCAGGATTTGGACACTGGTGCTAGTCCAAAGATCCGCCTCCTCAGCAAGCTTCCCAGGGGAGGGGAGGGGAGTGGGAAAGTGAAGTATTGTGCTCCCATCCCCCTTCTGTTTGAAAAGGCTCCAATGAGCTGACAAGCTTTTGGAGATGCACCTGTGGGGTAATGAGACATGAAAGGAACGTGGCAGCTTGCTCAGCAACCCCAGATACATTCGGTTTTTAGGTCTCGTGACCTTAAATGCGCGCAAGCGCATTGAGGAACGAGAATTCAAGTGCTCAAAATGCTCATGAAACCACCAGCTTTTTGCTGGCGTTTTCATGCAGTTCATGTGAACCACATGTTCAAACATGAACGCGCATCAGCCTCCCTCCATTTGCCGCACAGCACATCAAAGGGCTTCGCCCAGCGTGCGCTCTGCGGCTTCTCGGCTTCTCCTCCCCTAACTTCCTTGCATTTCTCCTCCCCCTCCCCAGCCAGCTTCCCCCAGGCCGTGTTCCCTCATCCCTCGCACCCCCTCCTCCTTCAGCTTATCACATTCTTCAAACTAAAAATGCGTCCCCACTTGTAGCATGCAACGGCCTAAAGTGATTGCATTAACCAAACTAGTTTTCCTACCCAATTTTTTTCCCCGACAGATAAAGGTAAGTTGCATTTATATTTTCCATTTAAGGTATGTGCGTTGTATTGTGTATGTCTGTACGTAAACATCTACCAAAATCCCCCAGGATCAGAGTTCACTTAGTTTTATTTATGCACTTTGACTGCTGCCCAGATCAGTGATGAGTGCTTGGCAAAGAATAAATAGTAATAATAAAATACATTTTCATGCAGATTTTAATAATGCTAATCAGTAAGTGGCCACATCAAAGGCTCTGTGCCACTTTCACCCACACAGCAACACTTACAGACACGCAACGCCACTCACACCCACGCAAGCCCGCTATCATCCACGCAACACCACACTCACCCACGCAACGCCACTCACCCAAACAACACCACTCACACACGCAACCCCACTCATCCACGCAACCCCACTCATCCACGCAACGCCACTCATCGACGCAACGCCACTCATCGACGCAACGCCACTCACACACGCAATGGCACTCACACACGCAACGCCACTCACACACGCAACGCCACTCACACACGCAACGCCACTCACACACACAACGCCACTCACACACGCAACGCCACTCACACACACGCAGTGCCACTTTCACCCACACTGTGCAGTGCACAATAGGTCTCGCAGTAGGAAAGTTGGAGCTATTGGTTTTGTAAATGACAAAGCCCTTTATGTTTTTAAAATGAAAACAAAAATAAAAGGCATTGTTATTTGCAATTGTAATAGCTCCAACTTTCCTACTGCGAGACCTATTGGCAACGCCAGTGCTTGATAGATGAGCGTCAGCTTTTTTCTTAGTCTTCAATAAATTCGAAATAAATCAACGTGTGAAATACACTCAGGTTATTTACACTTTGTGTGCGAGCTAGTCATACGCACCAGCTTTAGCTTTACAATAAATTGTGCAAACAAATTCAGTGTCCATATAAAAGCCAAGAGGAACAAGCATTGGCATGGCCAATAGGTCTCGCATTTGGGACCTTATAAGTATTTAGTTATGCAGCACAATATCCCTGGTGCAACAACATCAACTGTTGCGTTGCTAAACACTTATAAGGTCCCAGACACGAGACCTATTGGCTATGCTAATGCTTGTTTACCTCTACTGATGGAGGATAATATCCAGAAACACATGTCTAGAGATTGACAGCACTAACCTGCACCAACTTTGGTGAAACACTTCAACAAAAACTCAAGTAAGCATTTCAAATGAACTTCATTTGCCATAATGCTAAGGGGTAAACTGTGCTGGGAGGTGAAGCAGTATGCTCCCACCCCCCTTCCGGAGGGGGGAGTTGTTAGATTACTGTCAACTAAGTGCTGGTGAAAATCAGGAAAAAAGATACTTCTCCTGCTGTCAGGATCATTGGGTACAACCAATTAAAACCACTAACCTTGATACCACTCACCCAGGTATTCAGAGCCTTACTGGAGTAATCAACAAAATCTACACAGAAAGCTTCTGGCGGTCCCTAAATCTTTGCTGATACTTTTCGGTAGTCATCCCAAATTTGGCAATCAAAAATGTCTTCATAGTGTTATACTTTGTTTGATCCCCAACCTCTGTCAAAAGTGTTGCCCTCCCAAGTATTAGCATTTGTATTCCACAGCCCCCCGCTTCTTAGGAACCCTTTGAACCTTCAGTGCTGCTTGACTAAAATTACCACTTATCAATGTCCTCTTCCACCACATACCTATACACCAAATCCTTGGGAATTATCTTTTCTCCATCAGGTATTGCATGTATGCTGCTATTCGCCACCTGTCTGGCTTGGATCTCCAGCTCTTTTAAGCTCCTGCCATGAGCTCAAGGTGACTTTTTCTCCTCCTAGACCCTTTCAGACACATTTTCCTCCCAGTCTGTTTGGCCTCCCTTTCAGTTTTTCTCTATAGCTTCAGTTTTTAATTTGGCCATCTGCAGCTTGAATTCTCTCCTTCCTCCGCTGGGGATAGGCCACAGGAAGGCCACAGGATGAGACACTGCTTCCTGCTCTCACAGGGAGCTCGAATTCTGTGTTGCCACCCTCAGCCACTTTAGGTAGTTCCACAGAAGAGCCTTTCTCAGGCTCTTTCAGTTAATCACTCTCCCTGGAGTGGGCTTCTGCCCAGGCTTTCAGGGCCTTTTGAAATTCTCCGTGCTTGGTGGCACCCTTGACAGGAACTCCTATCTCCTTGTGAAAGTGTTTAAGCTTGGGACACTGTGTAGTTGTCCAGATGGGCCAGATCAAATTCCATGGCTCCAGATGTAGAACCAGCAAGCAGATAAATGATGTAGAGGAAAAATTTTAAAAATGCAATTTGTGGAGAAATGTAAAGATTCGCAATGGTCTTAGAGTAACTTGGGAAACACAATCCCTTCACATCTATGGCACTGCACAAACACATGTCCTTTCCTCACTGCTTATCACCTGTGTTAGAAATTGGGTTTTTGGTTGGCAGAGGTATGCACTCTGTGCAAGTAGGAACAACAATTCTAGTCCGGGTAGGTCACTACACACCCTAAACTATCCTGTACTCAGCCTCTGGAAGCTTGGCACAGAGCAGTCAGGCTTAATTTAAGAGTCAATGTGTAAAGTATTTGTGCAACACTTCAAAAAGTAACACTGTGAAAACACCACAAAAAGACTTCACACCAAGCTAGAAAAATAGAGAATAATTTTATAAATTAAAAAAAGACAAAAATCCAAGTAGTAGTAGAGTTATGAATTTTTCAAGAATAAAGATAAAATAGCTCTTGAACGCAATAAGGGCTTAAATAGGATATCTGGTTTGGTGTACCGGGGCCAAGTCAAACATTCATGCCGAATGCAATAGAGTGTGGGCTATATACAGGGGGACACTTGGGCGCCCTGAACCTTGATCCAGAATGCGGCGGCGAAGATGCGAGGTGCAGGTGAAGCAATGTGTCTGTCAAACCATGCAGTAGACAGGATGCATTGATTTTCTCCAAGCAACTGGTGATCATCTGTTCCGAGTGCAATACTCTGGTTCCGAATGCTATGTGTGGCTGCTGTTAAAGCAGTAAGCAATGTATAGATTCTAAAGGCAAGCCGGGGGGTTATGGTTAAAGCAGCACTTTATACCCACTTGCAATGGCCCAGGACTTGGTTGGCATATCTTGGCAGGACAAGACTTGCAGCAAGCAAAGTCCAGGTGCTGTAGCAGGATGAGTTGAAGTCTTTTATGTCCTTGAGACCTATGTGGTAAATAAATAAATAATACCCTATTTTTGACTAGACATATATCATAACAGATAGCTCAATAAATAAGAGTCAAGATTCGAGGTAGTAGGAGTTTTGCAGGTTTATTACAGCATAAGGACAGGAACAGGACAACCTGCATAGGAATAGGATGACAGGGCCCAGCAGCTGCTGGGGCTGGGTCTGGGATGAGCGCGCTGACTTTTAATAACAATACATGAGCATATATACATAACGCAAACACATAGCATTACATTGCAGTAGGCGTAGCAGTGGGTGGAGCAGAAGGCGTGACGCGTAGCAGTCGCGAAAGATAAGAGTAAAAAGAAGGTGTAACTCAGACATGTGATGCAAACGTAACAGAATATGTCATGAATGGGCGGAAAACATAGGAGGGGGCTACCTAAGGAGCCGGGGCCTCTAACCTGGTGGTGCGCGCAAACTGGCAATGACGTGTTACGAGGAGAAGCTGGGGGCTATGAACTCTGTGCTAGGAGCAGAGACTAAAGTCTGGAGGGTCGGAGCGACATGTACCTAAACCCTATTTAGTATCTGATGTTTAGGGAACATGTTGATATAAACTAGAAGTCATGAGGGGAAAAGCTAACTGACTCTAAGACTGGAGCATGCATTTATTCTACATATAGTGCGTGATGAAGAATATTAAATGACCATTAAATACAGTATTTCTCTTAACATGGAGCCGCATAGGCTAGACAATGACGGAAACTATTGATGTAGTTCAGTAGCTTAGGAATGCAGAGAAGGAGGACTAAACTGATAGCTGGAATCATAACATAGTCTTGGCAGACTCAGAGGCAGAGCCAAGCTGCACCGGGCACTGCGAGGCAGGAAGTAAGTGAAAGGTCGAGGATACAGGTGGGGGCTGGATCGCTCCTCAGCGAGGGTTCAGGAGACAGGAGCTGAATCTGATGTCCGGGCCCTGTTGAGGCCTAGAAACGGGGACTTTATAATGAAATAACGTGCACACTGAGAAACGTGGCAACGTAGCTTTACATAGGCCTGATATTCGTAGTATTCACGAGGACTGGAAACTGGCATACTAGAGGAGGACACAACTGTAATTGCGTCTTGAATCGGACATGGGGAATAACATATGCATATTGGTCATGCACACATAACATATGATGGATGACACGTAGAGACACAGAACATGGCAAAATTTACTTTTCCACATTCCCTCCTTGTCACTACGTTTCCATCAGGAAACATCAATATTCATGATACCATCTATCATTTCATACAGTACCATTTGTTCATCTCGAATTGTCTTGGAACGGGATTTAGAACGGGGCTTGGGACTAGGAATACAAGAGGTAGCACACATGCCGCAAATCGCAGGGCCACATTGTATACAGAGGCAGCAGCTGAATATGATCGCTGCTGCAATACCTAGGAAGGACAGGACTTTCCATCCCCAGGCGGAAATTATATTCCAGAACCAACCGGACCATGTCCAGGTGCCTGGATCCTGGTGTAACAGATGGGCAATTTTATGGAGTCTGGTTATAGCTGAATAAACAGACGGCGCGTTATTTGGAATGAAAATGCAACAACTGGATCCGATGACTCTACAGGCCCCGCCCCTATCGGCCAGTATGACGTCAAGGACGAGACGATTCTGGAGCACAACAATTCTCATAAAGGATTGCTCTTCGGTTAAGTTACCTAGAGCGGAGGCAGTCTCATCTACTACAGCTTCAAGGGTTCTTGTTAACCTACGGATTAGCTTACTATTTACAACTGTACCTAAATAAGGGAAAACACCTTTATCAATATCAATGAATTGCTCTGCAGCAGTTTCAGTATAATCGACAATCGGGAGGTTTCTCTTGTGTCTAGTATGTACTAGGAAGGAATTCCTATGGTAGTCAGGTGGGGCTAGGAAAACAGGTGGCAGTAGGAAGGCAATGTAACAGGTTCCCTCCCAATCGAGGGGCAGACGAACATATGCGGTTTGACCACAAACAAAATAAGAATGACATGAAGCTTTAAAAATAGATTTCCCACTGTCACTATACTGGATAATAGTAGTACAATCACTATGTCCTACGTGTACAGAACCATAATTACGGACACATAATTCGCCTTTGACTGGTAATACTGAAATAGCAGGTGAGTCTGGAGTAGTATCAGACTGAACATTCAGGACCATGAAATTCGAAGAATAGTTACCTAAATTATACACTTCATTTTCTAGATCTAAACCTGTTCTGTGGGGGAAACCTTGCTTGTCTGGGAAACATGTGCTGTTAAGAAAAGACATATCTGTTAAGGATGACGTTAACGTGGACCATGCTCCACACGAACCATTATGTGAAAAAGGATAAGGAAAAAGTGGCAGAACTCCCTTTGACGTCTGGAAAGGGGGGAGTCGACCACACACCCAACAATTAGTGGCATTGCTGGTCTGGTGTGAATAATGTAACATGCGGATAAATGTATTGTTACGCATAGCGAGGCGGTATGAATATTCGTGAGGAGGCAGATCACTAAACGTGTGCTCTACTGTAACATTAGAAGGCTTATTTACATGAGGAACTGGAAAACACAGGAAAAATGCGTAACTAGTGCAGGAAATCATTATGCTGATGAATAATATGAAACTTAGAAAAACGATACATCGGATTGAGTTTTGACTGACTCTCTCACTATGGGGGTCTATTTTATACATGTCAGAAACAGTCTAACCGTTTCACCTAGGGGAGGACTTAGACAATCAAACTGGCTGACTTATTTTACTAGACCTTAATTTCTGTTTATACTCCTGTTGCGGAGTTTTCTCTAACAGGAGAGGGGTTGTGTCAATGTCATTTGCGGGACAGTCCTTAGAAACAATGTTTTGACAAGTCTTGATATCCTGGGAAATGTTCTTGGAGACCGGTTTCAATCCGTAGAATTTCTTGACGTGCGAAAGGTGCACCCAGCCGCGGCGTCCTTCCAATTTCACAGCTGTACGGGTGGTGAGGAGGACCTGACGGGGCTCCTTCCAACGTGGCTCCAGCGGACTTGATCTGTCGAAGTTACGTACGAGCACCATCGAACCTGGAACGATTTCATGCGGTGCCACCTCGGTATTGTCTGGAAATGTGGCGGCAACCTGTGAACGACATGAGTTGAGGGCAGACATCAAGGAAGCTAGGTAATCTGTCAGCATATTACATGAAACATCAGTAATACTTCGGGGTCTAGGAGTACCCCACATGTTAGGGGGGCGGCCGAATACGACCTCATACGGGGACAGACCTGATCTGGAATGTGCGACCATGCGCATATAAAACAAAGCGACTGGCAGAGCTACTAGCCAGTCCACACCCTTATCTTTACATATTTTGGCAATTCGAATTTTCAGAGTCTGATTATGTCTCTCGACTAGACCGGCTGCTTCAGGATGGCGTACACAATGAAACTTCCACTGGTACCCTAACAACAGGGAAACGTGCTTCATCAACTCAGATGA
This sequence comes from Lissotriton helveticus, assembly GCF_964261635.1. Lineage (NCBI taxonomy): Eukaryota > Metazoa > Chordata > Amphibia > Caudata > Salamandridae > Lissotriton > Lissotriton helveticus. The sequence goes on along the minus strand of NC_136073.1, from coordinate 674,005,602 downwards.
GAATGGCTGACCGTTATCAGAATATACGACTCTAGGGAGTCCATATCGAGGGAAAAACTCACGAACCAACTGCTTGGCAGTGGTCGCGGCTGTGTAATCTGGGACTGGATATGCTTCTGTCCATCTGGACAAAGCGCATACAACTACAAGGACATACTTGAAACCTCGACATCGCTCCATCTGAATATAATCCATCTGGAGGACCTCAAAAGGGTGGTCAGGAGGCTGGAAACCACCTTGTTCCACCGGGACACTTTTACCTGGATTAAACTGACAACATATCATACAGGTACGGACTTTCTGCTTGGCTGCAGCTCGTAAATGCTTGTTGAACCAAATGTTCTGGATACTGTCTAACATAGCTTTTTCTCCTAAATGTGCTGGACTATGTGCGGTATTAATGATGACTTGAACCATAGAGTCGGGGAGAAACCATGCGGTCCTACCCTTCGTCACCCATCCTTGATCTGTCTGGACCCCTCCTTGTTCAGACCACTTCTTGGTTTCATCGGGAGTAGCATGTAACTGGATATCTATGACATCTTGAGTAGGGTCCTTAACTGTCATACATGTAGTCAGATCTGGAGTGTGTGTCATGTTAACTGGACTGTCTAGAGTCTGTGCTGTAAGCTTGGCTGTGCGATCTGCTAGATCATTACCTTGAGAAATAATGTCAGTGACTTTCGTATGTGCTTTGCATTTCATGATAGCGATAGATGTCGGTAAATGTATTGCATCTAACAGAGCTTGGATAAGGAAACCATGCTGAATCTTGGTTCCATGAGAAGTCATGAAACCTCTCTCCTGCCAGAGCACTCCAAAGTCGTGTACAACTCCAAATGCGTAACGTGAATCTGTGTAAACATTAACTTTCAGGTTCTTGGCGTGTATACAGGCTTGTGTCAGAGCAACTAGCTCTGCTGCTTGAGCGGACAGGGTATCAATACGGTGTGTTTCAATAACTTCGGTGTCAGTAGTCACTGCATACGCGGCGACTAGTTCTCCTGTACTAGTTCTCATACATGAACCATCCACATAAAGTGTCAGGTCAGGATCTGGTAACGGAATGTCTGTCAGGTCTTGTCTTGGCTTTGTCGTAATGTTGACTACTTCCACACAGTCGTGTGCGGCAGGATTTGAACTAACTGATGGTAACAGTGTAGCAGGATTCAGGATGTTGCAGCGTCTAATATCTATGTGTGGCTGGAACAGTGTCAATTCATAACCTGTTAAACGTGCAATTGTCAAGTGCTGTGTTTGTGTTCGGTTTAAAAGAACTTCCACGGAGTGTGGGACTTGTACTGTCAAGGTATGTCCTAAGACTATGGAATCACTTTGTCTGATAGCTAGTGCTGTGGCTGCAACTGACTTGAGGCACGTAGGCAGAGCCTGGGCTACAGGATCTAATGTGCTCGAAAAATAAGCACAGGGCTTGTATTGTCCTGCTTGATCTTGTGTAAGAACAGATAATGCTGTACCTTCACGTTCAGTAACGAAAAGTGTAAAAGGCTTACTGTAGTTCGGTGTCGCTAGAACTGGAGCTTGGCATAAGGCTTTCTTTAACTCATTGAAACTAAGTGTATGTTCAGATGTCCAAGGGAGAACAGTCGATACGGCTGCCTCCTGTGTCGTTAACTGTATCAGTGGCTTGGCTAGAAATGCATACTGGGGAATCCATTGTCTACAATAAGAAGTAAGGCCGATAAAGGCACGTACCTCCTTCTGGGTCTTGGGCTGAGGAAGACTCGCTATTAACTGGATACGGTCTGGTGTCAACTGCCTACCCCTCTTGGACAGTAAGTGTCCTAAGTAGACCACTTGCTGGACACAGAATTGAAGCTTCGAAGGGGACACCTTGTGCCCCATCTCGGCTAGAAAATACAGAACTGTCATGCCTCGGGACTCCCCTACGCTGTCCCTTTAAGAGGCAAGCTATTTAAAGAACCAGGAAACAGGGAACGACGCTTCACGTTCTTGCGTCAAGCTTCCCTTGTTTCCGGTTCCGTCGCTTCATTGTTGCCTGTCCTTGCAGTTCCTGTTTTGAATCCCTGATTTCTTCGCGGGAAGAGCGTATGCGTCCCCTGCCTTCTCCATATTCGGGAGACGCCTACGCGGTATTTGTTGGCAGTGTTCAACTGCCTTCGGCGTATCTCACGAACGCCTCTTCCTCTCTCCCCCTTTCCTTGTGTCCCGCCCGGCGGCCGGGCTTAGCTCCGCCATCCGGCCGGACACAGCATTTTCTGTTGCTGACTGAGAGCCCGTATACAGCACTGTAGTATACGTCTTGTCATTTCGCTGGTTGTGATCTCCACCCGGCGGCCGGGCCTTGCTCCGCCGTCCGGTGGGATCTATTTCAGAGGGTTCTTCCCTAAAATCTCCTCTGGCAGCTTTCTCCACCCGGCGGCCGGGCTTGCTCCGCCATCCGGTGGGGATTGTCTTTCCCTATTAGTATTCATCTCCTTGTGTACTGCACCCGGCGGCCGGGCTTTGCTCCGCTGTCCGGTGTCAGTAGATTCCCAGGTCACTCTTTGTTTCTTAGCTAGTTAGTTAGCTCCTCTCTATCAATTATTACCTGTTCCCATCCTATTTCCCACTAGTCCCTATTGATTTCCCCATTCTGGTCCAGTCAGCCATTCATCGCTGTGAGAGTACTGGATTCCTATTCCTTGATATTTGGTGGCACTCTTGCGTGGACCAGGGTGGGTTTATATTCCACACTACCAAGAATCGCGGTAAGAACGCACATGCGTTACCAATCTTTTACTAGTGCTATCTATACGTATGTATGAATTAAATGTCTTGCTTTGGTTCCTCTAGATGGTGATACACTGTGTAAGACATCTCCAGAAGTGTTGGGTGGAAAGATCATTATATGCCACACAGTAGTGAAAGTGTCTTCGAAGACTGCTCTATTGTAGTTGATGTAAGAAGGGAGTTTAATGGGCCATTATTGTACCTAATATCATCTCACATGCAAGGGCTCAACAGTCTATTGTGTCATCTCTATTATAGCTCCAGACGCTGTGCCATTTTCTTCATCTTCACTTGTTACATCTGCTACATACTAAGAAACCGGGGTATGTGATATGGTTGTATATGTACGTTGGTATATTAGTACCGAATTAGAGCTAGAATTGTTGACCTCCTCTTGTTATTACAGCTTACCTGTTTGTTCCGGTTCCTTACATAAAGACACCATCGTATTCACTACTGGAGAGTACCATCAATCATCGTTGTCTTCCCCCTCTTTCCTTGTTTTGTTTCCCTGTTTTCCCCTGGCGTGTCTCTCGTACTCTAGTGCTTGATAGAGTCGGAAGACCGTAGGGGAAGGCTGTGGATTACTCTTCGGATTCCTGACGCTCCTGTGGAACCAGCCTGCAATCCTTACAGAACGTGAAGCCCAAGTGGTACGTTCTACCCGAGCGTCATGGATCTCGAAGCAGTGACCCTGGCAGACCTAGCTGGAATGTTAGGTAATCTCCAGGTGGAAACGCAAACTCTAATGGCTAGGATGGATGCCCTCCAGAGACAGCAGCCCTCGGGGGCTTCAGGTGGGAGTACACCAGTGGTACAAGTAACTACTCCCTCTGTGATTCCACTGGCACCCCCTGAGAGATTTGCAGGAGATGCAGCACGATGCGCTGCTTTCCTTAGTCAGTGTCAGTTGCACTTTTCTTGTAAAGCAGCATGTTTTCCCTCAGATCAGGCCAAAGTAGCATTTGTGATATCGTATCTTAGTGGGTCAGCGGCCGACTGGGCGATTCCATTGGTAGACCGGGATGATCCTTTATTACACAGCTACACGGCCTTCAGGCGAGAATTTCGCAAATTGTTCGATAGGCATACATATACTCACTCAGCTGATACTGAATTGTTAGACCTTAAACAGGGTACCCAAGATTTGGTGGCTTATATAACCAAATTCCGCAGCTTAGTGGTTGAATCTGACTGGCCTGAATCCAAACAGTGTACAGTGTTCTATAGGGGTTTACGGGAAGATTTGAAAGACGCTCTCTCTCAGATAGTAGACCTTCCCACCTCCTGTCCTGCTTTAATCGATTTGGTTGTTAAGATAGATCATCGCTGCAAAGAACGAAAGAAAGAGAGAGGGAAATATGATTACCGTTACACAGGTACAAAGGAGAAAAAGACCACTCCTGAGAAACCTAGTGATGACAGTGAACCTATGCAGATAGGGGTTGTTAGAGGTCCTTTGACTACAGAAGAGCGACAGAGGAGAAGAGCACTTAGATTATGTCTTTATTGTGGTAAAGCCGGTCATTTTTTGCGGGAATGCCCTGTGAAACCCAAGTCCCCACAAACTAAATTACAGGGAAACTAGCAAGCCTGGGTTCGTGTGAGACAAGGAACCCAGGTAGATCTGGTCTTACAGTCTCTTTTTCTGATGTTAACTCCACTCCCACGAACCATTTATATATTTCTGTATATATGACTCAGGGGGCGCTGGGTTTACATGTGTTAGTCATGATTGATTCCGGGGCGTCTGGAAATTATATGGATCAAGTGTGGGCAAGAGAAAACCTGATAGCCTGTATGACAAAGGAGACTCCCAGTACTGTTACAACTATCGACGGCAGTGCTCTTATTTCTGGCCCCGTAACTCAATGTACCAGTCCTCTTCGCATGACTATAGGTTCCGACCATCAGGAGGAAGTGGTGTTTGATTTAATAAGTTCACCACAATTTCCAGTATTGCTGGGTATTCCATGGTTGAGGGCTCAGAATCCGGTTATCGATTGGGAAACATCTAAGGTCACCTTTCCTTCTGTCGTGCCATCACCCATAGTGGGGGCAGCTGTAGAAGACTTAAACCGCAACAGCCAAGAGTCCAGTACGTCTTTACCACCCTGTTATCAAGATCTAAAGGCAGTCTTTGATGCCAAGGAAGCTGAGGTTCTTCCCCCACACAGAGTATATGACTGCCGTATAGAGTTGGAGGCAGGTGCTAGAATCCCTTGCAGTAGAGTATATGCCCTTACCGAAAAGGAGAATGTTTATTTAAGGGACTATCTAGATACCATGCTACAGAAAGGGTTTATTAGACAATCTCGGTCCCCGGCTTCTTCTTCTTTATTTTTCATACCAAAACGGGAAGGGGGATTGCGCTGCTGTATTGATTATCGAAAGTTGAACGATGTTACCATCAAAAATCGTTACCCCCTGCCTCTCATCGCCTCCCTCCTTGACAGAATACGCAGTGCCCAGTTTTTCACCAAGCTAGACTTGCGTGGGGCCTACCATCTTGTGCGTGTCAAGGAGGGTGACGAATGGAAAACTGCCTTTTGCACCAAGTATGGTTTTTTTGAATATCTCGTGATGCCCTTCGGGCTATGTAATGCCCCTGCGGCGTTTCAATTCTTTATCAACGAGGTATTGAAAGACATGCTTGAGATCTATGTGATTGCTTACATAGATGATTTATTGATTTTTTCCGATACCCTGACTGAACACAAACAACATGTCCGTAATGTATTGGAACGACTGCTTGACAACCGTTTGTATTGCAAGCTGGAAAAGTGCACCTTTCACACCAATGAAGTACCATTTTTGGGATATGTCGTATCCCCTAGAGGTCTTAGTATGGATACTTCCAAGGTAGAGGCTGTGTTGGCTTGGCCGGCTCCTCGTTCAGTGAAGGAAATACAAAGCTTTCTGGGCCTAGCAAACTTTTATCGGCGGTTTATTCGGGATTTCTCGACCTTGATATCGCCGGTCACTTCGCTATTGCGTAAAGGCGTCCCCTTTGTGTGGTCTGGTGAAGCAGATAGGTCCTTTCAACTTCTGAAGAAGGCGTTCACTAGTGCTCCTATCCTGCGTTATCCGGACCCTGCATTACCTTTTGTGGTGGAAGTAGATGCCTCCCAAGCGGCCGTAGGTGGTGTGTTGTCCCAAGCGGATGCGGTGACTGGAGAATACCATCCGGTCGCTTTCTTCTCTCATAAGTTCACTCCTGCTGAGTACAATTATGCGGTAGGGGATAAAGAACTTTTAGCCATTAAGAAGGCGTTTGAAGAATGGAGGCAGTACCTCTTGGGGGCTAGATATCCTGCTGTAGTGTATACAGACCACAGAAACCTCCAGTACCTCAAATCAGCTAAGGCCCTATCCATGAGACAGTTACGCTGGTCCCAATATTTCAGCGAATTTGACTTCACCGTTCAATACAGACCAGGGAGAAAGAACGGTAAGGCGGATGCTTTGTCGCGATTGGGTTTTGATATCCCCTCAGACCCCATTGAGCAAGTCAACATCATCCCCAGAGCTAACATCATAGGACTAGTACAGAACGAGGATGATTTCCTAACCTTAGTCAGAACTAGTCAAGTTGCAGCAGACATGATGCAGGTTGTAGGGCCACAAGAAATGTCGCTGCGAAGGGGACTGGTACAGGTACAAGGGGGAGTGGTGTTGCCGTCGAAGGAACTACAAGAACAAGTCTTAAGGTGGTATCATTCCCATCCAGTAGCAGGCCATCCCGGCGTCAAGAGAACAATAGAGGCAGTGCGTGATCGGTTCTGGTGGCCTAATATGTTGAAAGATATCGAACACTACGTGAAGACATGTTGTGTGTGTGCCCAGACCAAGGTGTCACGTCTCAATCCAGTGGGCCTTCTTATGCCTTTACCTTCACCTGCAGGTCCGTGGCATACTGTGTCACTTGATTTTATAGTTGAACTACCACTCACAAAACTGAAGAATAACACACTGCTAGTGGTTGTAGACTTATTCACTAAAATGGCTCATTTTGTGCCCTTAAAGGGGTTGCCCACCGCTGTAGAATTGGCATCTATTTTCATGCAGCATATAGTCCGACTACATGGTTTCCCTTCTGCTCTAGTGTCCGATAGAGGGGCGCAATTTGTGTCACGATTCTGGAGAAGTTTATGTTCCCTTCTTCATATTGATGTCCGTCTGTCTTCCAGTCACCATCCCCAGTCTGACGGGCAAACAGAAAGGGTTAACCAGTGTTTCGAGCAATATATTCGGAATCAAACGTTACAATCCTTGGATGAATGGGATGAGTTAGTCTGGTTAGCTGAAATCTCGTACAACCAAAGCTCACACTCTTCCACCAAGATCTCTCCTTTCTATTGTTCCTATGGCTATCACCCCAGGTTGTTGCCCTCCGGTGTTCCCGCCGATTGTCCTACCCCAGCTGCCTCTGACAGGGTTGAACATCTACACGAGGTACAGAAGAGAGCTCTAGAGAATCTAGAAATGGCAAAGGTGCGATACACCGAAGGGGCAAACCTACACAGGAGACTAGAACCCATTTATACACCAGGAGATGAGGTCTGGCTCTCCACTAAGTACATCACTTTGGGGGGTCCACGCAAGTTTAGCCCTAAATACATAGGACCCTACAAGGTGGAGAGGGTGATCAATCCTGTCGCCATTAAGATCATCCTGCCTCCCTCCTTTAAGATCCATCCAGTCTTCCATGTGTCGCTACTTAAACCGGTTGAACCAGGGACTAGGATTCCGGTGAGGCCTGCTCCTGTGCTTTTGCAGGATTCAGAGGAGTACGAGGTTGGGGCCATTGTAGATTCCCGGAGAGTTAGAGGCACATTGCAATACCTGATACATTGGAAAGGGTATGGTATTGAGGAACGCACGTGGGAGCCTGTGGACAATATACATGCTCCCCGACTAGTGAGGGAATTCCATCGCCGACACCCTGACAAGCCCAAACCAGGTGGGGAGCATCATGGGGGGAGTGTACTGTCATGCCTCGGGACTCCCCTACGCTGTCCCTTTAAGAGGCAAGCTATTTAAAGAACCAGGAAACAGGGAACGACGCTTCACGTTCTTGCGTCAAGCTTCCCTTGTTTCCGGTTCCGTCGCTTCATTGTTGCCTGTCCTTGCAGTTCCTGTTTTGAATCCCTGATTTCTTCGCGGGAAGAGCGTATGCGTCCCCTGCCTTCTCCATATTCGGGAGACGCCTACGCGGTATTTGTTGGCAGTGTTCAACTGCCTTCGGCGTATCTCACGAACGCCTCTTCCTCTCTCCCCCTTTCCTTGTGTCCCGCCCGGCGGCCGGGCTTAGCTCCGCCATCCGGCCGGACACAGCATTTTCTGTTGCTGACTGAGAGCCCGTATACAGCACTGTAGTATACGTCTTGTCATTTCGCTGGTTGTGATCTCCACCCGGCGGCCGGGCCTTGCTCCGCCGTCCGGTGGGATCTATTTCAGAGGGTTCTTCCCTAAAATCTCCTCTGGCAGCTTTCTCCACCCGGCGGCCGGGCTTGCTCCGCCATCCGGTGGGGATTGTCTTTCCCTATTAGTATTCATCTCCTTGTGTACTGCACCCGGCGGCCGGGCTTTGCTCCGCTGTCCGGTGTCAGTAGATTCCCAGGTCACTCTTTGTTTCTTAGCTAGTTAGTTAGCTCCTCTCTATCAATTATTACCTGTTCCCATCCTATTTCCCACTAGTCCCTATTGATTTCCCCATTCTGGTCCAGTCAGCCATTCATCGCTGTGAGAGTACTGGATTCCTATTCCTTGATATTTGGTGGCACTCTTGCGTGGACCAGGGTGGGTTTATATTCCACACTACCAAGAATCGCGGTAAGAACGCACATGCGTTACCAATCTTTTACTAGTGCTATCTATACGTATGTATGAATTAAATGTCTTGCTTTGGTTCCTCTAGATGGTGATACACTGTGTAAGACATCTCCAGAAGTGTTGGGTGGAAAGATCATTATATGCCACACAGTAGTGAAAGTGTCTTCGAAGACTGCTCTATTGTAGTTGATGTAAGAAGGGAGTTTAATGGGCCATTATTGTACCTAATATCATCTCACATGCAAGGGCTCAACAGTCTATTGTGTCATCTCTATTATAGCTCCAGACGCTGTGCCATTTTCTTCATCTTCACTTGTTACATCTGCTACATACTAAGAAACCGGGGTATGTGATATGGTTGTATATGTACGTTGGTATATTAGTACCGAATTAGAGCTAGAATTGTTGACCTCCTCTTGTTATTACAGCTTACCTGTTTGTTCCGGTTCCTTACATAAAGACACCATCGTATTCACTACTGGAGAGTACCATCAATCATCGTTGTCTTCCCCCTCTTTCCTTGTTTTGTTTCCCTGTTTTCCCCTGGCGTGTCTCTCGTACTCTAGTGCTTGATAGAGTCGGAAGACCGTAGGGGAAGGCTGTGGATTACTCTTCGGATTCCTGACGCTCCTGTGGAACCAGCCTGCAATCCTTACAAGAACCATCAGGGATGCTCGCTCGCAAGCACGTTCAGAACGGGCTGTGATCAGTAGATCATCGACATACTGGAGCAGGGCAGTGTCAGTTGGCATGTGAATATTATCTAGTTGTCTCTTAAGTGCTTGACTGTAAATACTAGGGCTTTCTGTGAAACCTTGAGGAGCTCGTGTAAACATATAGCTCCTTCCATTTAAACAAAATCCGAAAAGAAACTGGCTGTCTGGATGGATGGGAACACTAAAAAATGCATTCTTGAGGTCGATTACAGTGAAGAACGTGGCTTCGGAATCAATAGCAGTTAACAGGGAAGAGATATCTGGGACAACTGGGTACTGCGGAATAATACATTTATTAAGTTCCCGTAAATCAATCACTAATCGATATACTGGGGGTGCATTTGGATCAGTACGTTTCATGACTGGAATGATCGGAGAGTTACATACATTGGAGTCAGTTTCTACAACTACTCCTTGAGCCATGAGCTCGTCTATAATTTTGGATAAGGCTGCTACAGCCTCAGATGGCAATCTATACTGCCTGATTCGTGGTAACACTACACCTGGTTTGAGAGTCACACGATGGGGTGTGATTTGCATGTAACCTACATCAGTTGGACCTTGCGCCCATAAATGCTGCGGAACTTTAGACAGTCTGGAATCAAAATCTCGTAATACATAGTGACCCTTAAAGTCACGTAGGAACAATCGTATTCCCTCTGGGGAACAACATATAACTGCACCTAACTCTTTCAGTGTTTTAATGCCTAATAGATTTTCTGGACATGACTTAGTAAGTAACAGATCAGTAGTGCGGGACAATGGACCTACTTCTAGAGTGACTGGCTTTGAAATCTCATTAACGATAGGCTTTCCTGAAAATCCAAGGGAAACATTTCTTGAGCCTGAGAGCGGAGCCCCTGGAACTTCGGCATGACTAATTGTGGTCCTACTTGCCCCTGTATTAATCAAAAACTTTCTGTCTTTCCCTAATACTTGACTGTGAACATAGGGACCTTCTTGATCTACAGGTATCTCGATGAGAGGCAAGCCTACCTCCCTCTCTAGGCTGTTTCATGAATATGGCTGGTACTCTGGATACTCAGACTGTGCATACTGGTACATCTGCGATGTAACATGCTGTGTTGCAGCAATAGGCTGCGGTACTGTAACTGTCTGTTGTGCATTCTGTGGCTGAGGAATCTGTGAAACTTGTTCCTGTCTAGGCGGACGTGGTCTTTCTTTAGTCTTACCAGTAGCTATGTTGTGTTTCAGAACTGCACACTCATTTATAAAATGACCTGGCTGTTTACAATAATTGCAGTTCCCTTTAACGGGAGCTGCAGGATGACTGACTTGATTCGGACCCCTCTTCTGACTGTCTTGAGGAACAGATTGTGCAACTAGTACTTTCATTTTCGTGTCTTTCATACGTTTTCTCTCGTGTTCTTGCTCTTCCCTGATTCTATTCTGGTGGTACTGGAGCATCTGGAGCATCTGGGACGGAGTATTTGCTTGCCAGGTACTTTCGACTTTCAGAACTCGGTTTTTAATTGGTGGACTTGAATTCTCGACTAATTTGGTAACGAAAAGGTGAGGGTATGACTCACTACTTGTCTTGAGACCACTGTTGATACTAAAGCACTTTTCAAACCTAGAATAAAAATCACTAATGTCTTCATCTTGTTTCTGTTTACAGGCTGAGATTGCATCCCAGTCTTCTTTTCTCGTTGTTAATAATCTGGGTAAAACTTGAATTAATAATTCTGGTAATTCTTTACATTTCTCTCCAAGACCAGTACCTGGTACACGTATCTTATCTTCTGCTTCTAGGACTGCCCAATCTATCTTTTTCTCTCCCACCTCCCATTCTTTTTCCTTTAGCTTTTCATACACCCCTGCGGGCAGCAGGACCTTTAACATTTTAATGATATCTGGGTAAGTGTATTCTCCCATACGGAGCATGTCTTTTAATTCTCTATGGAACCCTGCTGGATCTTTGTCATGACAGGGAATTAATTTCTTCATTTCGAGGAGTTCCATCTTTGTGATCGGAGTGTATACAAACACTCGCTGCATTTCGCCACCCGCTCCTCTGACTGGGTGGACTTCTCGTAACGGATTCTGTCTGTCTATGTAGAATGATTTACTTTCTGGGGGTGAGACATGAACAAAATGCGGGTTTAAGAATGTTCTATATTTGTGGCGCTGTTCTAGAATGACACTAATTAAATCGGTACCTAGGCCTCTCCATTTGTACTGGAGTAACTCGTTCAAGATATCATGTAACGGGCCTGGATCAGAATGTTGACCCTCATACAGAGTAATGAGGTGCTGAATCATATACATACCCACCAGTCGCTGCTCGGCTGGGGGCATTTTCAGAAACATTTGTGCCACTATTTCGTCTGGAAAAGTGGTAGAATCAGTAATCCATCTGACTGCTGATCGGACTAGTTCCTGTTCATGCATAGTACTTAACTCACTATAACCGATTCGTGATTTCAGAATGTGATCGGTAGCTTGAAATACTTGTTCTAGGGAACCTTGTTCTGGTGCTGGATGATGGAAAATAGACTTGTGTTCTAGACGTAAATGGCGATCTGGAAATCTAGGTTTTCCTACATACGCTATTCTGGCAGTATTCTCGTCGTCTTCCTCTTCAGGATCAGAGGTACTTTCTTTCTCGCTTACTTGTGCTGCTTTACGCTGTTCGTGTATCTTTATTATCTCTCTACGGATTTTCTTGTACATACTTTCCATGGCACCAATGGTATTGTGCTTTCCTTCGGCTATATTATCACTCCACTTTGTTAGAGTTTTCATTTCTTCCGGGTCTTTAGACGGGTAATCCTGTTCTCTTATTAGACAGTTAATTAAGAACTTTAATATCATGCGCTGAATCTCGGCTTTCCTTTGAGACATGGCATCACTAATACTTTGTGGGTCATCCCCTGTACGGATGAAACGATATATCCTGTCTAGATCTTCTTTCATATTCGGCAGGGTGACTAGATACTCGGTCACTCTCCTTACGCGTACGGAATATAAAACCATATTAAACTCGCCTGGAACTGGGTCATAGACACATTCGCCAAGGGTTTGCCTGATCTCTGCAACAGACTTATTACTTTTAGGAGTACGCTGTGATGCTTGAGCATGTAATTCCAGTGCTGATAAACGCTTGTATGGCGGCGGGGTTTGAGGAAGACCTCCTCCTGCGGCCCCTAAACTAGAATCATCAACTGATGCTTTTCGTCCTGGCAGGGTCGGTAATTGTAACGTGGGCTGGACTTGTATGGCGGGCTGACCCGGGGGGGCTGTTAAGGGCACCCCGGTGTCTGGAGGAGCAGGAATTACCTGATTTACAGGGACTGGCGGAGCGCGAACAGGATTTGCATATTCGGGGACTGTGTCGTCCAGATAGGACGAAATAAAAATATCAGCTGCGGTCGGTTTGTGACGTAGCTTGGTCGGAACTAACGGTGGCGGGAAATTACTGGATGCCTCTGGGGTCGCTTTTGGCAAGCCCTCAGCAAGAAGAGGATACATACCCTTAATGAGGGCATTCCTCTGTCTGTCTGATTGCTCAGTTCTAACTCGTTCACCTATCTCGATTAATTCTCTTTCTTGGGCTCGTTCTTGGGATTCTCTACTTAGTTCTGTCTTTCTGATTTCTTTTTCGGTTCTTTTATGAGCTTCTTTGCGCCATAACTCGATGGCATCTTTCTGTGACTGTCTGGCTTTCTTTTTCCATAATGCTTCTTCTACTCGCATGATGCATTCGGCATCCCATGTACCCGATACGGGCCATCTATACTTTTCTTCTAACTGTTTGGTATACTCTACCCATAAATCTAGATACAATATGGCGCTTATGCCATGCTTCTGATACATAAAGTGACCTGGACTGTCCCTGGGCGGGACGGGAACTGCTGCTTCCAGCAGACCCTTTCTAGTTTTTAACTGACGTAATTTTGAGAAGAGCGGCATGACTGGACTATAATCTGGACATAATACAATACACAATGAAAACACGAAATCACGTCGCACTCATACCACAACATTAAAATACATGAAGAACATTATGAATAACAGTTCGAACAGAATACCACCTGAAAATACTTGAAATTTCTCGAGAACAGAACTGACTAGAACAGAAACTAGATGCACTGCTGAAACAGTACGAAACTTACCGGTCTCTTAAAGAGACACGTCAGGACCCGCATCCACCGAAGTGGACACTTCGTTTGTGGGACTGTGTACCACCAACCCACAGACCAGAGTCAATTAAATTGACCCTGTCTGGATACCACCCCAGTAACGGTACTCACCGGGCAGCAAGAACGGAAGGCCTCGGACTGGACTGGACTGCTACGACGACGAACTTCGGACTTCGGACTTCAGTTACGGGTGGACCTCCGGATACCTCGGACCTTGGACTCTTGGCTTGGGCTCTGGTCGGGACTCGCCGCGTTCCTCCACCGTCTCGTCTGGATGCTGGACCGCCTCCTCCGTCTCCTCCGTGGGCCTGAGGGATACTTGAGCAGAAATATCTGCCACTGCGCAGAAGAGTTCCGTCACGACTGCAGAGGGTCAGGGGGTCGGCGTGGCTTCACCGACGCGTGGGGAAAGGGCAAGTCCCTATTCGGGCGCCATTATGTGGTAAATAAATAAATAATACCCTATTTTTGACTAGACATATATCATAACAGATAGCTCAATAAATAAGAGTCAAGATTCGAGGTAGTAGGAGTTTTGCAGGTTTATTACAGCATAAGGACAGGAACAGGACAACCTGCATAGGAATAGGATGACAGGGCCCAGCAGCTGCTGGGGCTGGGTCTGGGATGAGCGCGCTGACTTTTAATAACAATACATGAGCATATATACATAACGCAAACACATAGCATTACATTGCAGTAGGCGTAGCAGTGGGTGGAGCAGAAGGCGTGACGCGTAGCAGTCGCGAAAGATAAGAGTAAAAAGAAGGTGTAACTCAGACATGTGATGCAAACGTAACAGAATATGTCATGAATGGGCGGAAAACATAGGAGGGGGCTACCTAAGGAGCCGGGGCCTCTAACCTGGTGGTGCGCGCAAACTGGCAATGACGTGTTACGAGGAGAAGCTGGGGGCTATGAACTCTGTGCTAGGAGCAGAGACTAAAGTCTGGAGGGTCGGAGCGACATGTACCTAAACCCTATTTAGTATCTGATGTTTAGGGAACATGTTGATATAAACTAGAAGTCATGAGGGGAAAAGCTAACTGACTCTAAGACTGGAGCATGCATTTATTCTACATATAGTGCGTGATGAAGAATATTAAATGACCATTAAATACAGTATTTCTCTTAACATGGAGCCGCATAGGCTAGACAATGACGGAAACTATTGATGTAGTTCAGTAGCTTAGGAATGCAGAGAAGGAGGACTAAACTGATAGCTGGAATCATAACATAGTCTTGGCAGACTCAGAGGCAGAGCCAAGCTGCACCGGGCACTGCGAGGCAGGAAGTAAGTGAAAGGTCGAGGATACAGGTGGGGGCTGGATCGCTCCTCAGCGAGGGTTCAGGAGACAGGAGCTGAATCTGATGTCCGGGCCCTGTTGAGGCCTAGAAACGGGGACTTTATAATGAAATAACGTGCACACTGAGAAACGTGGCAACGTAGCTTTACATAGGCCTGATATTCGTAGTATTCACGAGGACTGGAAACTGGCATACTAGAGGAGGACACAACTGTAATTGCGTCTTGAATCGGACATGGGGAATAACATATGCATATTGGTCATGCACACATAACATATGATGGATGACACGTAGAGACACAGAACATGGCAAAATTTACTTTTCCACACCTAGAACAGGAAGCAAACCCTTGAAGTCACTCTGTATTCAAGTGATGCTGTTCCAGTCCTCATCCAATTAGGAGAACAGCAGGGCAGCTCAGCAAGGCAGTAGTCCAGCAAAGCACCAGTTCTTTTCCTTGGCCGTCTTCACAGGTCCAGAAGTGTACTAAAGTCATTGTGTTGCGGGTCCAATACTAAAACCCAGTTGTGCCTTTGAAGTGGAGGAGACTTCAAAGAAAGCTTTGAAGTGCACAGAGGTCCTCTCTTCCTGCCCTGGCTCTAGACTCACTACAGGGTGTATGCAGCCCTTTGTGTGTGGACAGGACACATCCAACTAATGAGTTTCAGTTCTCTGGTGGTGTGGGACGTGTTCCAGGGATTGTGCCGCATTTTCCCACAGTGCATGTTTTGAGGGGGGTGTCAAATACCAGGAGCCCTTGTGCCACAAGAGGCGCAAATGCAGACTCGTATCTGCTACATTGTGCATTAAAGCACTTCAGTTCTCCAGAGGTGCAATACGTGTTTCTGAGATTTTGCTGCATATTCCTGCAGCTCTTGTTTTATAGCTGTCTGGGATCTCCAAAGATACCAAGAGTCGGGAAACTCTCAAAATCTAAGGTCCTGTAGCCCTCTAAATATTCACTCCCTTGTTTACGATAGCCTAACTAGTGCCAGGGCTTGTCCGCCTATCACCCATTCTTTACCTATGTAGCATTACCCCGGGGAAAAGGAAGGCTACAACCATCCCTTTAGGCGCTCCCATGCAACTGAATTGCCTCACACATCCTAAAAATACTGCGCTGAATTGTGTGGCTAGAGATATTGACACTTTAATTGAAGAGGTGGAAAGCATATTAAAATCCATTGCCCTCCGCAAAGTCAGTGATACTGAGTGATGAGATAAATGACTTAAAAAAAAAGTGATGTTAGATGTAGAGTACTCTTGTTAAATTATCAGAGGGACATTCTAGCACCTCTTCGTTGCCCAACACTGGGGCCCAAGTTTCATTACTACTTTGTTTTGTCCTGGAGACTTTCCCCGGGTACCTCCGAAAGGGCTACAAAGAGGCCATGGAAATTTTGACCACCACTTCCCCTGTGTACCACCTCAATAGTATACCTGCTGTAGCATCCACCCAAGCCTCTACCCTGGACTCTGACTTTCTTCAGGGGACCAGATCCAGCTCCCACTCTGCATCCACGTTCTTTATCAATTGCCGGCATGTTTCCAATGAACCCTGCGCTCAGTTGTCCCATGCTTTTCAAAGCTACGTCACTCAACATGGACCTGAGCACCTTGCAACCCCAAGCGTGCCATACTTGCTTTATACTAAAGGCTCCCAAAGTATCTCCTGGCACCATTGAAGGCAGAGTCTCACTGAAGAATATTAGATCAGAAAATTCAGACACTGTTCGATTGCTTATTCTGATACTGTATATGCGAGGCATTTTTCTTTGCGGGAGGGTGAAAGGGACTATATTATGAGTAAACGTGTAACTCCAGAACTGGTGGAGGGCTTGATCTCCTTCGACCAGCGTACTTTTCCTCCTGAAGGGACCAAAAGCTGCTTTAAACTGAGGTCCCCAGATGATGGTAAGGACATTGAAAAAGCTGGCTTCGATAGCTGTAGTACAAGGTGCAGTAAGGGCCTAAAAGCTAGAGCTTCACCAGCTCATTCTTTTGACGGTGGTCTGGTTGTCGTCAATTGATGGCATGACCCCTCGTGCCCATCTAGCAGTTGATAAAACCCCTGCAAACACAACAATGATGGACAGAATGTGGATCAATGTCACACATTCACCCCAGTCAAAAGATCTGGGCCCAAATCCATCGTTTTTCCACTCCACACCACCCTGGGTTAGACAATGGCGATATGCAAATCAGCGCTGACCCTGTTGCCCCATGGGAACAGTCCAGTCCGAACTACAAAAGCCATGTCCTTCCCAGAACGGAAACAAGCATCCGAGGACCGGCCCGGTTTCGAGGTAACACCTCTCATCAGCCCGGCTAGCTTGATTCCAGTGGTGTGGAGTGCCTGGGACTCACGTCTGAGCATCCCCAGTACACTTAGAGCGGTAATTGCAAACACAACAGTGATGGACAGAATGTGGATCAATGTCACACATTCACCCCAGTCCAAAGATCTGGGCCCAAATCCATCGATCTTTTGACTGGGGTGAATGTGTGACATTGATCCACATTCTGTCCATCGTTGTTGTGTTTGCAGTTACCGCTCTAAGTGTACTGGGGATGCTCAGACGTGAGTCCCAGACACTCCACACCACTGGAATCAAGCTAGCCGGGCTGATGAGAGGTGTTACCTCGAAACCGAGCCGGTCCTCGGATGCTTGTTTCCGTTCTGGGAAGGACATGGCTTTTGTAGTTCGGACTGGACTGTTCCCATGGGGCAACAGGGTCAGCGCTGATTTGCATGTCGCCATTGTCTAACCCAGGGGGGTGTGGAGTGGAAAAACGATGGATTTGGGCCCAGATCTTTTGACTGGGGTGAATGTGTGACATTGATCCACATTCTGTCCATCATTGTTGTGTTTGCGATAAAACCCCTGCAGCTTATGATCTTGACATGCAGACCACTCTTCGGGCTAGTGAAAAAACAATCTACCCTGACTGGGAGGGGATGATCTGTAATCCTATTGTCTCCAGGGACTATGTCACCATTCCCGTAACAGCCCCTGATATGTTGGATACTCACCCAAGCATACATCCCATCTCACAACACTTGAGAACTAACATACATTTAGTAAGTTGGAACATAGCTGGCATTAGTTCCAAAATTGACTGATGCAGACTGGGGAGGTTTCATTGACAAGTTCCATATTTGCATTTTCCAAGAGACGTGGGTGGTAAACAAGGCCTATAGACAGGGCTTCACTATTTACAGCATCAAAGCCATAGCTTTTAAAATAGGTAGGCCTTCGGGAAAACTCATTATATGGATTAAAACATCCCCTGATTGCTCAATCAAGGTTATTGATACTGTTTCCCTAGACCTTCTTACACTCAAACTGATCCTGAAGTCTGCGACCCCCTATCATTTGGTCAACATTTGTAATGGGTCCTCTCCTTTTAATAAACCCTCCCAAATTCTGAAAACCTAGTATACACTTTTTGAAACTCATGAGAAAGGTCACAAAATGGTTATCGCAGGCAACTTCAGCACCTGCTTCAAGCCCTATTCACCCATGTCAGAGCTGACAGGTTAGAAGATGATTGTTGGGGAATTCCCCCATAGTCTAATCTTAGGAAATATGTCCTGATGAGTTGTACTGCCTTACAGGTAGCAGAGATAGCTGCATCTCTTCGCTCAAGAGCGTGGAACGGTAGCTCTATTTCGGAATTTAGAGGCAAACCAACTTTCAGAGGGAGGGTGGGATTGCAAAAGTAACATCGATTACATATGGTTAGATTTCAGAATCGGGCATGAAATAGTTGACATTGATTTTTTTTTGTCAAATCTGTTTTATTAGCATTTTATATTTTTCAAAATACAGTGCAAGATTCAGGTAGCAAAACATGACAATCCAGTCACATCAGGTCAATGTTGATATATCACATGTAGTCATGCTGACATTAACACATACGGACAGTGAATGCACTTTGGTCTAGTATATACACGCAGGGGTGAGTCCCGGTGTCCTTTGGCGTGTTATATGACTGCCTGTCAGTCCGATCATGCACGAACGCATATTCACAGGGTGAATCCCACTACTGCGTACTTACGCTCAGAGATGACATTAATCCAACTGTTAATGCAAACATTGAAACTATTGCGGCAAAACATATACATTAGCACAAGACATTCCTCTCCCCCCGCCTCCACCCCCCCCCCGCGCCCCACCCCATGGATATCATCATGCGCAAGCCTGCATGCATCACAGCCCTACACGGCCAAATGCGGATGTACCTAGCGTGACAGAACGCCCTCACAGTAAAGTGACCCATGGCATGCACGGCCGCCCGGGGCAACTGTCTAGACCGCTCTAGCATCGTGTGCGTCTATCTCCTCCGGCAGGCGTAAGGCGTTAAGCATGCGCTCCCACCGCTCCGCCATGGGTTCCTTCCGGAGTCCGGTCGTCTCCTCCCTCCGGAGAGTAATCCATTCCGCCCGTGCCCACGCCATAAGGGAGGATACCCACGCTTGCGCAGCAGGTGGCTCGCGCGCCTTCCACCTCCTCGTTAGCAGTCGCTTAGCCACCACCAAACCCAGATCTAGAAAACGGGACGATGCCTTATCTTGGGGTCTCCTCTTGAATTGGTGCAGAAGGTATTCAGGCCAGTTGAAGGGAATGACACGGCCCGTGCACGCCCCAAGCGCTCCGCGCACCGTATGCCAATAAGCGCCCAGCCTGGGGCAACTCCATAGGAGATAAACCAGCCCCGCATCTAACTCATCACACCTAGGGCAAGACGCGTCAGAGCGGTGGAAGTATCTATTAATTAGCTCAGGCGTCAGGTAGGCTCTATGGACAATGAAGAGCTGTATCTGGCGAAAGCGCATATTTCGGGGGATGCGTACCGGACTCCTAAGGAGCCTCTCCCACTCCTTATCAGTAAGCGCCCTGTCCATGTCTCTCTCCCACTTGCCTCTGAGCGGAGCCAAACTAATCTCCGTGTGTGCCCGCAGCGACGCGGCAAACCAACGGACTAAGTGCCTACCTCTCCCCATAACGTGCAGGTACTGCATTGTGAGATGCTGTGCAGGCTCCGTCGCCATGTCGCCCCAGCGAGCCGCCATCTTTGCCATGAGGGAGCGGTGCAGCAGAAACCCCCCAGGAGGTAGTCCATCTTCAGCTATCAACGTGTCGTAGGCCACCAGCGCTCCATCCCTGTACAAGTCCCCCAACGTCCGGATATCAGCCTCTCCCCACTGCTCCAGCAGAGGGTGCGTGTTTGCCCCTCCGCTCCCAGGAGAGCCCACTAATGGTATAGCAGGTGCATATGGGAGCACCTTGCGGGTGAGAAATAGGGCTCTACGAAAGCATTTGTATGCTACCGCCAGCAGCGGCGGGGTGGGCTTCTCAGGCGGCGCCAGCGGATGGAAGAGAGCGACGACGCGGCCTAAAGAGTACAGTGGTTCCGTCGTGGCAGTGTCTTCCCTGTCCCTATCCGCCAACCAGCGGGCAATCCATTGCAGCTGCGCGGCTAGGTAGTAATGCTCAAAGCAAGGGGCCGCCAATCCTCCCCTGTCCGTTGGTAGGAACAGCTTCGGCAGCCCTAACCTATGTCTGGATGTGCCCCAGATAAAATCACGCAGGACCACGTTAAGTTTAGAAAAGAAGGAGGCGGGGACAAACAGAGGCAAGTTAACAAAATAGTATATGAAATAGTTGACATTGATATCATTGATTCCCAGGATAGCAATCATTTTCCTCTCGCATTCTATATGAAGGGGTCCCAAATCAAGGATTTGTCTTGCCCTTGGACATTAACTTCAAACGCAATAGCCCTGACCAACAATAGGCGAAACGTGTGGAGTCTTTTTATACTGAGGATATCCTACAAGAGATCTATGGGATAGTCATTGTAGGACTGACAATACTCCGTTCACCTCCCCAGATTATGGCTACACATGATTTGTTTTAAAGTTTGAAAATATTCCTTGTGAAAGATGTTAAAACCTGCAATACTTCTCCCAAACCACATGAATGGTTTGATCACCACTGTAGAGTGGCTAAATTTGACTTGGTGAAAGCCCTAAAAAGTAACATAAGGTTGATATCACTTTCTCTAAACGGAAGTAAGGCAAGGTAATTAAGACTAGAAAGACCCAGTGGGAAGCCAAGATTTGGGAGGACCTGCTGGATAGAGCGAAGGGAAATGACACCAGATTGTTCTTGCACTTGGTTATTCACCGTTCACGTAGAGATCATGCTCACCCTGAATGCCATATCTCTGAGGGGGAGTGGGTCCAGCATTTTCAAGCTCTCTATGCAGAGCAAATGCCGAAGGAGAGCATCCACAGCCCAGGGACCTCGTCCATAACATGGATATAGGAGGGTAGCCAGTGGTCTTTACACTAAAAGAAACCCTCAGTGCACTTTTTGTGCAGAAAGTGGGGAAAGCCCCTGGTCTTGATAGAATTCCCTCTGACATGTACTGCTTCAAACCTCTGATTTGGGGCCCTTACATTAATCTTTTTTCCAGGGCGATAGCAGCGGGTGCCCCCTACCCAGCTCTTGGAAAGGGGATGATATCATCCTTGTCTACAATAAGGGAGTTAGACAAGACCCAGTTAACTATAACCCCATAAGTCTTATGGACAATATCCAAAAGACTTATAGTAAACAACTTTTGACAAAACGATGGGAATGGATATGGTCTAATAATGTGCTGTCGCACCTTCAAGCAGGTTTTCTAGCCAACACAAGCACTGTTGACCAGGTTCTTCGGTTCCTGACCATAAAATGAAAAACAGTCAATATAGAACAGGGTCGCTTTTTGTAAATTTGTGAGTGGCTTTTGACCTTGTCCCAAGGGCCAAACTCTGGGAGGTCCTTGGGAAAGCTAGGATTGCCGCTGGCATACTGTCGCTGATCCAGCAATTATACAAAGGCAATTTTGTCAGAGTCCGATTGAGTCCAGGTTGGGGAAAATACTGGAGACATCCCAATCAGGCAAGGTGTCCGGCAGGGTTGTATCCTGGCACCTACACTATTGCTTGTATTTATCAATGGATGTATCACCTGCCTACCTACTGGACTGCGTGAACGACTCCCCCAAAATTGCTATGAACAAAGTGCAGGGTCTGCTATTTGCAGATACTCTTCCCCAAAACCTCGCAGGCCTAGGTACCATTCTGGGGAAGATTAGCCTATTCTGCAAAGATCATGTCATCGATAATTTCATAACTGTCATTGGTATACAACATCAACCTATATAATTTGTCTAGATTGATGGGTAGAGATAGAAATAGCAAATGGAAAGGTATAGAAATAGGGCCTTCAGTTTATGGGGTTTTGTAGGTAGTGAAGTAGTTATCTTAAAGGTTCCCATATAGCTCTGTGTTTGGGTTTCCACTGAAAGTGTTAACAAAGCAGTGTCATCAGCCCCATCAGTGTTATTAAATTAAGCCAGGTTTAAAAGAAATCCTGGTTTGTAGTCTTCTAGTTAGAGGCGATTATCTTAACTGCCAATGTCATTAGGAGATCAAGCAGAAGGCTGTCAGCAGGGTATCTAAAGTTTGGGTCGAGGAAGCCTTTAATGAGATATAAGAATTATTTCATATGAGCTATAATAGGTTTGAGAGAGCGGAAAAAACCTTAGCCCAAAAAGGGGCCTACTAATTTGGAGTAGAAACTGAGGTGAGCAAGGTCTCAGTTTTCTTCATTGCATTTCCAACAGACAAGGTTCTCCAAAACATTTTAGTGTGTGCAGGCAAGAAGGTATCCAATAGACTGTTTATTAGCCAGAATTTGGTTTGAGATAGTACTGGTGAGATCGTATGTGAGGTGACAGATTTTCATATGGTGTTCCAGTTGGCCTCAGATGTGGGGGTAAAAGAATGAGTATCCCAGTATTCTGTTGTTCTCTTATTTCATTTTCAATGTCTTAGGTTGCAATATGTGATATATTTTGGACACCTGATAGCCAAGTAAGCTAAATTTATGAAAGAGTGTTGGCATGAACGGTTCGCTATTATGATGTTTAGATTTGGTAATGGCCGTCTTAAGTTTCAGAAAATTATAGAATTCTGGATCTTTCAACTTGTATTGTGTTTGTAAGTTTGAGAAAGTTAGAGGAGAATTTCTGGATCCTAGTAGTTGAGGAAAGAAGATGCCTCTGGTGATCCATGATTCCCAGTGTAGGGTACAGCCATCATATGTGATGATCGGGTTTTGCCAGAAAGGCAAAAGAGGAGAATTTCAACTGGGAAGGTAGTTTACCAATGGCTAATAGGGTATTCTTAATATTTTTTAGAATGCATTAAGAAGAGGTGAGATGCTGGCATTTTGTTGGAAGTATAATAACAGGGTCTAGTTTGTCCGAGATATTTCTTTCAACCTCCAGCCATTTGGGGGCGTAGTTATCAGGTGCTTAGAACCAGTAGATACCTTGTTTAGCTAGGAAAGCTGTCTGGTAATCTCTCAAATTAGTTAAGTTGACTCCACCTAGTGTATTGGGCAGGCAAAGTTTTTTCAGGGATATTCTAGCTTTTTTACCTTGCCAAATAAATTGTGTTATTAATTTATCATGGAAATTGTCTGACAGTAGCAGATGGAGCATGCTCATTAAATAATTAATTATTGGGGTGATCATCATTTTTATTGTTTCTATCTGGCCCCACCAGTGGTACGTTTGGGTAACCAACTGTCTAGTGAGTCTTTTGTTTTCTGACAAGTGAGTTTTTCATTATGTTTTATGGTGTCTATTAGGTCGAAGCCAAATTCAGTACCTAAGTATTTTATGTTGTTAGGTTACCAGGTCAGACCTGAATCTCCTAATAGTATCTTTGTGCTATGGGTGTTCAGGGATTTAACTTCTGATTTGTCTCTATTTAGTTTATATCCAGAGACTTTGGAATAATGTTCAAAGGTTTGCATGAGAGCTTGGATAGAAGAGTTTGTGCTGTCCGTAAGTTTTAAAATGTCTGCGTAAGCAGACAGTTTCACTACTTTTTGTGGAAGTTGATTCCTGCTATATTGGGGTTGCCGTCTATGTCAAGAAGGAGAGGTTTAAGCGCCAAATAGCAAGAGATGAAGGGAAAGCAGGCAACCCTGTCTGGCACCTTTTTCTAATTTAAGTGGGTGCAACAGGGTACCGTTAGTGCAGATACAGGTGCTTGGGTTGCTATATATGCCATAATCATTTTTATAAATACCTCGCCTAAGTTGAAGGCTTTATGGGAGTGTTTGAGAAAGGTCCATGATACTCTATCAGCCACTTTCTCAGCATCTAATGCAATCGCTCTAGAGTGTGATGCGGATGATTTTGCCTTTTCTAGAATATGGCATAGGAGGCGGGTATTATTGTTGGACATACATTTTTTTTAAATCCGACTTGGGTGTTGTTTATTAATTGTGGTAGATAAGAGTTTAGGTTCTTGGCTAGAATTTGTGTGTATATTTTGCAGTCTAGGTTTATCAAGGAAATGGGTCTGTAGTATTTGCGGAGTGTAAGGTCCTTCCCTGCGTTGAGGATCACTACTGTGTTGGCGTCTGCCATGGTACCTGTGATAGATCCAGAGTTTGAAAACTGGCTAAATAGGTATAACATAGTTGGTTGTGTTTACCAATTATTTCAGATAATTTCAGTCAGAGAGATTGGTTTGGATAGGAATGTTTTATTTCCTCTGATAAAAAATGTTCATGTAGTTTGTTCAGTTAGTTCCTACATTCCTCTGGTGTTGGCACTTGTTCTTCAGAATATAACTCCTCATAAAATTTTCTGAAAGTGTCTGAGATATTTTGCGGATCGGTGTGGATTAAGTTGTTGCTATGTTTGATTACTGGTATCTTTCTTTGATTCTGTTTAAGGTATGTGTCCAACATTTTACCTGCCCTATTGTCTTCGCAAAGTTTGAGGCCTTTAAATGTATTAATCCACACTCTGGCTTTTTCACTAAGAATTTTGTTGTAATCTTATTTTTTCTGTGCGAGTAGTGGGAGAGTATTTAGATTTTTTTGTGTGTTAATTCAAGCTGTTTCATTTCTTCTTCTAATTTTATAAGTGCAGTGTTCTTTGTTTTATTAATTTTTGAATTCATATCGATGAAAGTTCGTCTCAGTGTAGCTTTGAAAGCATCCCCTGAAGTGTGTATGTTTATATCCAATGAGGTGTTATCAGAGATGTAATTTTATTTATGTTGGCCGGATTTGCTATAATATCGTTATAAAATGCCATATCTTAGTTGGATTTTAGGATTCGTTCG
The DNA here is from genome assembly GCF_964261635.1 of Lissotriton helveticus. Lineage (NCBI taxonomy): Eukaryota > Metazoa > Chordata > Amphibia > Caudata > Salamandridae > Lissotriton > Lissotriton helveticus. The sequence continues at coordinate 673,980,616 of NC_136073.1, read as the reverse complement.
GCTAAAAGCATATTAATGCAAGAATGGTCAGAGATTAGTCTTGGCGATGTGTTTGTTTGGTCTATTAAATGGGTGTGCGACCCGGAAATGAGGATGTAATTGATTCTAGTGTTAGAATTGTGTGGAGCAGGATAAAAGGTGTAATATCTGGAGTTGGGATGTTGTAATCACTAAGTGTCTTTAAGACTCTTTAAGATCGTATTTAGAGCATTTAAAAAGATTTTGTGGGTTTTAGGTGAACGGTAATTATAGGTAGATTGGCGATCAAGGGTCGTGTCTAGTCGCCAATGAGGTGTTCATTGGAAGGCATATGACTAATCTTGCCAGATATTTTAATCCAGCAGGAGGTATCATCATTGTTTGGGCCATACAGACTAAGTAAAATAGAAATTATCCTCTATTTAGGGTCTCTATGATCCATCTACCTTCCTCATCTATAGAGCATGATTTGACTTTGGCGTTGGGGGGGGAAACAACCTTTACAACGCAACTTTTACAACGCACTACCATTACAACTAAACTTTTACAACGCAACATCCATTACATAGCATGCCATTACAACACAACCATTACAACACATGACACTACAACTCATACCATTACAACGCATGTCATTACAACGCAGTCATTACACCGCATACCATTACAACGCATACCATTACCATCCAACACTTACCCTACTGTTGCACCCCCTGGAGCTAGAATAGTCATTTTTACCCCTACACTATCCAACACTTACCCTACTGTTGCACCCCCTGGAGTTGGAATAGTAATTTTTACCCCTACACTATCCAATACTTACCATACATGCAATGTAATGTTATGCATTGTAAGGGTATGCGTTGTAAAGGTAGTATGTGTTGTAATGGAATGCGTTGGAAAGGTAGCTTTTAAAAATTAGTTGTAATGGCATGCGTTGTAATGGAATGCGTTGTAAAAAATGCGTTGTAAAGGTGTGCGTTGTAAAAGTATGCGTTGTAACGTCATACAACCGCATTGGGGTGATTAGAGACGAAATTATATACTCTGTTTTTCTTTTGTATTGCAGGGGAGCAATAGAATTCGGAAATCCAATTATTTTTAAGAGGGACAGCTTCTTTGTCAGTGATTTTCATCTCTTGAATGAGAATATCTCCTTTGGTTTTATACAGAAAGTCCATTATTTTCCGTTTAGTCACTTTACATTCTGAGAGACAATGTTTAGGTTGTTTGTAATTGATGCTGTCATGGTTTTGAAGTGGATGTTATTGAAACAGGTTTCCATTTAATTGTCAGCGGGCCTTCAAGGTTTATTAATAAACCATAATATAAATTGAGAAGTGTTGTGCCTAAACATTGTTGTTGAGACAGTTATCTGTGGATTTCATGAAAGGGGTTCTGTCAATGCATATGGTGTCTGTGATGTAAAATATTTAAGGATAGGAGACAAGCTGAAGGCTATGGCCCTCCGATGTTAATTATACTCGCAAACTCGTAGGTGTAGTTGGGGTTATTTACTAATGTTGTGTAAGTGACGTATTGTTGTGAGAGAAATAAAGGGAAAAGGTGTGAAAGAAAATAAGACAAAGAAAATTAAACTTCAAAAACCCCCGCCCAACCTCCTTTCCGTACTGCCCACCCTCCTTCCCAAAACAACAATCAAGCTTAGTAGAGGCGACCAAATAGAGGGCCAATCCTCCAGTGCAGTGCAAACTGTATAACCTAGAGAGGAACTTATTCATCATTGAATTTGGCAAAGACAATATGAAAAATATTTGATTTGTTTGACAAAAACGATTGCTGAGGATGCCATAGCCAAGCGCTCATTGTGCTTTTCCCACTTTATGGTTCTGGGCGATATGAATCTACATCTTGATCAACAAGATGCTAAAGACTCTGTGGATTTCCTTGAATCCCTCCAACTAGCTCACCTTTCCCAATGTGTCTCCCATCCTACTCATCAGGGTGGCCACATATTAGACCCTATCTGCTCCAACTTTCCTGTTGTGGTGGCCGAACCCTTCTCGATCTCCTGGTCGGACCACTTCCTCATCTGTTTTTCTTGGGAGATCACTCGGCCAGCACGGCCTTCTCACTGCATTCGCCCTCCGATGTTCAGTAAACTTGATCCTCTTCAATTTAAGATCTCTTTGGTTGCCTCTAGGCCCCTGTCAGCAAGATCTGGAAGGGAGTGTGACCGGGTTTACTAACTGGATTGCTGACTCAGTGTCGTCACTATCGTCGCCTCCCTTACCTAAGCTTGCTAGGGAATCTCCTTCCAAACCTTGGTTCCTACCGGAGCTGAAAACTCTGAAACACGAGTGCAAAGTTCTGGAGAGAGCTTGGCGTTTCAGCTGCTACTGCCTTATGGCGAAACATACTTTAAGAGCTAAACAAAAAAGTTATTACGCCGCCATCTCGGCAGCAAAAAGCCAATACCTTACATCGCCGATCGACCAGGCTAATAACAACTCCAAAGGAATGTTCTCAATTGTGAAAAGCTTTATGTCTCCTTCCGCATTGATGCGTTCGGCGCATGTTATGGAGTCCTGGTGTAATACCCTTGCCAGGTTCTTTTTGGATAACATTTGCTCCATCCAAGCCACGTTTGCCCCCTGTGCTTCAGCACCTATGCCCTGTTCTCCGCTCAGCCCTCAGTCGACCCATCACACAATCTTTCTTCCCTCTCGCCAGTAGATTTAACTCGCTCCCTCAAAATTTTGAAGGCTCTGAAATCAGGTTCTCCTACTGATCCCTGTGCAGCCAGGCTCTTGGCCACTGTCGCAGACTGCATTAATCCAGAGGTCAATCTGATCATTAACATGTCGCTGCGGGATACCCACGTTCCAACATCCTGGAAGCAGGCGAAAATTCTTCCCCTCCTTAAAAAGCCATCCCTGGATCCATCTATTCCCGGAAACTACAGCCTTATCTCGCTGCAGCCCAGCTTGGCCAAGGTCTGTGAAAAGGTGGTTACTAACCAACTCACTGAGTATGGTGAGACCTTTGGCCTGCTCCATCCGGCGCAAATGGGTTTCCGGGCTGCTTATAGCACAGAGTCCGCTCTATTGAGGTGTCTGAGGCGATTTGAGAGTGCCTCGATGCCGACGGGATGGTCGCTTTGGTTATGCTGGATCTCTCGGCGGCCTTTGAGACTGTGCCTCATGCCCTGCTTCTGGATGGCCTCTTGGAGATCGTAGTATACGGGTCCGCGTGAGGTTGGATCAGGTCTTTCTTGGAGGGTCGCTCACAGCAGGATTGGCTTCCACCGTGCGCTTCCGCACCCAAAGCAGTGGACACGGGTGTCCCACAGGGGTCATCCCTTAGCCCCCTTCTTTTTAACATCTGTGTTACCCCACTGGTTTATCTTGCGGAAGCATTAGGGGCTAAGGGGATGGCCTATGCCGACGACACCCAACTGCTGTTTTTGTGGGGACGTGATGAGGATGCAGTTCTCCCCACCTAACACTGCCTATCCTCGGTCTTTCATTCGCTTGCTCGGGCACAGCTCAAGTGCAATGAGGAGAAATCAGAGATCCTTTTGTATGGCACATTCCATGTGGACTTCAGAGAGAAGCTATGGCCCCCTGGTTTCACCCTACCTAGCTTTAAGGGTGACTGTGTTAAGAATCTCGGGGTTTGGTTCAATGATAACCTGATCTTCTCATCGCAGGTTAAGAAGTTGGCTGGCACCTGTTTTAGCATCCTGAAGTCTCTGAGGAAGTTTCTTCCTCTTCTGCCTAATTCTGTGAAGGAAACTGTTGTTCTTGCTCTAATTCTCTTGCGCCCCGATTACGCTAATGCACTCTACGCTGGTATTCCGGGCTACCTTTTGAATAAATTGCAGGTGATTCAAAAGTCGGCCGCCCGACTCCTACTGGGCCTTTCCAGCAGGTGCAGTGTGCGTTCTCATCTGCGATCTCTGCATTGGCTCCCGGCGGAGGCCTGGAAAAAATTCAAAATTGTATCCATTACTCACAAAGCCCTCTATGGTCTGGGTCCCATTTATCTGCAGAAGAGGTTTGCTTTCTACATTCCGGCGAGACAGCTGCGTTCTTCCTCCCAACTTTTGGCACAGATTCCTCGATTTAATCGCCAGAGGCTTGGCGGGAGCTCTTTTGCCTGGCTGGCGGCGCTGGCATGGAATGCACTGCCTTTGACTTTGAGGGGTGTCAAAGACCCTATGATCTTTAAGAAAAAGTTTGAAAACCTTTTTGTTTTAGATTTACCCTCCTACTCTGATTCTGACTCTTTTCAGGCTTGCGCCGGGACACTCCTTGGAGTATCTGCGCGCGGTACAAGTGCATATAACATAACAACAGCACATAGAATAAGGCTAACTGCGGACTAGTTAGAATAAGGCTAACTGTGGGTTGGTTGGAATCAGTGGCGGCTGGTGACATTTGAAAGTGGTGGGGGCGGAAACTGATAATCATACTGCACCGTAGCGAGCGAGCGTAGCGAGCGAGCCCGAACCCCCTCAGGAGGGTTCGGGGGGATTTCCCCCCGAGAAAATTTTGAAAAAATAGTGGAAAAATGGTGCATTTTCAAGCAAATTTGAGAAAGCAGGAAGGTTAATAAAGCAATTGTGAAAGTGCAGGTATTACATTATTAAAGAGCTGTCATATAACATAGGTAGCTGCTTATTCAGTATAACCACAGAGCTTCATAACAGACTTCAAGATACAATGCTGAGAACCTCAAAGATTGTTTTGATTTAAACTGCACACAACAAAAGAACCAACTAAACAGGTTCAGGTTGTCAGGCTTTTTTACCAGGTGCTGTAAATAAAAATATAACAATTTATTTTTGAGACATTTGGGTAATCAAACAAAGACTGGGGGTTGAAACATAACGGTACCATTTTTACCTTGCAGTATTCAATAGCTAACTGTTGTATGTTAGGATTTTAACTTACGAACTGCAAGTGACAAAATGATTTCTCTGACAAATGCAGTGACTCACTGACCTATTTACAGCATTTTGTGATCTGCATCAGGTACATGTTTGGGCCTGATATATTTTTACTAAAGGGCTGCGATCGGTCTGTTACCCAAGCATTGAAAATGTAATAGGTCGCGCCTTTGATTAAGTTAAAGGCATTTGGGCTTTGCTAATGGTATTGTATAGCAAAGCAAATGGCTTTAACTTAATGAAAGGCCTATATTAATGCTGCTTTGCAAGCTGCAAGGGTGTACAGTGCGCCCCTCTATTAATTTTACATGTAAGCTAATGAATGAATGAATTCTCTTACTACAAATGCTTTCCCTTCACAGACATTCCTGCCTCATATTCGATATATAAATGAATGAGAAATAATAAATTGCTGCCTTGCGTGCTGTGCTGTAGTACACACTGCTTCTTCATCAATATAAAAGTTAAACTAATGGATGAATGATTATTAATGCGGCTCTGCAAGCAATGGAGGGCCCCTCCATTAATAATCCATTTAAACTCATGCAAGGATGAATATCGAAGCTGCCCATCAGCTGCAGATGACACTGGGCCTCATCATCAGTACTAAAAGTCAAGCTAATCAATTAATATTAATGTTGCACTGCAGGATACTCTGGATGAATGACTAGGACAGTGTGCGTCATCATTAATATCGAAGGCTAATCAATGATTATTACATGTTCTTGTATGAAAATCAGTGTGTCCAGCCAATGAAAGCTATTGTAATCAATGCATATTAACGCTGATGTGCAGGACGCCCCACTCCTTCATGAATAAAGCTGGCTAAACCATTAATATTTATTCGCTCTTCGGGCTGCACTGGCCGGCGTGGTGCCCCTTCGTGGTAGAGGGCCGTGAATATTCGAGTGACCAATGAGGCTTAATGTTGCACTGGAGCGGTATGCCCATTCACTATTAATAAAGTCAGATGCATCAATCAATATTAATTATATGGTGGCTGCACAGGAAGGGTATTATCAATGAATATCATAACAATGCATAGCAAATCATATTTTCAGGATGCGAAGGGACAGTAGTGTGCCCAGATAGTAAAAGAAAAGCTGTGCTAATCATTGGGTATAAATGCAGCCCTGCAGGGCACACAGAAAAACGCTGTCATGAATAATATTTTAGACAGAACAATTAATATGTATTCTGCTCTTCAGATTGTCTAGAGAGGACATTGCGCCCATCACAAATATTAAAGGTAGGCTAATCAGTGGATAATAATGCTGCTCTGCAGGCTGCATTAAAGGACGCATCAGCCCATGCACTAGTATTAAAATCAGACAAATGAATGAGGATATTCATTCATTCAGCCAAGGCTGCACAGGGATGAAACCATGTAAAAAGTCAAACAATGCACATTCTTCTCTTCAGGCAGTGAAGAGACATGATTACAGTCACTAGAATAAAAGTTAGACTTATGGGTGACTGCAGCGGCCACTGTGACTGGTGCGTTTTGCGCTCGCGTTTTTGTCAACGTTGAATTTAACCTAAATAGACATTTAATTCGAGGCAAGGCACTGGAGAGAGTTCAAGTTCCGCTTGCCTTGGGTGTATTGTCAGATTGTGTGTCTGCTGACACAGGGCTGGTGCCAACACGAAAACAAACATGAGGGCAGCGGAGGGGGCGGTGGCACTCACTGGAGAGCATTTCTGCTGCTTGAAATAAATTGCTGTGGGCGACGGTTGACCTCCTTCACATCAGGAACAGGGATGATCATGTGAATCATATCATCCCTGTTCCCTCGGTTCAACTTCAAGGAACATATAATGCATTATATGCATCTCGAACAGTCCAAATGGAGCTTCCTCGGCTGCTGGGGAAAAAGGACCACCACTTCCCCAAAGATTTCTCCCCGAGCAGCTCTCCCAGGAACTCCCCCTGCTTCTTCAGAAAGTTGCTGAGCATCTTGTAGATAAAGACACATCAAACATGGTCGCTCTTTTAAATGACTTAGTCAGGTGCAATTTCCCCAAAAGTAAATACATTAAAAAAAAAAATCAGTATGTTCACACTGTACCATATTGGAGCTTATTATTCACGACCTACACAGGTCCTGATTAAGGAATTTCTGAGTTCTATTCCAGGGCAGAACATGCCAAAATGTCCTGAATGTAGAGATATGCACGATTCACAGGGATCATCTGCGTACAACCATCTGATGGACAACAAAGTGAAAAACCTCAAAACCACTCACCATAATGCCATAATGGCTAAGCTAGCGTGGCCGCCCTAAATGTGTAAATTAACTGCTGCAGTACCGAGGCGGCTGAGCCTGAGCTCTGCTCATGAGCTGAGCACTGCGGTGTGTGTACCCAACACAAACTACTGAAATCTAGACGTGCTGAGGTTGTTCTGCTGCGTGATTAGTTTGTGGGACTGTACGCTGTCCCTTTACTGCGGCTGGAAATTGTAGATTTTTTTCTCTTTTGCTGAAGCTCATCTAATTTTGAAACGAGCAAATATCTTTTGGGACCGTGGCAATTTATTATTTCTCATTCATTTATATATCGGATATGAGGCAGGAATGTCTGTGAAGGGAAAGCATTTGTAGTAAGAGAATTCTCGAGTGACATTTAAACTCAAGTATTATAAAGGAAATGATTGTGCAGAATCATGCAATAATTACTGGAAGTTTCTTATTTGAAGTCAGGACTTCAAAGAGGAAGATCTTACAACTGTTGTGTGGCATTCACTCTACGTCAAAGAATAAGTGTATTCCCGCGCCCCCCCCCCCCAATAGGTTAGGATAATATACATACTGTACAGTAAGTAAGATACAGATTTCCCCAAACTTGACACACGCATGCCTTTCCACCCACGCAGTCCCACCATTTCAATGTTTCTGTGCGCGGGGCCTGGTGTTAAAAGGCTGATTCATCGGACCGTTCCACTAAAGTACAGGAAGTGAAGGAATAACATGGGGTCGTGTCTCAATAGGCACTACTGAGTACCTGCATCTCTTTAATTTAGAAAGATGGAGCGTATGTATGCACTTCTCAGCACTAATGCAATACATTTAATGGGAGCGTACCGGCACTTCTCAGTAGCAGACAGGTACTCGAAATGTGAGCACCTGCACTCTTCTATGTCCATTTAAAGGCAGCTCTGAGACTCTTGTACGTAAACTGCCATATATTCGTAAACAATGCCTTGCATGTTAATTGGCCTATCAGAAACCATGGTCTTTTAAAGCACAACTTAATACAATAACTTAGCTGATGTAAACAAAAATCTGGGCCGAGCAAGCATCGCTTCATTTTAAACACGCACACATTTATCACACTCTGTGAATGACTGTGCTCAAAATACATGTTTTTTCCATCACTGCACTGCACACAAATCTAAAGATGCCAGCCACACCAACAAAAGTAAGAATATCGGGTTTGAAACCCCTGCACTCTGTCCCCGGTGCTTAAAGGGGGTGTTCAGGTGTTGGTGGAAATACATGTGGAGTGTGATTCGAAACTTTGAGCAGCCAGCATTCGCAGTGAGATCTGTCGGTGCGTCTCTCTCTTTCTGGACTAACGATGACAACATGAACCCGGGGGACCGCGCTCTGCTCGGAGCTTATTCTAGCTAAATCCACACAGAGCCGGGGTCTGCAGCGCTGCTTCTCGACTCACGCTCAGGACGTGCCCGTAAGCCCCCCCAACACCCCCGACTCAATGTAGCTGCCCTCCTGACCCTGCCCGCGAGCCCCCCTGAGAACAGTTCAAGACTGCAAACACGGCCACAGGCCACCGACGAGCCACACTCAGGCGAGGGCCACACTTTGGCTAGCGGCACGCACGGGCACAGTCCGAATAAAAAACTTACGTGGTCTGGACCGCCGTAGCATCTGGGCACTGACTGGGCACACAACACAACTGCACTGGTCAGCAGCAGCAGACAGGAGCACACCACAACGACGATGAACTGCGGAGCAGCGGGACTGATCACTCACGCGCTGACTCTCAGTGATTAGTTTTACAGTCTACTTTCACGTTTCACTTTCACTTACTACTACACACGCGCCACGCGCGGTGACGTCGAGACAGCGTTCAAATGGCCAATCACCTCGACATGGCTGGATATAGCCATATGGTGATTGGCCATACAGTGCGGCCCCTCAGCTGCCAGCCAACACCCACACGCGGCACCATCCTGCTGCAGCAGCCAATCCTGGCGCAGCGTTACCAGCAACACTGTGCCAGGATTGGCTACGTGCAGGATACTATCTGCCCTTTTAGAGACCGGGGGCCCCGGGTCCCTGCCGGACAGTGCCTGTGCTAAAGAGGGGGGAGGGAAGGCCTACCACTGCAGCGCATGCGCGGGCCAGTCGAAATTGTGAGTACTCCTTCATTCCACATGCGTAGTCTAAGTCTCACTCTCCGACACTGCTCCCTTTGCCTGTGCGCTGACTGTCACTCTGCCGCAGCCCCGCCCCCACCCACCACGGCCCACTTCCATATACCATGCCCGATTCTGTCGGGCTTGTCCCGGCCGGTAGCGCGCAGTGCGCTCAGAAATATAATCAGACCGAATGCCTTTGTGAAAACATTGTCAAATGCATGTATTGATGTAGTGCGGTCGTCCCTGGCTAGTGGGGCAACGCCCCAACGCCCCCAATGGACGCACCGCCACTGGTTGGAATAAGGCTAACAGGCAATATCTATATCTAATTGTGAGAAGTTGGTCTGATATATGATGTTTCCAATTCTGGAACCACCTTGTATCAGTCCAAACAACCCTTATGGTGTCTGGTTGTAAGTCAACCTTATTAGACAAGCTATCCTAGGGGTAGCATGAACTAAGCAGCCTTAAAGGCTTAACTTAAGAGGTCGTGTTAAGCGAGCTGTTTTACCACATACAATCCTGTAATATCAAATGAAAGGACACCACACAAGTATATATTATAAAAATATATGTATTTATTACTAAAACCAATCCCCAGTATTCTTTATGAATAAAGGGGCACAAGCGTTAAATCAAAAGCACAGTATAACATACAAAGTTGCACAATTTTGGATGAGGCCAAGGGGCCACTCAAACCATATACTAAAAAAATGGTATAAGAGAAACCATTCGATCAGTGGTTAGGCCTAGGGCCTAGGGAATCGCTGGGAGCAGTCGGGACAAGCAATGCTGAAGTCGGGAAAAGCCCGCGGGATTCGGGTGCAGTGCTGAAAGCACAAGCATGCATCAATGTTAAGTCAATGGTGCGTGCTTGTGCTTTCAGCACTGCACCCGAATCCCGCGGGCTTTTCCCGACTTCAGCATTGCTTGTCCCGACTGCTCCCAGCGATTCCCTAGGCCCTAGGCCTAACCACTGATCGAATGGTCTCTCTTATACCATTTTTTTACTATATGGTTTGAGTGGCCCCTTGGCCTCATCCAAAATTGTGCAACTTTGTATGTTATACTGTGCTTTTGATTTAACGCTTGTGCCCCTTTATTCATAAAGAATACTGGGGATTGGTTTTAGTAATAAATACATATATTTTTATAATATATACTTGTGTGGTGTCCTTTCATTTGATATTACAGGATTGTATGTGGTAAAGCAGCTCGCTTAACACGACCTCTTAAGTTAAGCCTTTAAGGCTGCTTAGTCCATGCTACCCCTAGGATAGCTTGTCTAATAAGGTTGACTTACAACCAGACACCATAAGGGTTGTTTGGACTGATACAAGGTGGTTCCAGAATTGGAAACATCATATATCAGGCCAACTTCTCACATTCGTGGCAGCGGTGGGATTTGAGCTTGCTGTTTGTTTTACCATTGCAATCTTTTTATCAAATTGAAAGATCACATCAAGTACCTTTAGGTACATATAAATCAAAAGCTTAGCATATTTAAGTTCTACTGAACTTAGTAGTTGTAGATTAAAGGGATTAGCACACCCTGACTACAACTCACTAGCAAGGTACAGTAGGGAAACACTTAGTGTAGGTAGGTGCATCACTTATACCACACTAGAGTCATGTCTGACACAGGAAAAGCCTCAGGGTCTGTTCCTGTGACAGTTGACCTTACCCAGGCAACTTCCAGCTATGACAAACTAACCCACAAAGACTCGGTTGCCTTGTGCATCTCAAGAGGGTTAAAAAGGGGCAGAAGTCCCACCAGTCCTTCCCTGATAGCCATTCTAGAACAGGATGACTTAGAAAAGGCAAATGCAGTTCCCTTAGAATCAGGAGATGGAGTGAACCCCGCAGCCACTGAGACCACCCCAGAGGAGGAAGATGAGGAGGTAGAAGAGGAGAAGGACTCAGAGGTAGAGGACCCTGAAGATCAGGATCAGGGGGTTAACCAGGTTATAGTTGCCAGGCTTAACCAGGCCAACTTAAACCTACTGGGAAATGGAGAGGGCCAGCACCTCCCCAGATCCCACCAGATCATTCTCCCAGGTAACAGAAGAGTGAGATCTCCATCAGGGGACTCTCATATTTCTAGTGCCTCAAGAGAATCTCAGAGAGGTATGACTGCCTCTCAGAAGATAGAGCATAAGGCCAGGATGAGAGCTGTCAAACTCCAAATAGAGAGGGAGGAGGTAGCCCTGGCTCAAGCTAGACTTGCCTTGGCAAGAGAGCAGAAATTGTGTGGCTTAGATGCCACTGGTGGCAGCAATATTCCTAGAGAAAAAGACAGGAGCTATGATAATAGAAACCTGACAAAAATTGTGGCCCCCTACAAGGAAGGGGATGACATCCACAAATGGATGACTGCTCTTGAGAGAGCCTGCATGGTACAGCAGGTTCCTCAGGATCAGTGGGCTGCAATTTTATGGTACTCCTTTTCAGAGAAAGGGAGGGACAGGCTCCTCACAGTTAGACCTGAGGATTCCAAAAACTACTCTGTTTTGAAGAGTGCTCTTATTGAAGGGTTTGGCCTAACCACTGAGCAATACAGGTTGTTGTTCAGAGACACCCAAAAAGCACAGACTCAAGACTGGACTGATTTTGTAGATTGTGCCACTAAGGCTCTGGAGGGTTGGTTGCAGGGAAGTAAAGTTTCAGACTATACAGGATTGTACAATCTTACCATGAGAGAACAGATCCTTAATAACTGTACAAACCAGCTGTTGCATCAATACCTTATTGACTCTGATCTGACCTCTCCCCAAGAATTGGGAAAGAAGGCAGACAAATGGATCAGAACAAGGATTAAGCAGAAACCCCAGAACCAAGGTGGTGACCAGAAGAAAACAGACCAGAAGGGTGGAAATCAGAAAGATAAAGAAAAAGACCAGAAGTCTTCAGGCCCCCAAAATAGTAATAAGGAGGGTGGTTCCCAAAATGGAAACAAGAAAAAGAAGAATGATGGCCCAAAGAAACCTTGGTGTAATACCTGCAAATCAGTTTCACACTGGGGCAGTGAATGCACCAAGAAAAATCCAGTCCCCACCACTGCAGCTCCTAAAGCACCTGTACCCCGTAGTTCAGTAAGCAGTGGTGGAACACAGCCAAAGGGTGTAGTAGGGTTAACCCTGGGTACTGAAGTAGGATCTGGCCTAGTCAGAATCCCTACTCAGGCAGTTCTCCTATATGATGTGGACTTAGCTTTGTCCACTACAGTGAGTCCCAGTAACCTGGGCAAATATAGGCAGACGCCTTTAATCAATGAGAAACTGGCTCAGGCCTACAGGGACACATGTGCCAGTGTCACAATGGTGACACCTGACTTTGTGGACCCTGGACAGATTGTACTAGGTGAAAGTTACCTAGTGACCAATGCAAGCAACTCCACTACTTCCCATAGCGTGGCAGTTGTGAACTTCTCCCGAGGAGGGGAAGATGGCCTAAAGAAAGTTGTTGTGAGTGCAGACCTCCCAGTAGACTGTCTGTTAGGCAATGATCTTGAAAGCTCAGTTTGGTCAGAAGTGGAGTACAGGACTCATGCAGAAATGCTAGGGATTTCAACTCATGTCCTTGCTGTGACAAGGTCTCAGGCTAAGAAGTGCCTTCCTGAACCAGTGGTGGATCTTGAAACAATAGACCAACCACAACCCAAGAGAAGGAGCAAGAGAGGAAAGGCTGAGCCTTCCACCTTGCCCCAGGTTAAGGATCAGGTTTCACAGGAAACTGATTCTGCAGTCCAAGAGGAGACTGTCTCTGAGGAACTTGAACCTGACCAGGTTGAGTTTCTGGGTTAACCATGTGGACTCTTAACATGTTGTTTATTGAAGATTAATTTTGGAAAACACGTCGTGATTATCCTATCATATGAATTTAATATGACGACAAATAAATAAATAGTGGAAACTATTCACTAATACCATGGAGTAAACCCACGTCGTACTTTTTGGATTAACTTGGTTCATAAACTTTAAGCATATTCATGCTCAAGAGTACTTCAGGTTATTCTTACTCTCTGTAAGATTTGCAGCATAATTGATTTCTAGCACCTCGGGAACCAGGAGGTGAACACCTGCAGTACCTATAAGATTCGAAAATGTATTTAAATTCTCTAATACCATAACTACAGAGGGAGTGCAGCGGTCTTCTCTTCTTCAGTTGATGGAGTAGCCTTGGCAGGCAGCCTCACTGACCAGCAACAGATGGACTGCAGACAGGTTTTGCAAGCCCACAGACATTTGTTTTCACTCACACCCAGTCAGACCAACTGGTGCACCCATGAGGTGGACACTGGTGACAGTCTGCCTGTCAAGAATAAGATCTACAGGCAACCTGACCATGTTAGGGAATGTATCAAGGCTGAGGTGCAAAAGATGTTGGAGCTTGGAGTGATTGAGCCATCAGAGAGCCCATGGGCCAGCCCAGTAGTCCTTGTGCCAAAACCTCATACCCAAGATGGAAAGAGAGAAATGAGGTTTTGTGTGGACTACAGAGGTCTCAATGCTGTCACTAGGACAGATGCACATCCCATTCCAAGAGCAGATGAGCTCATTGACAGATTGGCTTCTGCCAAGTTTCTGAGCACATTTGATTTGACAGCTGGCTACTGGCAAATCAGACTAGCTGAGGAGTCAAAAGCCAAGACAGCATTCTCTACCCCCAGTGGCCATTATCAGTTTGTGGTGATGCCCTTTGGTTTGAAGAATGCACCTGCCACCATCCAAAGGTTGGTGAATCAAGTCCTTGCTGGGGTGGATGACTTTTGTGTATCATATCTAGATGATATTGCTGTCTTTAGCTCCACCTGGGAGGATCACCTGATCCACCTGAAGAAGGTTCTGGAGGCCCTGCAAAAGGCAGGCCTGACTATCAAGGCTACCAAGTGCCAGATAGGGCAGAGTAAGGTTGTGTACCTGGGCCACCTAGTGGGTGGAGGTCAGGTTCAACCACTGGAGAGCAAAATCCAGACCATACAGGACTGGGCTCCTCCAGTTACCCAGACACAAGTCAGAGCCTTCTTGGGCCTGACTGGGTATTACAGAAAGTTTGTGAAAAACTATGGGTCCATTGTGACACCATTAAATGACTTGACATCCAAGAAGATGCCAAAAAAGGTTCAGTGGACAGTTAGCTGTCAGAAGGCATTTGATGACCTGAAGAAGGCCATGTGCTCTGCACCTATCCTGAAGAGTCCTGACTACTCCAAACAGTTCATTGTACAGACAGATGCTTCTGAGTTGGGGGTGGGAGCTGTGCTTTCACAACTTAATCAAGATGGTCAAGACCAGCCCATTGCTTTCATTAGCAGAAGGCTGACCCCCAGGGAGAAACGTTGGTCAGCCATTGAGAGGGAGGCCTTTGCTGTGGTTTGGGCCCTGAAGAAGTTGAGGTCCTACTTGTTTGGAACTCACTTCCTAGTTCAGACAGACCATAAGCCCCTCTTGTGGCTCAATCAGATGAAGGGTGAAAATCCCAAACTGCTCAGGTGGTCCATTTCCTTACAGGGGATGGACTTTACAGTGGAGCACCGCCCAGGGACTGACCATGGTAATGCAGATGGTCTCTCCAGGTACTTCCACTTAGAACATGAAGACTTATCTGGTCAAGGTTAGTTTAATGTCCCTGCGTTTGGGGGGGGGTTGTGTAGGAGAGTAGGGTCTGCTATCCTATGGTCATCCCAAATTTTTGCTTTTTGCTTCACTGGTTTTAGACTACTGAGGCTGTGGGCCTGCTAATCAGACCCCCAGCCTGCTGTTCTCTCTCTAAATTATTAATACATGTGCTATAGGTACATACCACAATTGGAAATGGACTCCTTGTCAGCCCCTGTACCATGCACTATAGGTGCTCAGGGCATAGGTGCCACCAAGGCCTACCAATGTGTAGGAGAGTAGGGTCTGCTATCCTATGGTCACCCCAAATTTTTGCTTTTTGCTTCACTGGTTTTAGACTACTGAGGCTGTGGGCCTGCTAATCAGACCCCCAGCCTGCTGTTCTCTCTCTAAATTATTAATACATGTGCTATAGGTACATACCACAATTGGAAATGGACTCCTTGTCAGCCCCTGTACCATGCACTATAGGTGCTCAGGGCATAGGTGCCACCAAGGCCTACCAGGGGCTGCAGCATATCTTTTGCCACCCCTGGCTGGTTCTTAAATTGACACAACTGGCTGATCACTCAGCTGGGGTAAGGTGGTGTAATCACCCCTTGCTTAGATATAGTATACCTATATCTAAACCTATATCTGGACACATATAAACCTGTGAGCCACTCCTATGGAAGGCCTTATCAATCCTGGAGGCAGAGTGCGTGGTTTAATGTGAGATGGAGCTCTAGCATGAGCTGAGCCTGTCTGCAGCCGTCGGGAACAAATCCCTAAGCTGTTTCAGGATAATGCCATACCATATACTATTAAGTGCATTATAATCCTCGCGGTTATATAGCAACTCTGGTTTGGCTTTATCAAAACATGTCGTGTAAGGTGTCATACGATTTGGAATACTATCCCCTCGCCAGTTCTGGCGACGGGGATAGCATTCCACCCCTCTAGAGGGGTAAGACATGTTACTTTACTTAAATGCGGTTAATTTCTAAAAGGGCCTCAGATCCACAAAATGGATGCTTCTGCCACAGACACAAGTCTGACCCCCTGAAGCTGACCGAAACTCTGCCAAAGGGGCCTGGACAAAGGGTTTCCTGTCGCAGGGAGGTGTCACACCCCCCCAGACAGGAGATACTGGATTGTAGCAGGGAGGTTTGAAAGAAACCAGACACTGCCTGGGGAGCACAAGGCTGCCCCTTGCATAATCCGGCCAAACCGGTTCTGGGGCACTCCAGCCCTCGTGCCAGCGCGGCCTGGATCAAAGAAAGGGGGTGTATCCACCCACTTCCTGGGTCCCACCCATAGGAGGGGACCTAGCAGGTAATCCAGCCCCTTAGATTGGTATAAGAATGGGAGCAGTGCCAAAGCACTTCAGATTATCCTGATGAAACATAAGAAACAAAACTCTGGACCCTTCGACATCCTACTCAACGTAGAAGACTGAAGAATCTCCCTTGTGGTCAAGGAGTGACCACCCTGTGCAAACAAGCACCATCCAGCCCTCGACGTCTGCTTTGTTGCAGTTCCCGCCGGAACTCGAGCGACAGAGATCGACGAGATCAAGCAAGCCTGCCTTCTAACATCCCGATCCACAGTCCCTGCAGAGCTGAGACCCGTGGAGGCGACCGGAAGCGTGGGGCACGCCATCTTGGAAAGACCATGAGACGCTGACCGTGCAGTCCACGAGTGACCCTCGAAGCTGTACAACGGGGTTTGAGAAGCTCCAACCCTGAGCCACTCTTGCACCGAAGTTCAGCCCTCCACACCCGACGAGTGCTGCGTGGGGCCCTTCTGCTTCTTTTGGCTCAACGCATTGGTCCGGTCACTTGCCAGCTGGCTTGTGGCCCCTGTGCCGACGAAACTTGAAATTCGACTTGTGATTCTGGTTGCTCCAGATTTGCACCAGCTCCCCTGAAAAGGAGCTCCCACTCTGACCTTCCTGGTCCGAGTGAAAAGCAATCTTCCAGTTCCGCGTGGATTGCTTTTGCCAAGGGTTGTTTACTCCAATCTTGAAGCCGACAGCGGCGACGGCGAGAGCCTGCGTGGGACAGATCGTGACCTGCTCCTGGACTTCGTAGATGCCCCAGAGCCCACGTGACAGCGGAGAGAAGCTCCTCGACAACCACCTGATTGCGCCCGACATTGCCTGGTTCCGTCCTGGTTCCACCCTGGTCACTGCTGAGTGACCCAGACTCTGTCCCCTCTGCTTTCAGGTACTTTTCGACTTGAGTCCACCCTTGGACTCCACCGGACACTTCTCCTTCACCTCGCCTGCAGCCCTTTCAGCTTCAAGCACCAAGAACCTGCGTGACGAAACCCGACTCAACTTCGACCCTGTGCACCCACTACCTGTGGGTGAGGTAACATTGCAACGCCGGTGTTCCCACACTGGTACACACCTCTAGGGTCTGTGTCTTAAGTTTTGTTCCTCTAGGTTCAGCGGAAGTGTCCTTAAACTCTATTTGTGTAACTTTTACGCACCATTGACTTAACATTGATGCATGCTTGTGCTTTCAGCACTGCACCCGAATCCCGCGGGCTTTTCCCGACTTCAGCATTGCTTGTCCCGACTGCTCCCAGCGATTTCCTAGGCCCTAGGCCTAACCACTGATCGAATGGTCTCTCTCATACCATTTTTTTAGTATATGGTTTGAGTGGCCCCTTGGCCTCATCCAAAATTGTGCAACTTTGTATGTTATACTGTGCTTTTGATTTAACGCTTGTGCCCCTTTATTCATAAAGAATACTGGGTATTGGTTTTAGTAATAAATACATATATTTTTATAATATATACTTGTGTGGTGTCCTTTCATTTGATATTACAGGATTGTATGTGGTAAAACAGCTCGCTTAACACGACCTCCTAAGTTAAGCCTTTAAGGCTGCTTAGTCCATGCTACCCCTAGGATAGCTTGTCTAATAAGGTTGACTTACAACCAGACACCATAAGGGTTGTTTGGACTGATACAAGGTGGTTCCAGAATTGGAAACATCATATATCAGGCCAACTTCTCACACTAATATTTTAACAAGATATTTAGCTAGATGGGTCTTTTTGTAGTAGTATTCATATTCATGCATCCAAGGACATTATTGTAATCAACCTTCTAGCAAGAATGTGAGTGGGGGTAACTGCATTTCCCAGTATATTAGATGGTACTTGTTTGTTGACTAAGTGTCTTAAAATACTAAATGACTGCCTGAATGAGGTAATTCATTAATATGTCCTTTCGGGTAATACAAAGAGGGCTATATTGCAAGGGCCCTTTGACTACATAAATGGGCGTTGGTTCTGAACTTAAGGAGATGTTGGTTATCACTTAAAACTGGATAGCATCTATGCATGGTCTGGTTTCACTCAGGATATAAATAACAAAAGTAGAGACTATAAGACACAATCAAGATCGGTTGTACAGTGTAGAGATTATGAAGTTTATCATGTTTTCCTCTTGTTAGAGGTGGATCTGGAGAAGTTCTTGTTCAAAGATCTAGTCCAAGAAAGGTGACCGTTCTTTTGGATCTTCAAAGGTCTAGAGCTTCCCATTTAACATAATTTTGAATCTGGCTGAGCCTGCAAAAGGAGAGCTGGAGTTTCATATCTTGTAGCCTACCGCGTAGAGCCAACAACCTTTTTTTGGTCTCAACTGTTGTTTTTGAGTAGTCCAGTGATATATGTATTTTGTGTCCATTTCAGAGTATGTGGTTGTTCATATGCATGTGAGTCAGTGTTGTTTCAACTTGTTGAAAACTCAATGGTTTACAAACTGTCCGTCTTAATGTGTTTCTAGTTGGAGGTTTGAATATGGGGACTCTGTGAGCTCTTTCCAGTTTGAATACTTTCAGAACTTGAGACCAGTATCTGTGGAAGCCAATTCTCAAGGAAGCAAATGCATGAGCTTGGGATATCATCTGAGCCCTCAGCGATACCAAAGTCTTAGGTTCCCTTTTCTGTTCCAGTCTTCAAGTTCATCAAGATCTTTTTTCATGGTTTTTGCTTTCAGTTGACTCTTTTTGAGATCCTTGGTTGTTAGATTGGTTGAGTCCTCTACTGTATTGATTCTTTGTTCCGCATCTGTGATTTTTTTGTTTATAGTGGTGTGAGCCCTTATTGCTGTCATTTGTAGTTACATAGTGTTAGAACTGGGGGTCTCTAGTTGACAGAGGTAGGTACCTTTGACCAAATAGGGACCCTTGCTTCTAAGTCAGGGAAAGGGGATTACACTTCTGGATAACCCCTGCTCTCACCCTCTTGGTAGCTTGGCAGGAGCAGTAGGCTTATCTCAGAGGCAGTGTGTTAAGCATTTGTGAACACATACAGTAATACAGTGAAAACCCTACAGATGGACACCACACATGTTTTATAAAAATAAGTATTATTTGTATAGATTTAACACAAGACCGTAAACGACAAAAATCCACAATACTGTACTTAAAATAGACTTAAAGATGGTAGAAGTAACTTAGTTTAAGTTGATGATAAATGTGAAACGTTTCTCATAAAAGTACCTTGGATGCGTAACCCAAAACAACCAAAAGGTCCGCAGGGAGGGTGATGCGTCGGTTTCTTGCTTCGGGGGAGGTAATGCGTCGCGCCTCAATGCTTTCGCAGAGTAGGGAATGCGTCTGTTCCTTACCGGAGACGAGGTGATGTGTTGATTCTCGTACTGCGTTCCGGTTGAGATGGGGCAAGATGGCGCCTCGATGCGATGCGACAATCCGGTGCGATGCAATATGATGACCCCCTTGATGCGATGCGACAACGTGAAGACGATACTTGCACGCCCGATGGCCGTGCGGCGAACTCTGTAACTTTGGAGCTGCGACAGGTCCTGCGACACACTTCTCCGGTGATGCGGTGGCAACACTTGTGTTAGTGACATGCTTCCCTTTTGATGCGACGGCAAACAGCTGTGACGAAGACATGCTTCTCTGGTGATGCGGTGGCGGCAACACGCTTCTCTGGTGATATGACAACAACAGCTGCGACACGCTTCTTCTCATAGAGTCGCGCTCCCAGCGACATGCAGGCAGAATTCCAAGCAAGGAAATTCAGGGGGGAGCTGGTGGTAAAGTCTTGTAGCCCTGAGACTTCAGCAGGAGGCAAGCACAAGTTTAAGCCCTTGGAGAAATATTCTGCAAGATGATGAAAGTTCTATAAAAGTTCCTTCTCCTTTCCTTCGCAATGAATACACCACTGCAGGCCAACCCAGCAAACAGCACATAGCACACTGGCAGAGGGGCAGTCCAAACTCCTGCAGCTTCCTTGGTTCTTCTACTTGGCACAGGTTCGTCTTGTTGTTCCAGAAGGGATCTAAAGTCCTGGGGTCTGGCAGGCTGGGCCAGGGTCATCAGACTCACCACAGGAGGTGGAGCCAGCATTGTGTAAGGCAGGCTCAGCCCTATTCAGGCCCAGGTGCTACTCCTCTCACCACTCTACATGCAGGTAGGTCTATTCATCCCTGTGCTGACTTACCCTGTCTCCTAGAGCCCCCCAGCCCCTGTCACTCACAAACCAGACATGCAATACACAAGCTAGCAGAGGCAGGCTGGATGGTTAGGTAAGAAAACACCCACTTTCTAAAAGTGGTATTTTCAAACACAGAATGTTAAAACCAACTTCACTAAAAGATGTATTTTATCACTCTGTGTTCAGGCATACTACATTTGAATTTCTATCATGTTCCCTGTGTCAGTTAGCATTATAAGATGTTATAATCAAACTGCCCATTCTGGCCTATAGGGACAGGTAGCCTTGCAATTGTGAACAACGAAAATGGCTGTAATTCACTATTAGGACATGCCACACACATCAAGGCATGCCCTACCTCTTACATACAAAGCATCCTGCCCGTGGGCCTACCTTAGGGGTGTCTGATATGTAGAAAAGGGAAGGTTTAGGGACTGGCAAGTGGGTGCTCTTACCAAGTCGACATGGCAGTACTAGGCTGCACACAGGCTCTTCAATGGCAGGCCTGAGGCCCTTTGCATGCTGCTTCTGTGGGTGGCACAACCGGTGCTGCAAGCCCACCGGTAGCATTTGATTTACAGGCCCTGAGCACACATGGTGCACTGTACTAGGGTCTGGCAAGTAAATCAAATAAGCCAATCATGGAGTCACTAATCAATACATCAATTTAACATAGGGAGCACTTGCACTGAATAGCAGTGGCACAGTGCCCAAAGCATCTAACCAGCAAAAATTTATATAAAAAAAACAGAGGAGGCAATCAGTGAAAAATGGCAGGGAGACTCACGCCAATGGTACCAGGTCTAACACATAGAGTCACTGTTTTGTTAATTTTGCAAGGTTGTGCATCTCTGCGAGTTTTTTCAGTATCCTGTCCAACGTATTGTTTGTCCATTTTGTTCTTGATCGGAGATTTCAGTTTTCAATCTTTTAAAGTGAGGTTAGACTTTCTGCCATCTTGGTTGTTTTCTAAGGGCAGTTGATACGTGGGGCACCCGCTATCGAATTAGTAACCACATTTGTGGGTGTTCTCTATGCCTGCACTGCTGTGCTATCTCTCTCTGCACCCATATCAGGTGTACCTTGCTGGACAAGCACCAATTTTGCCTTGTGCACTGTCAGTGTCAGGAGGAGGTCTAGAATTCAAAAGGTCACTAATAGTTATTCTCCTTATTGGTATCCTGACTCTGTTCCTTTTAATTCTGTGTTTTCTCCTTATCCTCAGTATTTATTTTTATTATTGCAGGAAAAAAACTCACATCTTTTATCATATTCTCCCTCGAGCATTTCTGTTGTCTATAAAACATGCTCTCCATCCATTGCCTAAACGAACGCTTTACTTGGTTTGTAATTTTCTTTCTTTGCTTTTCAGTGGCCATTTGATATCATTTGCTCAATGCCTCAAATTGTGTGGGCCTAGATAACAGCTTTCCTTCATTCATTGTTTGTCTTAGGAAATCTAGCTTTCTAATATTAAAGCTACCCTCTATATGAAACCGTAGGTTTTTATCAGAAGCAGTGTAATAATGCCATTCAGAAATCCAGGTACAGGTAGAGCACCAATGTCCGTCATCATTTTGTATGCAATAGTTAAATCAGCAGGTAATTTCTGACTCTCAGTAGAGGTACAACAGAAACTTTAGGCTTGTTCAATACAGCCCCCATTATTTCATGCTCAAATCGATCTAAAAAAATCCCACAAAACAACTAGCGAACAATGACCAATCCCAGCACTGCTTGGTCTCTGCAACAGGGTAGTCCTGTCAGTAAACAACCAATGCCTTTGTATTGACGTCTCACCAATTCCAGTACAGCTGCCTGGCTGACCAACCAACCAATCACAGCTCGACTTTTCAGTGAACGAGGAAAACAATTGTGAAACCTTTCTAAATCGTTTTACACAAAATAAACTCTTGGCTGCTCAAACCAAAATTAATGTTAAAAAAAAGCAAATTAACGTAGAATAAATCTCTCGAACCACCAGAGGCAAGAACAAAGGACTGCACCCTTTGTGGTAGTGTTTTAGTTTTGAATGCAATTTACATCTGGTAGACTCCCATCCAGCGGTAAATCACCATGACTAATGCACTTCACTCCTGTACACTAAGGAGCACCAACCCACATTAAACATACAACCCTGTGTGCATGATGCATCTTACACTACCTTATGCAAACAAGTAAAATACAATATCTCAAGATCTTGACAAATCTGATAACCAAAACAATCAATAGTAAAATAAAGTCTTTATAAGAAGAATTCACAAATAAAAGTAATACATCAGCGCAAAAGTGATCAAACCACAAATTGTGGCCAGAAATAGCATTGCATTGCCAAACAAATTCCACACGGTATAACAATCCATCTCACAAACTCAGACTTCTGCAACCCATCACAATCACCTCACAAAGTTCTCAAAAGATACTGCCCTACTCATACTTACACTCTTAATCGTTCAATAACCACACCACAAATCATACTTCTCTGCAAAATCACACCACCAGGAAAATCCACTGTCTACAAGGATGGGGTTGAAGAACCAACATAAATCCTGAAGGGAGTCTCGACATTAGGGGTGCCTTCTAACATGCAACCCTCCTCTGCTGCCAACATTTATTTATTTATTGTGTTTTGTATAGCACAATCTTGACCCGAAGGTATCTGAGCTTTTCACAGCACATTTACATTTAGAGTAAATACATAGTGACAATATGTAAACAAAATATACGGTAGACATCAGGATATATAAATGATACCATCTTTGAGGACTATATAGTATAAGTGATTATAGCGCTTTACAGAGTTAGCACGGTATCAAGTGCAATGGGTTCCATTTGGAGTAAATAAAAATACATAATAATGGTATATAGGATATATTTGAGGTAAATACAGGTATAGGACGGCATTTGAGGTAGATACATTACATATATATTGTACTTTACAGAGTAGCACAGTAGCAAGTGCACAAATTACATGTGGAGTACATAAAATCCATAGTAACAGTATATAAAGGACATTTTTGATGGGCAGCAGCATAGAAGGTGGATGAAATACATACTGAGGTAGCTAAGGTAGGATATTGTGAAGGAGAGGAGAGTAGAGGCACAGTTCTCCCCAAGGTGGTGTTGATCAAATTTATTTAGAAGCTGTGGGGTGTTAGCCAACAAACCAGTCAGATGGTTTAGGGGTGAGGGTTTAGATATTTGTTGAAGAGAAGTTTCAGTTTCTTCTTGAAGTGAGGGAATGATTGATTGTTACGTAAATCTTGAGGCAGCGAGTTCCAGAGTCTAGGATCATTCCCGAAGAAAGAGCGCGTGTAAGATTTCTCTTTCTTAAATTTTTTTGGCATCACGAGTAGACTGTCAGAGCTTCGAATAGGTCACTTTTAACCAGCTTTTGATAATTTATTGGCGAGGTAGGCTTGTTTTTCTGTGTAAAGAGCTTCATGGGTAATGCAAACAGTTTTGAATATTTGCGGGTGAGATTTTTAGGGGAAAAAAAGTACCCTAAAATTTTAACACCCCAAAATTTAGGTACACTGAAATTTTACCTGACTAAGTTCTCCCACAGGTTGAATTGCATGTTATAATACCCCTTTAACATCAATTAGCAGACTAACACATTTCAAACAAATAATGGGGCCCATTCAGTAACTGATTTCTAGATTAGTAAAAAGTTAAAGGGTTTCATTACAAAATTGAAAAGTAACCGATACAGAATAATGCAATAAAGCCTTTTGGATGCAAAATATACAGAGAATGCATAATCAGAATTATTCTAAGTCCCAAATGAGCAGCAAAATCAAAAAAAGTCAAATAGCATCCCTAGTAGAACAGGAAAGTCTTCTGGCTCACTCCCAAATTGAGTGGTACTTATACAAAATTCTCACATAACAAATGAGTAAAACCACAAAATCATCATGCCTGAGAAAAAAACATAATCTCTTTGCAAATCAGAATATAGGGCAAAATACATGTCATTACCTTAACATTTAACAGTGAAACTCTCAGTGAACCAATGGACTAGTATACATAACGGATGGAGGTGGAACAGACCTTGATAAAGTTTCAAACCATAGGGAACAGGATCAAGTTTTATGAAAGCAATGTAATTGCAGCAGTGGAATAAACCAGTATGCGTTAGTCTGACTGTGCTCTGCAGAACCTGTGGGGAGAAGTTGAAAGCCGGGAAGGGGGGAGACAGGAGTAAGTGACATAAATGGCTTCCATCTTATCTAAAATGGTGTTTAACAGAAAATGTGGCATAATTTTAACACATTAATAAGCACACTTCTAAGAATATACAATTTGTTGCAACTGCAATCATGTTAATTATATATATATATATATATATATATATATATATATATATATATATATATATATATATATATATATATATATACGCTTTTATCTGCTGAAATGAGTGCTGCTCACTTCTTTCTCCGTGTGAGAAACCCCGTCTGATAATTAAGGCTTGGCCCTGCCTTGAGCACACGCACCGCCTGCAACGAGCGCCGTATTCTGCCCGAACATGGACCCCCTTCTGAGTTAAGCGAAAGCATCAAGGGCAGAGGCGATCACCAAAGACCAGACTATGGGAAGGTTCCCCGCTACCTTAAAGTGGCCAGCTTCGGGGGATTCCGGACAAATAAAGCAGCAGCCTTAAACAACACAGCGTCTCCCACGGAGGGAACGGAATATCAAAAGGCCAATACTGAACTACAAATTCCATCATGCACGATAGCAAGAGCCAGCTCGCTGAGGTGACCACTAGGGGCGTTTAGCTACAAGTAGCAAGAATGGCGAGTTCAACTGTTTGGCCGTATGGACGCTGAGGCAAATCTCCCCCGAAGAAGGTCAGTGAATGACCGAAATGCATCGGGACTTTAACGCCGCAGCTGCAACATAAAATAAACGCTTTTATCTGCTGGAATGAGTGCTGCTCACTTCTTTCTCCGTGTGAGAAACCCCGTCTGACAGCATAGTCCACACCGATGGTTTGAAGGCCATACAACATTTTCTTGGGAAAAGAGACATTGGTTTTCAGGAACACTCCAGAATGTTGTTTGATATGATTACGATCTGTCTTGAGAATAATATCTTTTTGTTTGCCAATCAACTTTTCTTACAGACCAGGGGAGTGGCAATGGGGGCCTGCTTTTCTCCCAGTTACGCCTGTCTCCATATGGGGTACTGGGAGGAGCAGGTCCTGATGAAACAACATGTTGCCACCATGAACTCTAATGTTAAACTGTGGTTAAGATACATAGACGATTTAATATTTTTATGGGATGGTACTGAGGACGAGGCTGATAAATTCATAAAGGAATTGAATGTCAATAATTTGAATATTCAATTTACTAGCTCTCTCAGCAAATCGTCTATTGTTTTCTTAGATGTGGAGATCTTTGTCCATGCAGGTGATCTTCAGACTAGATTATATCGTAAGCCTACAGCAGGGAACACATTGCTGCATGCAGACAGTCAGCATCCAGTACATCTGATACGTAGTATCCCCTATGGGGAGATGCTTCGGATTCGGAGAATATGTAACAATGAACATGATTGCCGGCTGGCACAATCCCTCTGTAAAGCACGATTCATTGAACGTGGCTACAAATTAGAGACCATAGATAATGCCATCAAGAGAGCCAATAAGATTGACAGAGTTACACTCCTGGGCTCAGGTAGTGTCCAAACTAAGATCTTAACTGACAAGGTAGGTGAGGAGACCAGACTAATTATGGCATACAATAACCAGCATAAAAGTATCCATAAAATAGTTAAGGACAATTGGTTCCTAGTCTCTAGTGACCCGATAATTGGTTCCCAAATGTCTAAACAACCCAGCATTACCTATCGCAAAGCCCGGTCAATGCAAGACAGTCTTGTTTCTAGTAGCCCTGAGGTAACTTCAGGTTCATGGCTCAGTGGGAGCAAAGGATTTTTGAGGTGCTCTATTTGCAAAGCATGTAAACACGGCATTAGTAAAACGGAGGTTTCTACCCCTCTTTCACCTTTTCCAATCAAAATAAAACAGAAATTAAACTGCAAATCTGAGTTTGTAGTTTATGTTCTGGAATGCCCATGCGGGTTGAGATATGTAGGCAGCACTCGACCACAAGTGCACAAACGAATTCTACAACATCTGCGAGCTATCACCCACACAGATGTGACATATCCTGTAGCCAGGCATTTTGAAAGTGAACATGGAAAGGATGCATCCCTATTAAAGTACTTTGCGATAGATTGTGTTCCTCCCCAAAGGAGAGGCGGTGATAGGGAGTCCCTTTTACGTAAATTGGAGACTCGTTACATAATACTACTTGACACCAAGGCACCGCAAGGTCTTAATACTGGGGAGGATTGCCACACCTATCTCTGAATAAGTATTTAACCGTATGCTGCTTTGCCTGCCAATTGCATCTCTACGATTATCCTTATCTTGAATTTTGTAATGAAGTTTGAACCTTTTTATGAACTGTGACACATAAATTTTGAATTTTAAAGAAATTGTCTAACATGTCCCTGAAACTCTCCATGACCATTTTAAAATTTAATTTTGTTTGAATTTATATCAATTTCACAATGTTGGGAGCACTTTAATGCCATCACAATGTTTTGCACTAATAGCGATTTTGCACATGTACAGTACCTACAACTGGTTTTGACGTTTACAGCCCACTTGGGCATCATTATACACTATCAGGAGTTCATGATAACGGAACTTTACAATTAGAGCGTATTTTGTATAAAGTTTTGAAATTTTAATGGTTATATAGTATATATTTTTATTTGCATATAACTATTTATTCGGCTTTTAACTTTTATATCTTTTTTAAAGTTTGTTGTAGCCGTTGCCATGTGTACTCTTGTAAATAGATATTTATCCCTGTAAATGGTACTGTTTGGTCGATGACAATTGTTTGTATTATCCACAATCTATGAGCAATTGTTTGAAATAGTGTGCAATACTGGCATTCATGCCGCAATGTAATAATTATAAATATATGGAAACACAGAAAGTATTTCTTTTGTTTCCATTCCATGTGATGGCATTTTGCACTTTAAATGGGTGATCAGCCCTCGTGACGTTTGTCATGTGATCAAGGCTATCTCTAGCCGAAACGCGTCATGGCGGACTGGTGCTGGGCTAATATTTAAATAAAAGAACATTTGCACCATCCTTGGGTCTCGCTGTTCCTGATTTGCTGTTCGGCTGTCATTGCTTTGCTGCTTTGCTGGTTACAGCTTTGGGAGCGCAACGTACCTCATATATATATATATATATATATATATATATATATATATATATATATATATATATATATATATATATATATATATATATATATATATATATATATATATATATATATATATCTGCTCCTGCTTGACCATTGGATTGGGAAGCACTCAAACACCACCAAGGCTCCAAGCAAAAGCCCTTTATTGCAGGTATGGAAACGGTTCACTGCATCCTTTAACAGTCATTGTGCCACTGCCGACGCGTTTCGATTTCTCTTCTTCAAAGGCGTGTGGTCGAATGAAATGCACAGCCCGGTCACTGCCTATCCCAATTCTTCCTTTAATGGCACGCCCCATGATGGGCTACTCTGTATGATATGTGCTGAGGATTCTGGGAGTGGTAGTGCCGATGCATATATTACGTGCAAAATGTTATGCTGGAACAAAGACCCTGGATGGGCCTCCGCAGTTCACGTTTCCTAAATCCTATAGGGTGGCACCCCACCGTGCGGCTAACTGATGACAACCCTTGTAGCCCTCAGGTTCCCGGGGTGGTGCAGTCCCGGCGGCACGGGAACCGCCAAAAAATTGCTGCTCCTGCTTGACCGTTGGATTGGAAAGCACTCAAACACCACCAAGGCTCCAAGCAAAAGCCCTTTATTGCAGGTATGGAAACTGTTCACTGCATCCTTAAACAGTCATGCGCCACTGCCGACGCGTTTCGATTTCTCTTCTTCAAAGGCGTGTGGTCGAATGAAATGCATAGCCCGGTCACTGCCTATCCCAATTCTTCCTTTAATGGCACGCCCCTTGATGGGCTACTCTGTATGAGATGTGCTGAGGATTCTGGGAGTGGTAATTCCGATGCATATATTACGTGCAAAATGTTATGCTGGAACAAAGACCCTGGATGGGCCTCCGCAGTTCACGTTTCCTAAATCCTATAGGGTGGCACCCCACCGTGCGGCTGACTGATGACAACCCTTGTAGCCCCAGGGTTCCCGGGGTGGTGCAGTCCCGGCGGCATGGGAACCGCCAAAAAATTGCTGCTCCTGCTTGACTGTTGGATTGGGAAGCACTCAAACACCACCAAGGTTCGAAGCAAAAGCCCTTTATTGCAGGTACAGTGGGGTCCTTGTTTGCATGAAAATGCTGTTTGGTAATTCCTGAAATTGGGGAGACCCATACCGCCTTTTTCTTTAGATAGTTGTAGCTTAGTCAGTGATATTCTGGGTTTCTTCCCCTACCAAAGGAATGTATTGAAGAGTTCATCAATCTTGTTCAAAAAATCAGCGGAGAAAGTCATCGCAGCATATTAGCTAGATAATTCACTAAAGGGGTCACCATCATTTTCAGCTTTTCAGCTCTACCCCACCATGAAAGATATTTAGGAGACCATCCTTCCAGTAATGTGGAGATCTTTTTAACCGCATGCGTGCGGGCGGAATTCCGCCCGTACGCTGAGTTTTTCAAAAGCGCACTTTACGTGACGAGCTGGGCTCGTCATGAGCGTGCGAGGAGGCTACCTCATGACGAGCCCAGCTCGTCATCAGCGTCGAAGGGGTTAAGGACTAGATTCTCGTTGGTGTGGAGGGTAGAAATCAAGCCTTTATCAAAGTCAAGACCCAGGTATTTAAAACATTTTGGTTGCCAAGTCAGGCTGGATTCTCCCATGATCTCTTTGTTACCTCGGTTATTCAGAAGTTTTACTTCAGTTTTATCTTTATTTAGCTTATAACCGGACTCACTAGAGAAGCTTTCAATTGTAGACATGAGAGCGGGGATGGCCTCATCGGCCCTTTCCAAGACCAACAAAACTTCATCGGCGTAAGCTGTAATCTTAACCGTGTAGTCGTTAAAGTGGACCCCTGATATACGTTCATTTTTCCTGATGTGATACAAGAATGGTTCAATGGCAAGTAAAAATAGTGAGGGAGAGAGGGGGCAGCCCTGTCTGTTTCCTTGATGTAACTGGAAGGGAGACGAGATCGAGCCACCTGCTCGGACCCTAGCCGAGGGGCTGAAATATAGCGACATTACCATCCGCGTGAAATTTCCCCTAGCCCAAACTTATTGAGGGCCGCTTCTAGGTACGTCCAGTCAACTTTATCAAAAGCCTTTTCGGCGTCAAGTGTAATGGCTACTGTGGGTGAATTAGTAAGTTTTGCCTTTTCTAGTACGTGGACTAAAATCCTGGTGTTGTCGCTAGAGAGTCTATTCTTTAAAAAGCCAACTTGAGAAGGGTGAATAAGTTTGGGCAGGAATTTCTGTAGGCGGTTAGCTAGTATCATTGCAAAAAGCTTGCAGTCAATATTAAGGAGGGAGATCGGTCTGTAGTTTTTAGGAAGTGTTGGGTCTTTCCCTTCCTTAGGTATGACTGCAATGATAGCTTCAGCCAGCATGCCTGTGGTTTTGCCTGCCTCACTAAGTTCGTGGAATAAGTGTAAAAGTGGTAGAGATAAAAGCGAAGAGAAACACTTGTAGAATTTTGCGCTAAACCCATCGGGGCCAGGTGCCTTCCCACTTTTAAGCAATCTAATTGAGTTTTCAATTTCCAATGCGGTGATTGGGCTGTTAAGTTCTGATTGCTCCGACTCTGATAGAGTTGGCAGGTCACACTCGTTTAGATAAGCCTGGACTTTGTCATTATCAACATCTTTGTTTTTTGAATATAGGGAGTTGTAAAAGTCTTTAAAGACTTCCGCAATCTTTCCTAGGTCAGAATGTGCTACACCTTTATGATCTATAATACTATTAATCATGTTTTTCTGTATCTTAAATTTTAAGTATGCGGCTAGGCTCTTACCCACCTTATTTGAATTGCAAAGTCTAAATTTCTTTTGCCTGTTTAACCAAATCCCAGCTCTATTGCTTATTATTTTATTATATTCATATTTCTTGTTTACCAATTGGTTCATTACTAATTCATCTCTAGATGCTACGTGTTTACTTTCTAGGACTGAGATCTCTTTTTCTAGTGCGTCGAGGGCCTTGTTGTAGTCCTTGTTTATAGCAGACCTGATTTTAATGATTTCACCCCTAATAGTACTTTTCAAAGCTTCCCAACGATTCAGATCAGAGGTGTCATTCTTTTTATTATGTAAGAGGTAAGACTGGATTGCATTTTCTATGAGCTTCCTATATTGTTCCTTTTCCAACACTTCATCATTCAATCTCCAGATGGATTGACGACAGGACGGTTTTGTACTGGATATGGAGTGTCAGATACAGGAATGATCTGATACCAATCTAGGTTCTATCGACGTCTCCACAATTCTAGAGGTGGCATTACTGGTAATAAATAGATAGTCAATGCGTGTGTATGAGTTGTGAGGTGGTGAATAAAAAGTGTATTCCCTCCCTGTGGGATTTTGTAGTCTCCATGAGTCCAACAAGTTAAAACGTGAGCATAGATTAGTAAAGGCTTTATGAGATTTGTTGCTGTGATAGGTACATCTTGAGTCTCTGTCTAATGCCGGGTCCAACGGAAGATTAAAATCCCCCGCTAGGATATGCATGGCTGAGTCAGGGATGGTTTCAATCTGTTTAGTTAGTCCATTCCAGAAGTATAAGTTGCTAGTGTTGGGAGCGTAGATGTTAGTGATAAAGAACTCTGTGTTGTTCTTAACCAATTTGGTTGTGACCCACCGCCCATCGGTATCAGCCATGTGTGAACTTATCTCAACATTTGATTTTTTTGCTATAAGTGTCAGGACACCGTTTTTTTTACCTATTGCCTCAGAACCTACTACTTCATTGTAAAATTTATTTTTAAGAGTGTTGAATTGTTTGGCGTCAACTCTTGTTTCCTGTAAAAGAACAAAATCCCCCTTCTGTCTCTGGAGGTAATCCAGAATCTTCCTCCGCTTAACAGGGTGGTTAAGCCCTTTAACGTTAAGCGAGAGTATTTTCAGGTTATCTAGCATAGCGGTCCCTAGGGGGCTCCCTAGAGGAGTTTTGGTTGTGGAATGCGACATTATAGTTGTGCCTTAAGAACGATCCAGATTAGATCAGTGTCACCACTGTTGTTAAGGTCATTGGATATTTGTCTCATGTGGGCTGTTAGTATGTACATGACGTATGCAATGGTATAGGATCTTGCAGAAACAGCTACGCATATGGAGTGAGTACTGTTGGCGAGACGTATGCAGCTAATAAACCGCATGTGCCCTGCGTATCGTATGAGCCAGTAAGGTCCACACATTCGATCAGAACAGATAAATTCTGCTACATTTTGGTTCACATTAGTCAACAGTTGAATGCTTGGGCACCTGTTCGGCTTTAGACATGAGGTCACCGGTATACAACGAAGCTTGGCACTTAAGCAACGGAAATAATAGCATACGGGCAAAACTGAGCAAAATATGATGACAATACATATAAATAACCAAACTGAAGTCGGCCCCAAACCCCTCCCGCCCCTCCCCCCACTCCCGCCCATCCCACCGTGAAAGAAGCTAGTAGCCATGGTGACAAGGGGAAAACAGCTCCCCTCCCATGGCAATGAACAAAACCAATATGGACTATTAAGTCCAGACCATTATACACAACAGTGAATGCTAAACAGTTAATGCTAAAAGTGTGGCTATTGTTTAGCCAATGACTAGCCAAATGACTGTTAAACTAACGAGTGCAAAGGATATAACAACGACCATAGCATGGGCAAAGGTAGCGTAATCCTTGCAGAGGGTACTTGAAGACATTACAAACGAGAAAAACCTGCAACGATGTTTCAGGCAAAGTAAAACAACATCATCCAACAGTGCTTTTGGATATCACACATAGCGGTGATTTCCACCCAATGAGTGTAGTGATTTAGATGGGAACTCCAGAGACTGCAACTAAAGCATCAGATATTGTAATCATAAGAACCACTTCCGACAGATGTAGAACTCTCCAAGAGAGGACATAGCTAAGAGTCTAATAGGACATTTCAGTCAGTTGAAAGGCATTACAAGTAGTTATGAGACAAGCGCAGCAACCAGAATGCAGTGTACAATGCAAAGCAGTAATTCACAACTTCGCTGGCCATGTAATGGGACATTTTAGATTACTCAAGTGTTTGCAGCGGAAGGACCAGGCATCGTCGTGTCCATGGAAAGTTCATCCAGGACATCAAGGAACCTTTTGAGTTTCTGGGGATCCGTAAAGACCTGGGGAATTCCTTGGATGACCACGCGAAACTGCTGGACCTGCAAAAACAAACCGATAGTTTAAAGAGCGTAGTTTGGGACGAAGAGCAAGAAAACCTTTCCTTATGTCAACTGTCTCTTTGCTGTAGTCCTGGGAGATGAATATTTCACTGGATTTCCATAGGATATGGTTCTTTTTATGCATAAAGGCCAATATCTGCTCGACATGTTGGTAATGCCGGGGCTTGCATACGATTGGCCTTGGGCCTTTTTGATTGGGAGTGATTCTGGAGGGGACCCTGTGGGCCCTGTCGAATTCCAGTGGTTGGAGGAAGGTTAGGTTAGTTGCTTGCGAGAACCAGGACTCCAAAAAGGAGATGCAGGAAGTGGATGCTTCCTCCGAACCTTCCAGTATACCAACAATTTGTAAGTTCCCTGTCCGATTTCTGTCTTCCAGCTCAGACACCCTTCTTGTCAAGGAGTCCGTTGTGGTTGATAAGTTTTTGAGGGATTTGCAAACCTTTGTTTCAGTATCCTCTAAATGGCTAATTCTGGCTTCCGTTTCGGTTAATCTGGAGTTGGTGTCCCTGATATCTTGCCTAATTGCTGAAATTGCTCTTTTGTAGACTTCACCAAGTCATGCACTTCTGCCAGCTTATTCAGTATTGTGTCCATTGTAGCATTGATGTCTTTTTTACCTTTCGTGGGTGACTCAGGATTTGGTGGATCTGCTTTAAGTATCTTGAGATTTTTTCCTTCCTTTTCACCCATGATGCATCAGCCGCGTGAACCGAAATACGTAGCCTTGTGCAGCTCAGGGACCCGAGAGGCACAAAGTGCCACTGTTGTGAGGTAAATTGACTAGGAGTGAGATGATGTTCAGTTTCTGCTTAATTAATTAGCCGCTTGCTTAGTTCTTTGGTCACTTATGCTACTTATCTGCCTCTGTTCATTATCTGCTTGCTTCTTGCTTAATTGTCTGCTTTTCCAATCATGTAATCTGTTGCTCGTTAATGAGGGATTGTGCCAAATGCCCTGACCCGCAGCTTCATTAAATTACACATGGAGTCTGCCGAGGTGGAGGCGACACGCTGTTGTCAGCTCTGGCAGCCTCGTGTATTCCTACTGCCGCTGTTTGCAATACGGGCATCGGAAATGCAATTGATATTTTCTTTTCGGAATGTGATATACACCCAGACTCAGGATGGAGTAAATGCTGCTGGATTATTAAATATCCATAGGGGATACGCTCGGTACAACTGCTGCAAGGCCCTTGTTAGCAGCTCAGTATGACCGCCATTTCATGAGCGAGTGCGCGCAACATACCGACCTTGTATGAGAGCCATCAATGCCCCCTGCGGACACACACAGTCGCCATCCGAATTCTGCAGTTTCTTACTCTTGGCATGGGGGGTCGGTGGCTCCTGTCCGTGGTCGTCTGCTTCGTAGCTGGGCTCCGTCGTGGAATGGCGGCTGCGCTGACCAGCACCGCCGAACAGCTGTCCACATTGCAAAAAGACCTCAGATTGCTTTCCGAAGAAAGCTATAGGTGCGCCCCACTTTCCGCCACACTTTCATCCGAGAAGGCAGAGCGTTACCTGATTTTAGTACCCAAAAAAGGCGATTAAAGCTACGCCATGGGAGGAGATGCTCGTTCAAGCCGCCATTTTCGCCTGCGTCCAAACCACGCCGAAGATAACTACATTTATCTAAATGGGGATATGCCCGTTTCTTGATGCTAAAACGGCGATCATTTTAACAAGGTTCTTGCTAATATGCCCCTTAATAAGTAAGTATCAGTTTTCAGCAACTAGCAGTGTCGCATGTTACAGCCAAAGAAAGTCTTGTCCTTTTAGCCAACTGCTCTTTGCCTGCCGGGAATTTTTAGCTTTCCATACAATGTTTAAATCAAAACTACAAATACCAGAATGCAATGTGTTGTTGGCTAGATAGCCAAGACTGTTAGCTAGGAGGTGTGTCAGTAGTTTGGTGCTCTGGCCCTGTTCTGTGCTGCCTCTTCCTGTGCTCTGGCTGCACACTCTGAGAGGCAGGCAGGGAAGAGCGGATTAATAGAGTTCAGTGCTCTCTTCCTAACAGTTCAAGTTACAGGCCACAAGGCGGAGACATTTCACCTGCTTCCGGATGAGCTGAAGAATATTGGGATATGTGACATGAGTGGTTTTCCTTTCCCTTTGCACTTCTTTGTTATGAGGGGCTCCTCCTTTGTTTCTGAATGGCCCTGACCTGCATCCATGTCTGTAGTATGATATTATCAGGACCACTGGAATTATGCTGCAGGAGAGGACCAAATTATGTGGCGGGGTTGACTAAATATCGGGCAAGAAAATACAAATTATGCGGCGCATGAGACAATTTTCTCGTAGTATGGTAATATTATCAGGGCAAACATTTCGCCTCATTAGTACCAGTTTAGCACCAAAATACAGCAATAAGCAATTAAAAGATGACGAGTCAAAAGAGCTTTGCACTGCACGAGGACACGTGGCGCCACATTTGAGTAACTTTTGATCCATTTGAGCTACAAATTGTTTTTTATTAAAATGATGCAGCACGTGATGTATTATGTGGCAAACCCATAATTATGCGGCTAATCCAGCGGCCGCAGCCTTGCATGTTTCCAGTGGCCTTGGGTAGTATAGGACAGTGCTTGTCATGCTGCTGGTATTCATACACCACCCCTACAGCCAATCTTGTATCAGAGTCCCTTCATTTACAAAGGGGAAGGTATTTGGTCCGGGGCTCTTCCACAGAGTTTTTTTCTGTGATCAAGT
This sequence comes from Lissotriton helveticus, assembly GCF_964261635.1. Taxonomy (NCBI): domain Eukaryota; kingdom Metazoa; phylum Chordata; class Amphibia; order Caudata; family Salamandridae; genus Lissotriton; species Lissotriton helveticus. The sequence goes on along the minus strand of NC_136073.1, from coordinate 673,945,087 downwards.
GTCTTAATACAAGAAAATCAATCCCTTCATCCAAGAAATTTGGGAAAAAGTCGCTCCCAAGTCTAGAGAACAACAAAACTACTCACAGGAAAGCCTTTGCTATCAGCCCTATGGAGCCTGTGTAGACTAGATGTGTGAGTCGGAGCTGCAGCCCAGATGTTCGGAGACAGTAGACCAGTTAGCAGTACAGCTGGTGTGGGGTTTGTGCAAGAGGCCGGCTGCTGTTCGAGCATTCCTCCTCCCCCTCCCAGTGGCTGCATTGTTGTCGAAGAGAATAAGGCGCTTTGTATGGCGCTAAGTACTAAAGGGACACTTGCTTTCAGTCGCGCAATGAGAGAGGCGCCCTTTCCCTCTGTGGTGGCAGGATGGTGCCAGTGGGTGCAGATCACCCCAGGGAGCATCAAGGAGCATTGCATGTGAGGGATTGGATACATCCACTGGGAAGAGTATGGGTCCTTTTTAACATTAGGGCCCATAGCAATGTCACAATTTTCATCCCTGTTTTTGTATATTATTTAGTAAATTCAACAACTGTTTTTTTTGTGTTTTTTTTTTTTTACAAACGTCCAATATTAAATAAATCAAGTTTGATTATGTACTAATTCTAAAGTGCAGATGATAGCTTTTTTTTGTCGGGTTTTATATAGCGCTAACTAGACCAGAAGGTATCAGAGCGCTTTACAGGAGCACCAGTTAGGTTACAGATGGACACATTCATTTTTGTGAGGCATGGGGAGATAAAGTTATTTGCCCAGAATCACAGGATGCTGAGCGTCCCTGCCGAGACTCCAGACCTGTTCCCTCAGCTCCAAGGTCGACCGCTCTAGCCGTTAGGCCACATGCTCTCCCCAAATTTGGTTAGGAGCTTTATAGCGAAGGTAGGGATGCAATTAAACTGTTGATCTGGTTCAATATTTACATTAGATCTTCAGAGCCCTCACGTTTCCCCAGTCCACGTATGAGCACTTAAGTCAGTCCAGTTTTCACCTACAGCTCTCGCTGTCTGTGGCAAATAAGCCAATTTAATTTCGAATAGATTTAAAGTGGCCTTCAGATCCACCCTTTCCTCATGATCCGGTGGCTTTCTTGTCTATCTCAGTTCCCTGTTCCTAATTCCATTGCTTTCCTCCTGTTCCTGTGTGTGCCTCCATAGGAGCATTTAAGTCTCAACTTGTTTTGATTGATCAAGTTACATCTGTCAACTGCTGATGTCATGCAATGTAGAACATGAGGGATTATTTTCTCTCACTCTCTTTTCCCTCCCTGCTCATCTTCACTCCCTCTCTCTGTGTAGAACCCCCCCCCCCCCAAACACCTGCCACCAATGCCCTACCCTTACCATCCCCTTCGCTCTTCCTGCCAGTTGATGCTAAAAGCTGCCATCAACCTTTCAAGGATTACTCATGAATTATGCTTAAAAACAAAAGAAAACATATTACAAAATGTTCTCCTGGCGTGCATGGTATTGGTAACCACAGTGAAATGTGTTTTATTTCAAATGAAAATACCTTCAAAGAAAGCATTAGCAAGGGCACACTGTCATTGGCGAGACCTATTGTCTTTGACAATCCTTTCTGTATATTACCTAAGCTTCTATACAGTAGTTATTAACCAACATACCTAACGATGTGTCCAGTAGAAGCAGGCTCGGATTTTCTGGAGAAGGAGCGAGGAGAAATGTGGGAAGTAAAAGTATATTTATTTCAGTTAATAAAAACCATAATATATTACACAGCATAGCTAATAAAAGGTTACAAATCGGCTAGATGCGGACAAGAATTTCTTCCTGGCATTAAAAGGTAACATTTTAAACCAATTTCCATTTAAAATATAGAGGCAAAAAGTATATAAAGAGGCAGATACCAGCGTATTGGCGTGTTCATTCAAATCAGCTCCAGTTAGCGGCATTGTCGATTTGTTTATAATAATGTCATTTTCATGCCTTTTTCCTGGATACAATGCAGACATGTTCATGCAAAGTCACCTAGAGTCAGCAAAGTTATTGATTTGTCGAAAGTGTCACGTGCCCCTCCTTTTCCTACCATTTTACACATTGTAGTGTAGACATGTTGGTATGGAGACTCTTAAAAGTGCATCTTTTCCTACCTTTCCTGGTTAAAATGCGGACATGTCCATACAAAGTCAATTAGATTCAGTAAAGTTATCGGTTTGGTAAAAGGGACGCAGTGCCCCTCCTTTTACGGCTGTTTCCAAATGTTATTACAGACATGTTCGTACCGTCCCTTAAAGTGCATGAGGATTTTAAATTAAGACTTATCTGGTTAGTGTGTAATCATGTTTGTTCAAAATTTATTTATTTATTTATTTATTGAAGTTTTGTATAGCGCTAGATGGACCCGGTGGGTATCAGAGCGCTTCACAGCAAATGGAGAAATGCAACAAAGACAATAAGCATAGAAAACAAGAATCGGACATGATAGGAGGAGAATAGAGACTGTACACCAACATCTAGAGCGCAATAAGAGACGGAGTTCAGGGGCGAATCAGTTAGTTCTGAGTTCCGCAAAAGAATATCTGATTTCTGCTGTTGGGCGATGGGGTTCTCGCTAAGCACCGGAGCGTTCAAGGAAGAGGGCTTTGAGTAGCGCTTTGAATAGTGGGAAGGAGGTGGTCGTTCTGATATGTGGGGGGATGGAGTTCCAAATCCTGGGCGCGTTCCCCGCAAAGGATTTATTTGAGGTCTTGCGTTTCTGAGATTTCAGCGGGATGAGTAGGAGTGTTTCGGAGCTTCTGAGGTTCCTGGATTGACCAGCCCTTTTGAGTTTTGAGGCCAGGTATTCTGGTTTGCCTGTATACAGGGCTTTATGTGTTAGGCAGGCTGTGCGGAAGTTGGCTCGTTGGTCAATCGGGAGCCATTTCAGTTCTTTGAGTGCCGGCGAGATGTGGTCAAATTTCTTTGTTCCTGTGATCATTCTTGCGGCTGCGTTGAGGGTGGAGTTGAGGGGTCCCAGGTGTGACTTGGGTGTTCCAGTCAGTACAGCAATGCCATAGTCAATTCTAGAGAGCACAAGTGTCTGGGTGGCATGTTTCAGATCTTTGGGGGGGAGGAAGGGTTTAATTTTGTAGAGAAGTTTCAGGTTCATGAACGCACTTTTGGCGGTTTTAGAGATGTGCTTCTTCATGTCCAGTTTGGGGTCGAGAGTGATTCCTAGGGATTTTGCTGAGTCCGTTGGAGTAAGAGAGACATTGAGGGCATTTAAGGCTTTGAGCCATTCCACTATTTGTGGGTTTTCATCTTTGTTCGAGATTAGGAGAACTTCCGTTTTCTCTTCGTTCAGTTTGAGGTGGTTGGCTGAGAGCCAGAGTTGAACCTCCATGAGTGTAGCATTAAGTCTGTGAATGTCAGCGATCGAAGAAGTTTCCAAGTAGAGTTGAGTGTCGTCCGCGTAAAGGTGGAAGGGGATGTTGGAGTTCCTTAGGAGTGAGGTGAGGGGTTCCATGTAGATGTTGAAGAGTTGCAGGGAGAGTACTGATCCTTGAGGAACACCTCTGTTGATGGAGAGGTGTCTGACTCGAAGCTGTTGATCTTTATTCTTTGAGAGCGGTTGTTAAGAAAGGAGGAGAATCATTTTAGGACTGTGTTTTCGATGCCCGCTCTTTCTCGAAGGACATTAAGTAGGAAGGTGTGATCAACTGTGTCGAACGCAGCCGAGAGGTCAAGGAGAATGAGAAGGCTACATTTGTTGGAGTCGAGTGACATGTGCAAATCATCAAGGACATTTAGGATAGCGGTTTCCGTACTGCAGCCCTTTCTGAACCCTGATTGGAGTGGATCCAGTAGGTTAGAATTCTCTAAATGTTGGTTTAATTGTGAGAGCACACATCTTTCCAAAATTTTGTCTAGGAACGGAAGATTCGAGACCGGTCTGAAGTTGTTCATGTCTGTGAGATCAAGGCCGGGTTTTTTGAGCAGAGGTGTGACTTGTCCTAGTTTAAGGCAGTCAGGGATGTGGCCCTCGCTTAAGGAGCTGTTGATGATCTTGCCCCAGATTGGGGCTAAGGTGAGCTTCAGATCCTTGGTCAGTCTCGAAGGAAGTTGATCGAGGGAGTGAGAAGAGGGTTTCGCTGCGTCGATCAGATTGCTTATCATTTCAACCTCAACCGGCTGGAAGGAAGACCAGCGGAAAGATGGGGTTACTGAGGGGAAGTGGATGATTGCAGGACTCTGGTTGAAGGAGCGATCGATTTTGGCGATTTTTTCGTTGAAGAAGCTTGCGAAGTTGTCGCATTGGGTTTTGGAGGCAGCTAAGTTGGCTGCCTTGGGACTGAAGGTTTGGTTTCTAATGATGTCGAAGAGTTCTTTGGGGCGGTTTATGGCATTGTCTAAAGCAGAACTGAAGGAGTTATTTTTGCTTTTGATTTGAGTACAGTAAATTTTGCGAGCTGCCTTGAGTTGGTCCCGATGAAGTGAGGAGGGGTTGTTTCTCCAGGTTCTTTCCAAGGATCTAAGGTGTCTTCTTTCCTCATTAATGTCAGTAGAGAACCATGATCTGGAGGGGATGCTTCTGGGTTTTTTTAGTTTCAGAGGTGCCAGCTGATCTAGGACGCGCTCTAGGTTGGAATGGTAGAGCGAGGAGAGTTCCGAGGTAGAGAGGGGCTCCAACGTGTTTGGGAGGAGAGTGCTGAGTCCTTCCTCAAGCTTGTCTCTGGGAACTCTGGAGGTGTTCCTGACCCACTTAGGGGGGGCTTGAGTGGGTGGGAAGGATACGGCCGGCTGGATGATATGAAATAGAATGATGTGGTGGTCAGACCAGTCCACCGGGATAATGTGATCAATCGAGACTGCTTTTTTGTTCGCAATGATGGCATCCAGGGTCGCTCCTCTGTAGTGTGTTTCTTCTGAGCAATGTTGGACCAAATCGTTGTCTTGCAGAAGGGAGTTGAGAGATTGAATCAGCGGGTTATTGTGGTCATTCCATCTTAGGTTGAGGTCGCCCATAATTAAATTGTCATCGCCATTAAGTGCGGATTGGGTGATCAGATCCGACAACTGAGCTTTAAATTCGTTGGGATTGCCTGGGGGATGGTAGAGGAGATGGCACTGACGAGAGCTATGACCATGAGATTTGATGTTGACCGACAGACATTCGAAGGAACTGTGCAGGTAGGAGGGAGCTTCAGAGACGGAGAGGTCACTTTTGTAGATGATCGCTATGCCACCACCTTTGTGTATGGGCCTGTCTTTGCGGATAATTGAGAAGCCGGGTGGTGCCAGCATATCCAAAATGGGGTGGGATAGGGTGTTTAGCCACGTTTCCGTTATGAAGGCTACATCCAGGTCGTGAGAGAGGATGGATTCAGCTATTTCCGTTGCATGTTTGACAGCGGACCGGCTGTTGATAAGCATGCAGTTCAAGGGGGGGGGTCTTCTTTTGCTTTCAAATTGTCAGGATTGGCTCTGGGAATGGGGGACAGAAATAGAGGGGGTCTAGCAGTTCTATGGGTGGGTAGGTCCCTACCTACTCCGGTGATGACTTGGATCGAGGAGGGGAGGGTCGAATTCAGGGGTGGGGCCGTGGTAGGTAGGTTCGGGGGGAGTTCGTATGATGCGACGAGTCCGCTCACTTCTAGAGGGGAGAGGGAGGTTAAGTTTCTGCTGGGAATGACTGTTCGCGACTTCGTCGGGACTTTTGTGAGATGAGGCAGGGAACAGGGGTGAGAATGAGCCTGGTAGGTACGGTGATGGTTAATCCTAGAGGAAGGCGGAGGGATGTGGAGTGGGGCGGAGGGAGAGGGGGGTAGCTGGAGATTCCCAAGGGCAGACAGGGTTTCCTTCAGTCCGAGGATCAGGGTCGTGATCTGTGCTTCAACAAGGTCAAGGCGGTGCGTTAGCTCGAGTGAGGGGGAGAGGAGGGGAGCATCAGTGGAGCTGGGCCCTGGGTGTGAGGGTCTTATGGGCGAGTTTCCCCTGGGGGGGATAAAAGGAAGGGAGGAGGCTGGATCAGGATTAGGGTTCGGTTGTGAGAGGGCTGTTAAGAGCGGGGAGTTACGGTCCCTTCGGGGGAGGGAGATAACTTCAGTGAAGGGGGAAGTGAGAGCTAGAGGAGAGTGGGATGGCGGGTTGGGTGGTTGAGTAATGGAGTTGTCAGGGCTATATATCAATTGTGGAGGGGTTAAAGTGTGAGAGGGGTTGCTATCCAAAAGGGGGGGCGTGTTCTCTTCGTTAGCGGGTACAGTGTGACCAAGAGGAGTGTGGATTGGCGAGGGTGGAATGGGCGATGGCGTTGTTGAGGGGTCTGGGATCAATGGGGGGCGGAGGCAGAGAGCTGGTGGTACTTCCGGAGCTAGGGAATGGTCTAGGATCTCTAGGGGGGGGGAGGCTGGGAGTTAGAGGAACTTTGTGGGCTAGGGAGTGGGAGGTCCTTTGGGGATGGGATTGGGAGCAACGGGGGGGAGGGGGTCGGGAGAAAGGGGGAGCTGGGTCTGGTGAGGACGAGGTATTGTCTGAGTGGAGGGGTAGGGAAGGGTGGGGACGCTGGAGTGGCTCAATGAGGGTGTAGGACTGAGAGTAAGGGGAGTTACAGGGGCTGGGGAGGGGAGAGTTGGGAATCCTAAGGGGGAGCGAGGGGGGCAGAGTGGTGGAAGGTTGAGAGTGACGGGTGGTGGGTGGGGGTTGTGAAGTATGGGGGGCTAGGGCTGTAGGTAGCAACTGAGTGGTGGAGAGACTAGGTATCGTAGTGGGAGGACACTGGGGTGGAGAGTTCTGTAGAATGCGAGTTTGTGCAGAGCCGAAACGTTGGGTGGGGGCAGTTTTGAGTGGGTAATGGGTGGTAGCCATCCTAAGTGTGGGAAAGAGAGAGTCAAAGAACTCTAGGTTCTCCTCTTTCGCCTGAATTAGAATGGTGCCATTCCTATAAATGGTGATGGAGATGTCTCCTGTCAGGGAAAGATGATTCAGGGGGGCGATTGTTAGTTTGCGGTTATGATCAGTGAAGGTGGTTTTGGAGACGGGGAGGGATGAATTAAAGATGGTGGCCCATACGTCAGGTCTGTTGGTGTGGAAAATGAAGTCCATTTTCTTCTGACCTCTAGTTGTGCAGTGGTAGGTGTCAACTACTAGCGTTTCGGGGAGTTGCCTAATTATATTCTGTTTGAAGCGTTTTTTAGATTTGAAAGAGATGTTTCGTGGGAACGATATAGCGAAGGTGTTCGGCCCTTGAGGGGAAAGGAGGTTAGAGGAGAGGCAGAGATGAGTGTCCACTTGTGCGGTCGGGGGCATCCTGGCTGGGCGGGGGGGGAGGCGAGGCCTCTGGGGGAGTGGGGTGGAGGGTCTGGGGGAGTGGGGTGGAGGGATCGAGTTACCTTTGTCAGCTGCCTGTTGTAAACAATATTGTTAAAAATAGCATTATACCATTCAATTACCAAGAAACTTCTAAAGATGCAGACATCAAGTTAAATGGTTGATAAACTACATGGTGACCATCAGACCCTTTGCTGATAATAACTGATCCTCTTTTAGCAAGAATTTTATAATTGAGGGGTTTCCCTTTTCATACAAAAAAAGTAATGCATGCCGACATGTTCTAATGCCATACAGATTAAATATTCTTTTCAATAGTATCTTGCGTTCAGTTAGTAGAATGGGACAGAACGATAAAATGTGTGTCAGGCTTTTGTAAATGGCATGCTCTGCACTTAGCATCCTGTGGTTTTGGTTGCCCCCAACTTTCCTGGGAAGGCTACTGTACCATAGCAAAGCGTTGGAATAAACTCGCCTTTTATTGCTGTAAGTAATGGCAGACATGTTGGGCTTTGTAATTTTTGATGTATTAGTTGAAAGGCTGAGATTAGGGAAGCAATTCTTGGTTTCAATGAATTCTGATGGTGGAGTTGATGCATTAGCTGATCTTGTAGCCAGACACCAAGATATTTATATGACGAACATCGACGAATTGACTTCCCACCCAACGACCAACTCCCCTTCTTGTTTATTTTCATGCCAAAAATCACAACCTGAGTTTGTGTAAGGTAAGGTTAATAGCCAGTTTGTTTTTGGTGCAGTAGAGGTTAAGGTGGTTAAGTAACCTTTGGAGTCACATCCCAGTTAGGTTCATCAGGTTTAAATCATCAGCGTATTGTAGTGAGGTCACTTTTTGAGCTGCCAGTCTTGGAGAGTGAGAGTCAGCTGTGTCTAGGTAGATGTTTAGATCAGCCAAAAAGAGATTAAAAAGAATTGGTGCCAAGACACAGCCTTGCTTCAACCCTCATTTTATTGGGATTTTGTCTGTCAAGCTATTGGTTGACCAATTTGACCTGGGCCCAGTTGTTAGAATATAAGAGCTGGATTGCATGCAATAAATTTGTGGGAATATTGCAGTCGATCAACTTTTTCCATAATAGGTTTCGGTTAACCTGATCGAAAGCTTTGAAGAAATGCACAAAGCATGTATATAAGAGTTGTTTTTTTGACATGCATTTGTCCATGATCACAGTGAGCCCTACCAGGTTATCTCTAGTGCTTGATTTTGGTCTAAAACCTTTCTGGTTGAATGGGATTAGTTTTTTGCTTTCATACCATTTCTTCAGGTCAGTCGGTATGAGACCTGCGAATATTTGAGAATCTGTGTCCATAAGAACAATCATGCGATAGCTATCTGGAGACGAATAGGAGCATTTCTTAGATACTGGCTGGAAGATGGAGCCACGCCATGAATCAGGGATTGCTTCTGTAGCTAGACAAAAATTAAACAAGGTATGGAATCAACTGCTGCAGAACTCCCAATCTTCTTTGTATATGGCCCCAGGGAGGCCATTTTGGCAGGTGCACCATTGCCTCCACTTTTCCTATTACTTTTTATAATTTCACTTTGTGTAAAAATTAGAGGTATTTCACATCGAATATTAGTAATGTTTGGTGTGTGCGCATCTTGTGTGTCATATAGGGAACTTATTTGATACTTAGGTGCTTCTTCTGTTACATTATTTCCTAGTGACCCCGTAGGGTGTCTGTCTAAACCATTTATCAGTGACCAAAAAGATTTTGAATGATTTTTGCAGACTTGTACTACGTCTATCCAGTCTTGGTCGGTTTGAGCCCTTTTCGCTTCCCAGACTGCTTTTTTTATAAGAGTTTCGTAGTTCTCTGAGCTTTATTTGTGCCTGCGAATCAGGTTGGAGCTTGTTGGATTTAATTTCCTTATCCAGGGCCCTTTGTTGTTGTTTAAGGGTATTCGAGTACCAGGTTTGGTTCTTTGGTCGTGATGGATATGTAGATTGATTGTTTGTTGTTGTAAGATTTATCTTGCGCCTTGCTCCAGGCCAAAATTGGGTCTTGAAAATCCCAATTGATTGATAAATCAGGCCTTTTCCAGACCTCATAGCGGATTGACAAGAGTTTATTCCATCTGATATTTTTCCAGTTGGAGCCAGGCTCTTTCAAACCAATTGATTTATAAACCACATACTTACTGTTGAAATTTGTAATGGTGATGGGCTGTGAGGAGTGTTCGCTCTCACACCTTGCAGTTATAGGACAGGATCTTGTGGAATAGCTTAGGTGATACAAATGTATAATCTAGGACAGATTCCGTTTTACTAGATTTTCTTCTTCGGGATGTCTCCTTGGATGCCCCCATTCAGTGCCCGGAGTCCAAGGACCTCCAGTGTCCATACTAGTTCCAGGTCCGTTTTATTGACTGAACCAAATTCGGAGATTTTGGATTGGGATGCACCAGTACATGTCCATACTTTTTAGATTGCCACCTCTTCCCAAATGGTTAGCCAGATTTGAGTTAAAATCGCTGGTGACTGGCGGTAGGGGAAGAAATACGACAGGGTGAAAGATTACGGCGAGACCTGAAAGCAGATGAGTCAGACAAGGGTCATTCAAGGAAAAAGTAGGAGCAGAAAATTGAAAAATAGAGAGGCGGGCCGGCATCGGCCAAGCCAAAGGTATGGCGGTCATGCCAGTCCCCGATGACCAAAACAGGGGTGGGCTTGTCCCGCATGATGATGTGACAGGCCCGCCTAGCCTACCATTGGTCGGGGTTTCTGGTGCGCATCCCGGAAGTGATTACAATCACTTCCGGGTCACGTGTCGGAACAAAGATAGGTCGGTTAGAACAGCATTGGAAAGCCACTTGCAGGTGGTTGGCAGCCTGGTTTTCTTGGGTAACACAGCAGTCTTAGCCTCAATTAGAGGCGTCACTTGACTTGTTTTGTGTTTCAGGCAACAAAGTACTTTACGGACCGTCAACTTATCAGCAGCCGGATTTTTGGGGACAATCCTAATTCGACGTGCAGTACATAGGAGGTCTTCGAAGGGGACACAGACAGGCCTGCATTACGGCGCTTCCGGGAGCCACGCGGGTTTGACAATACTCCCTGACCCACTGGATTAGCTGGTGTGGAGTGGCTCTGGTACCGTGGGTGCTTTTGGCCTGTTGTGTACCTCCTACGTGCGTAAGGTAAGGGCTTGGACAATGTTCCAGGCCACTGAGGTGTAGTGAGGTGTGTTAAGTCAGACTGCTCCAAGGGCGCCTTAGTATTGGTGGGCATTGTATGCAAGTTGGGGAGTTGCTAACACAGTCTCAGTAATCATTGTTACAGTGCCTTTTCTTGAGTATTGGAGGGCATTGTATGTAAGTGGTTGCTAACACATTTTCCAGTAATTATTGTTGCATTTGGTGGTAAGGATAATGGCCACTAAGGCAAAACGAGGTGAAAAGCCTTCTCGCATCGACAAATTAATGCAAACCATGATGCACAAATTGGTGAATATGGAAGATAGATTGAAGAAAGTTGACGAGATGGGGTTGGCTCTGGCAGACCTCAGGGAAAAAATGGAAGGGCAGGAAGGGGTAGAAGAAAGGGTGAGGCGTACTATAGTGGCCCCTAAGCGGCCCCCCTTTCCAAAAAAGAGTGGAGCCAAGAAAGCGGCGGCAAATTAACTTGTTAAACCAGTAGCTCATGTGCCAGTTCCTTGCCCCAGGGAAGAAGGGGAGGAACCAGGTCCATCTGGGGCTGTCCCCCTGTTGGGGACAGGTGGGCAGCCAACACCTGGGGGGTAGCCCTCAGGCCCCGGTTGCCCCCACGGGTGGTGCTCCCATGGGTAATAGCCCACACGTCCCATTTGCCCCTATGGGTAGGGCTCCCATTGATATTAGCCCACAGGCCCCAGTTACCCCTATGTAGGGAATTCAAAGTGGTAGTGGTCAAATCCCTCGGGATTTAGTGTCCAACTTGGCAGCGGTTCTCCCTTGTTTGGGGAAAGTGGGTAACTGGTCTCCAGCAGCTGGGACACATGTTAGTGGTGAGGATTTGCTCGCTAAAGCTAGGCAGATAGTGGTTCAGCTGGACGGGGGACCTGGGGACAAGCCAGAGGGGGGGCAGAGTGCACCATCCCCTGTCATCCCCATGGGTGGGGCTACCCCAGTGGAGACAAACAAGGAGCTGACAGCAAACAATCTGTGTGTGGACGTTGCGAAGGAGAAGCCAACACAGCCAGCTGGGGCGGCTCCATTAGGTAAGCAACAGACACTGCCTTTGTTAGGTGTGGGGGAGGCTTGCACCCATAGGGAACACTTGGCCAGACATGTCCCACAAGAAGTTAAAGAAAACATCTGGAAATGGAGCTATGTTAATATATTTTCTTTGCTGCTGGATGAAACAGAAAGGGAAGAGGCCAGGAAAAGGAAGACTGGATGCTCCAGAGGGAATGGGCGAATGAAATACTAAAGTATAGGATTGAGGAGAGTTTAATTAACTGGGTCAGAGGCTTCTCAATTTACATGGCAATCATGGCAGAACATTTCCCCAACATGCAGGCAGAAATGGCATGCTACCAGAACAGGATCACTGGGGCGCATGACAAAGGTTTCAGGAGAGCAAAGGTGTCCGATCCCTCACTCTCTTGGAATCAATTTGATATGAACAACTGGTTAGACCAATTTGGCTGTGGGTCTAAAGACAATCCCAGGGCCCAGTCCTTTCGGCCACACCCCCGGTAGTTCCCCTGCTAGTTTCAGCAGTGGGGGGAGAGGAAAGGGACATGTTGGGACTTCTATAAGCGCACATGTATTAGACCCGCCGGCACGTGTAAGTTCAAACATGCATGCTCTGTCTGTGCCAATACATCACACCCTGAGTCCAGGTGTTACAAAAAGTCAAAGAACAAAGTGAGAAAGAAATAGGAGTGAAGATATTGCGCCACAGATAGCCTGCATGCCCATTAGAGTTACGGCATTGACACCATGGTTAAACAGATACCCTTCTCACTCAACTGCAAAGTTGTTGCTAGGTGGTTTCAGGTATGGTTTTAGGATTCCCGCGCCAGATTATGTTGGGACCCCAGAATGCAAGCAACAGCTCTCTGTAAGGGATAACCCCAGTGTGGCAGCAACAAAAATTGAAAAGGAGTTGCGCTTGGGCAGAGTAGCAAGGCCTTTTGACTGCATCCCAGTAAAGAATTTTGTATGTTCTCCTTTGGGCGTGGTTCCTTAAAAAAGAGAAGGGGGAATTCAGGTTAATACATAACCTATCTGCTCCTAAGGGCAAATCATTGAATGATGCTATCAGTGAAGATTTGTGTAGTGTAAAATATTCATCTTTTGACCAAGAGGTGGAGATGCTCAGGTGTTTGGGTCCATGCGCAGTGCTGGCAAAGTTAGACATTGAGTCGGCTTTCCGCTTATTGCCGGTCCATCCGTCAGATTTCCACCTTCTGGGTTTCCAGTTCCAAGGAAAATTTTACATGGATATGTGTATGCCCATGGGGTGCTCGGTCTCTTGTGCCTATTTTGAGAAATTCAGTTCATTTTTGGAATGGGTTTTTAGGCAGGTGACAGGGCACCAATATGTTTTGCAGTACCTTGATGACTTCCTTCTCTTGGGGTCACCGGGCTCCCGGGAGTGTGGGTGGGCGCTGCAGGAATTGTGCGCGCTCATGCAGGCTTTTGGGGTCCCTGTGGCACCAGGGAACACGGTTGGGCCAACAACAACGATAGAGTTTTTGGGGATTGAGCTAGACTCTATACAAGGTTGTTTTAGGTTGCCTGATGAGAAGATCATTACATTCAGGGCAGGGTTGCAGCAATGCTTGGCTAAAGATAAAGTTACCTTGCACCAGCTGCAACAAATAGTAGGGCAGCTGAACTTCGCTTTGCGGGTTATCCCTATGGCGCGACCATTCTCAAGATCCATCGCACAAGCCATGTCAGGCCTCAAAGAGAAACACCACCACACCAGGTTGTCAGCTGAGGTTCAGCAGGATATGTGGATTTGGTTGGCATTCCTGCAGGTCTTCAATGGCATGGTAGTGTGTCCCGTCCGCTCACCACTTCCGCAGAGTTGGGTTTAATGACTGACGCTGAGGGTAGTGAGGGATTTGGCGCTATACTCAGTACTGAGTGGGTGGCACAGCGATGGCCGGCAAGGTGAGTGCAGAGCTGCTTAACAGACAACATTGGTTTTTTGAAGCTGTTCCCCATCTGGGTGCCATTGTCAGTGTGGCCAAAACAATTGCGTCATCAATCTGTGGTGTTCTGGTCAGATAACATGACTGTAGTGGAATGCATCAACCAACAAGCAGCAAGGTGTAAGATAATCCTCCGTTTGTTGAAGGAAATAGTCTTGTTATGCATGAGATTGAATATGCAATTTAGGGCTAAACATGTCCCAGGGGTACTGACTCATGCTGCTGATGCACTCTCTCACTTCAAGATGCAGGTTTTCAGGGCACACCTTCCAAATGCAGCCGAGAACCCCACACACTTCCCAGAACTACTTTGGCATATTGGTGCCCCCAACTACTGGACCTCGTGGCAGCTAGTCTAGCACCCAGGACCAGGAAGGCATATGAAGGGGCGTTTTGGTCATACTGCACCTTTTTGGGAAAGGATGGGTCCAAGAGGTGGCATGACATGGGGGCGGTTCTTGCTTACCTGGGACTTTGCATGAGGAAGGGCGGTCAGTGGCGGCTGCTTGGTGACATGTTGCAACAATCTCTTTCTTTGCACAGGCTAAAGGAGAAGGAGATCCCACCAGTAGTTTCACGGTCAGGAAAGCATTGAAGGGGTGGCAGCGCCTATAAGGAGCTGAACCAGACACAAGGCGGTCAATAAGGGTGGATATTTTACTATCTTTGCTGGAGGCCCTACACCATATTTACCACTCCACAGAGGAAGCCCAGTTGTTCAGCGCCGCCTTTACATTGGCTTTCTATGGTGCGCTTAGAATTGGGGAGCTGGTAGCAAAAAACAAACAGGATGAACAGGGGGTCTGCAGTTTGACCCTGTTAAGATCCAGGGTGACTCCTTATTGATATCTATTAAGAGGTCCAAAACTGATCAGGAGGCCGAGGGGAGGGGGTGCGAATACATTGGGCACGTGGTAATCCTTGCTGCCCTATCACACACCTAGAGGCATTTCTGAAGGGGAGACCCAGGGACAAGGGGGGCCATTGTTAATGCATGCTGATGGTATCCCACTCACAAGATTTCAGTTCAAAAGAGTCATGGATATGGCAGTACAGAGGGCTGGTCTGGACCCGAGTTGCTTTGGAACTCATTCATTCAGAATAGGGGCGGTCACCGAAGCGACAGCGAGGGGTTTTCACAGGAGTGACGTGCAAAGAATTGGCAGGTGGTCCTCCAATTGTTACAAGTGCTATGTGCGGCTGCATTAGCTATGAGTATGACATGGGCCTTGTTCTGATGCTTGTTTTTCTTCTCTGTTCAATTTTCAATTTCTCAAGCCTGTCACGCAGGGGGGAAACCAACAGCAGCACTGCAACAACATCAATCGGAGACAGAACAAGTACACACCCTCAAGGAAGGACTACATGTCGGTCATTCGTACGTGAGGCGCTTGAATAATTTTTTCCTTACAGGCAATTTTGAGTCCAGAGCAAGTCCAGCTGGTTTTAGGTTGTCATTTCATGGGCAGGGGGTCTCCGCTTCAGTCAATTCAGAGGTTTGGTGTTAGATCTTCTAGACAGGAGAGGTAGTCTTCCCAGCATTATTATCCTACATTTGGGAAGGAACGATCTGGTAAACCTGGCTAGAAGGGGGATGGTAGAGACTCTACTTACTGAAGTGGGTTGGCTAGTGAGGACATTCCCGGGGTGTACCATAGCTTGGTCACTTTTCAGGGGCCCGCATTTACAAACGATCGCCCATGGGTGCATCAGGGGGAATCATGCTTCTTAAAAGATGGTGTCTATTTGTCTAAACTGGGTAACCAAATCCTCATGGAAAATCTGCTAGCTTGTTTGGGTGGCTTTAGTGATAGGTCATGACCTTTCAGTGAGCATAGGGTGGGGCCTGATAGTCAACTATGCAGGCCTGTGGCGGTAAGGTAATTATTGGTGATCAGTAAATTTAAGGTCCTCAGAGGGCGGCGCCATTCTTGAATGGGGTCGCCCAAGGGGGAGGGAGAAGTGGTCTCTCATAGAACTCCAGGGGCAGTTACAGCCGGTTGGCTGGATGGGTGCGGGGGAGTGGGAGTTATGCTTTCCAGTAGGCTGGTTGGCCACCCGCATGTGCACAATGGCGCAAGTAAGCGGCGCATAACTGCAAGGGCCCCTTATGGAGATAATCTACAGAGCGTACGGGGTGACCGGGGGGGGGGAAGTACCCTCACGGTGAACGGGCCCTGTGTGCATGCGCACTCCAGTTGGAGGGCGGGCACAAGTTGATAAGGATCTGACGCCAGTTATTGACCTTGCCGTAGGCTCAATTCGGGACACGCAGAAAAGTAAATGCTATTATGATTGTTTTGAATAAGGTATGTTAGATTTGGATAGGAATATCTTTGTTTTAGAGATATGTTAAGGATAGCAATCTGACATCTGTGCTTACCAATGTAATCAATGTAATACAATGTTTTTTTGCGTATTATGTAAATAATGTATAAAAATGTGTTTGAATTTTTTTAATGTTAATAAATAAATATGGCCAGGGGGTTTCACGAATCCCTAACCCAAAAACTCAGTTCTAGTAGTAAACGTGTTACTATCTGAGTACTGAGAAGGGAGGAGGGGGTCTAGGCCGTACCTGGTCATATAGTTATGGGAGCAAAACCTGATAGCACAAGAATAAAAGTGTAGGTGGGGACTGGTGCTTGAAAGACAGTGTAGAAAACTGCATGTTTTGGCCGGTATCTGGGGGAAAGGGCAGAATGCAACTTGAAGGACTATTGTGCCAGAAGTGTATGAAGCAAGCAGAGGAAAGGAATCGGGAACTGGGTTTGGTGTAATAATGAACACTAACAGTAGGACCCTGTTGTGTGCCACAGTACCTCGGTGACAGCAAACACTTCACCGATGGAAGGTGTGGCTACAGGGAGGGGTTAGGGAAGTGACAAAATTCAGTAGTTCTGTGTAAGGAGGTGAAGATCGACTCTTGGTCTGCTGGCTTTTTTTGATGGCCCCCGTCCTCATCTACTTGACAGCTGGCGAGGAGAAAGGATAAGCGCCCTCAAACCACTGCTCTCCCAGAGAGCCTATAGCACATGGGTACTCACAAACATTTTCCCAAGGGCCAAAAAGTTTGGTCCGAGATGTGACTAAGGACTGCATTGATGCACGCAGAGTTTTGGTCAGGGCATGAGGGTTGGCGCAGCAGTGTTTTTGGTACAGTAGGCATAGGGGAAGCAAGCATATCTAATAGTCGTATAACTAGTGACTGAATTGCACAATGCGACACCAGAAAACCTGGGAATAATCCCGGCTTCCCCACTTTACCAAATTGTGTGATCCTAGGCAATTGTTTTCACTTTACCTCCTTGTTCTTCATTATCACACGTAAGTACACCTGAAAATATAGGACTTCAGGATATGTACTTTAACCCGTTGACCGCAGCGTGAATTCCGCCGCGGAGCGGCATTTTAATCAGTGGGCGGGGTTTGGACGGCCCCTGGCCATCCTCCGCACATGCCCACCGTCACGTGGGACGGCCGGGGGCCGTCCTCAGCATGGAATGGGTTAAAAAACCCTATCCTGTGTTTGATTTAATAAATTATAAGATTGTTCATGCATAGTAGGAATCCAGGCCACCCGGAGGATGCACATCCTGGTTTAGCTCTTAGTTCAATATTGGCATTGTTGTCAGGGTGGGGAAGAGAATGATTTTTTTTTTAATCATGTCTGAAATCTATCACTTTAAACGAAAAAATACTTCTCGATGCACTGATATAATCTGATGTACAAAGGAGAAACGGTTCAGTGTGTTAATGAAATACACTTTTTAAGAACTTTGAAGAGGCTTTATGAAATTGTTTACACTTTTGCTGAAAGCTGTGTTCAAAAATCAAAATGTTCCCAAAGTTAAGAGGTGCAGGACACCCTAGTTACTTCCTTTCATTAACTTTACTTATCATTTAAATTAATGCTTGCCTCATTATTTAACTTCATTTTAATGATAGTGCTGAGTTGAGTAAACAGGACCCCAGTGCTGCTATTGACCAGGGGGCCGCATGAAGGTCAGGAGGGCCGCATGTGGCCCCTGGGCCGTACTTTGAGTATCAGTGCTGTAGCACATTACAGCAAACTGTGTAGGCCACTTGTGCCAGTGACATTGCTGGTCACACCTCGGTCGGGGCATTTGGCCCCACTAGACCGCTCCAGTCTGGCTGTGGGAGTGGCCTAAGACCATTGGCAGCTGCTCAGGATCAAAAGCAGTGGGCAGAGGGGGACAGACAAAATGAAAACAAATATAGAACTTACCTGCCACTGCGGTTGCCGCATTGCTCCTCTCCTGATCCTGGTCCGGTCCCGGGCTGGTCACACTGCGCAGGCTCCCATTTGCCAAATCCTGATGCTGCTCTCATGTTGGAAATACTATTCCTAGCATAAGAGAAGTGCTGCGATTGGTCTGAGCTCCCTGGATCAGTGCTCAGACAGGGACTTGGATCCTGTGGCTTTTCTCCACCTGGATGTACGACACAGCCGGGTGGAAAAATGCTAAGTGCGCATGATGGTTTGGCCAGCCTAAGATGGCTGGCCAAACCATCATGCCCACTTAGTAGTGCCCATCACCCCTCCTCCCCACTGCTATTGCACAGAGTGCATGGCCCCGCCCTGCCCTATGGCATGCTCATTGGCAGCCACAGCTAAGAGGAAAAATACAATGAAAAATAAAATGATAATAAACTAATTTTATTATCAAGTGTTTAACTCTGCTCCCTACCAGTGGGACGATGCTCCTCCGCCATAGAAGGGGAGCCGACCCTGCCTGAGACACTGCATGGCAGCTCATCCACACGCGCCTGCCAACATTGCCACTGGCTCTGTCGTTGAGCAGCGGCTGATGCACTTTGCCGAAATGTGCTGTATCCTTTGGCAGGAGTTGCCTGAGTGGGCGAGGATTCAATAACCGGACAGCCACATTGAACACCAACGCTGCTGATGAATCCGGGGCAGCAATTGCCTCTGAAAAGCCCTGGTGTGTGGCTGATCGCATAGCACCAGCTCCTCACACCTGTCTACAGCACCTAATGTCAGCAGTCAGTGAGCTGCACTACCCTACACAGCAGGCCCAGAAGGAACTAACTCACTGCCACATCTGCATCTGATACCAAAAGCGTTTTTGAGTGCCCGACAGCAGTTGGCTACAAAGCCCAATAAGGCAACTCCAACCTGTCCTGTGCCATCCAACACTTGTAGTCAAGCAACATCGGTCCTCCTCCATGCTAATGAGACCAGACCACACCCACAGACATCAACACTAATGACACATGGTGGGATCTACGAAACTTGCACTCACAAGTGGCAACGTAGCATACACCAAAAAAAATCCCGCATTTTACACGTCAACATTATGGCGCAATAAGGCAGTGCGAAATACAATGCGGCAGATGTCTTGAAACCCCGCTGTGGCATAACGGGCGTCTGTCAGAGCTTGCGGCCCTGCGGGGCTTTCAGGGCTGGGATGCAATAGGGGTCTCAACTCTGGGAGATATGGTACGAAATGGGACGTTTAAGTCCTTCGGACCTGTAGAGAGAATTTAATATGCCTCGAACCCAGTTCTTTCGCTATTTGCAACTCCGCCATGCCCTTTCCCCTAGCTTAGAGAGCCTTGACACTCTCCCGGAGTTCAGCTCCTTGGAGGCCAAAGTCTTCATGGGGGATTTAGAGACTAAAAAGGTCTCGAAGATATACCAGTCCCAGGTCACCCATAGTGCCCCAACGCTGACCAAATTGCAAGGAGTGTGGGAGGGGGAGGTGGGCGCTCTTGAGGAGGAGGACTGGAGGGAGGCCCTGGCTGCCCCTCGGGAGGCCGCGATAGCCATGCGCCTGCGGCTCATTCAGTTTAAATATTTACATCGCGTCTACTTCACCCGGGCCCAGCGGTGGTGGGTGGGTTTGATCGCCTCCCCGGAGTGTCTTCGGTGTGGTCGGGAGGAGGGCACCTTTTTACATACGGTATGGTCCTGCACAGCCTTAGATCGATTCTGGCGGGGGGGGGGGGGGGTCTTCTCATGCCTGTCGGAGGTTTTGGGATGGACTCTTCCGCGCACTCCACTGCTCGCTCTTCTCCACGTGATGGAGGGGATTGGAGGCAATACCTATAAACGGCATCTGCTGCTCCTGGGGCTTACCTTGGCAAAACGGGATATTGCCAAGGGATGGAAGGATGCCTGGGCCCCCCGTTGTCTGCCTGGAAAAATGGCCTTGATTTCAACATGGGATTAGAGCAGCCCATCTTTGTCGCCCGAGGTTGCCCACGCAAACACTACAAAATATGGAAGCGGTGGGCGGATTATAGAGGGTTGTGGTTAGACTCCCCGGCTACGCCAGATGATCTCCCTGGGGACTGATATGGGGGGGCTCCTCGTAGGGGCTTGGTACATATGGGTGGGGGTGTTCCGGGGTGGGTAGGGGCCAGGGTGGGTGGCTCGTTGTTGGTTTTCCTATACGTGTGTATGTTATCCCTATTCAGTGACCCTACCCCTGTTCATGGTCTGAACTCAGTGGTCGTTTGCGCAATCTGGGGAGGGGCGATGGGGGGGGGGTAACTGTTTTAGTTGGCTCATATGACTCTGCTCTCTGGCGGCTTGGATTGTTTGTACAAATGTCATGTGCCCTTCTGTGCTTGTTGCATTGCTGCGGCAGAGGCCTCTGGATTGCAGAGCCCTGCGCCTTTGGAGCGTTTGCCCCAAGGGAAATACGTTTGGTAGTTTCCAAAGCATAAAAGATGGGCAAAGTAAACAGGTTACAGCCTTGACTAGGAATATACTCTTTTCGTCTTCGTGAAGTAGATGCAACCAGAGAGACTATGGTGACATGGACTATGTATAATGTCGTATGCTTATCTGTTCACTGAGCCTAAAGGGGGGGGCGGGGCGGGAGGGGTGGTGTTTGGTTTCTGTTTTTTCTAAAAATCGAATGTGAAGTGGCATGTGGACAAGGTACTCCTTGATTGGATGTTAGCTACAGGCATACCGCATTGCCCCTCAAATGAGATACATGGTGGTTGAATATTCGGCTTGGTGTGCTTGCAGATATGTGCCTCATTTTGTTATAACTAGGATGTGGGTGGTGCTATGCTTGATTATGTACTGTAATGCACTCATTCAATAAAATATGTTTTAAAAAAAAAGAAAATCATAAGGAGAGCACTAGTAGCAGTGCATAATTTGTAAAATACGGAGAGCTGGTAACCGCTACTTTTATGAGAAGCCCATGTGACATCCAATTAAAAGTTTGTGCGTCGAATACTAAATCTGGTAGTCTTAACACTCATGATACATCTTTATTTCACTGACAGACATATCCACCCATTTATTTTACTCTTGCCTCTCCTGCATTTCCCCTTTGTGATTTTCTCATCTTTCTCTTTCTCCATCTTTCCCCTTTTTCCCCTCTGTTCCCGCTTGAAATGATAGATGTGGAAAAATAAGTGCTGGTCCCCAAAAATAAGTGCTAGTGCCTCACACCGGCAACCACCATCTCAATTGAAGCACTAACTGGTAGGAGGATAGTTTTCCTTTAGGTATTACACAACTATCATGGGGCAATGACTGATTGATGAACAGCAGCTCGCCAAAAGCAAGAGCTCTGTAATATACTGCCCATACATATAACTTTATGGAATCTTACATTTTAAGGATGACACACAACAGAAGTTAGGCAGGTTTAGTATCTTATGTTGACACACTTTGTAGTGCATGTACACGGATTTGCTAATCATTCACATTCATGATAAAGTGTGCAAATAATACACAATATAGGAATGATTGCACACATTGGCATTTTGCTAGCATTTGTATTCTACTTCCTATTTGACTTATTAACCCCATCAATGCTCATGACGAGCTCAGCTCGTCATGAGAAATGGAGTAAATGAAAAGTCAGCACAGAGGGGGAATTGCCTTAGCACTGAAGGTGTTAAATCTAGTTTGGCTGATTATTTATACCATGAGTTACGATTCTTGTCAACATATTTATTTAATTGTTTACATGTTTACAAGCTACATTCATATTGGAGCTTGTAATACTAAAGCAGCGCATAAAGATTCACACAAATCCTGTCATGTTTGGAAATACAATTTCTGAAAATCAACTCTTTTGCAATAAATGCAACATAAATACTTTTCACAGATTGTTGTTTTCTTTGTTTAGAGTTGAAATACTATCAATATAAAAAATACATCGAATTTGAGCTGAAATTCACAGGGGACAGGGGTATTAAGAAAGACAGTGTTGGAAATGGGGTATCTAGTGTGAAGTGGTTTGCACCTGTCCAAGTACAGACCATCACTCTAGTCAGGGAAGGGGGATTACACTGCTAACATAACCCCTGCCCACCTCCTTGGTAGTTTGGTGCGAGCAGTCAGACTTATATTAGAGGTAATGTGTAAAGCATTTGTACATACAAACACAGTAACACAGTGAAAACACTACGAAAGGACACCACACCAGTTGACAAGAATAACCAATATTTATCTGAATAAAACACCGAAAATCCTACATATAAAGTAAATATATCACTTTTAACCCTTTAGGTGCTGCCGTCGGCCAACGGTCGTCACGGGCACTACCTCCCCAGTGCTGCGTGCGACCGCTGGACGTCCAGTTCAGCACTGGATAATGGACAGCGCAGCACTGGGGAGGTTTGTTTACTAGCTCCTAAGGTGTTAAAAGGTTCTAAACCGTTCACTCAATAGGAAACAGGCACTTTAAGCACAAAGTACCTGTAATGGGCTAAAATCAATGCCAAAAACAGGCTCAGCTGAGGTGGAGCGCAGTAAAAGCAAAGGATCGCATTGCTTCCTTACTACCAGGGAAGGTGATGCCTCAGTTCCTTACTGCCAGGGGATGTGATGTGTCAGTTTCTAACTGCAGTGCAGTGAAGATAATGCATTTGTTCCTCACCGTCAGGGAAGGTGATGTGTCTGTTCCTTACTGTCAGGGGAGGTGATGTGTCGAACACTTGATACACGGCCTCGGTTCCTTATTTGGTTCCTTACTGCTGTGCCATGTTGATGAAGAACTTGGCTCATAGAGACGATGCAATGAAAATCAATACCCGCTGTGTCAATGTGGAGGAGCAGGCATTGCATCGATATAACAGCTGCGAAGCATGTGATGCGTTGATTTCTATATTACATTTTATCTTTTCTGTTACATTAATCATAAAGCATTGACACATACTGTTTTGGCAACATCATCCCTTGTTCCTTAACTATGTGCATATAAATCAAAGTATTTCTTTCTCACAGTTTCAGTGTCGTCCATGTCTGCAGTGTAAGGTTGCTCAAGCATTTATAAGTCGCTTTGGGCTTCCGCAGGCCGCACATTCTGTCATCTCCGACTGATGGTCAAAGTGAAGGTGTTTAGTATTTCTCTGCATGACAGTGAACAATGCGTCTTGAAAACATCAATTCATACAGACAATGGCTAATCATATTGGGACTCCGCTCTTGGAGTACTTCACATAATGTTTCCTAAGCAATTGGGTCAATACATATGTAAACGTTGAGTCCGTACATTAGATATTATTTTTTTATAACAAGTCAACCATATTCAGCAACAGTACATAATAAATCAAAACAAAACGAAAGATATGTCAAATAACTGAGGATGTATGTACCCAGTATCTAGTGTGCTATCTGGTTGCGATCACGGCTAGGCTAGCGTGCTAGTGTGGCATGTGGGCTGCTGCTTCTGTTTTCCATTTGGTTGTATGGTCATTAAGGCCTCGCCTTGCAGGAGCTACTACCATATAATGTCTTTTAAGGAATGTGAGGTTGTTGCCTAGCCTAACAGCTGCAGTGGTGATGACACCCAGAGGCAACGCATCGCTAGTGTCCAGGTAACTTATCGGGTGTTAGGTCCCGCCTGTTGCGCAGGATGTGTTTGCAGTGTGGCAGTAGATTGTATGAGAGTCCTGAGCATATTGTCCCAGGTCTGTGCAATGGTATACTTGCGCATCTCCGCCGCTTCTTCCCCGTTTAGGGATTGTACTCTCTGCCTGTGTCCAGACCCCAAAGGACTTTGCCCAGTGTGATACCTCTGGAGGGTCCCTGTGCTTCCATCTTTTAGTGATGAGTCGCTTCGCTGTTATGATGCGCAGGTCTAGAAACCTGGAGCTCACCTTGTTGGCCTTGGTCCTCCTATAAAACCCCAAGATGCAGACTTCCCATATAGTAGGTACCTCAGTGTTAGTGCAGTTGGTAAGTGTTTCGGAGATCACGGGCCAATAATGCAAAAGCAGGGGACAAGACCGCAACATGTGTAACAGGCCAGCGCCTAGGTGACGGCACCTTGGGCATTCGGAAGTATTGATGCTAAAGTATTTATTGATCTTGTCTGGTGAGAGATACGCCCTGTGTAATATGTAGGTTTGTATGAGTCTGAATTTTGAATTTTGCGGTATGTGCTTGGCACTAGCTAAAACGCGTTCCCACTCTTTATCAGTCCAGGGACGGCCTCTGTCTTCAGTCCAATATGTGCGAAGTCTCTGCAGAGGCTTCAATACATGACCGAGCAGGGCCTGGACCAGCCAGTGTATCACATGCAATCCCTCCCCCATCACATGCAGGTATTGCAATAACTGGTGTGTCGGCGGCTTGTTGGTCATGTCGCCCCATGCTAGCGTAAATGTTCACGTAATGGTTCTGTGTAGAAGGAACTGGCCCCTCTGGTAATCCAGTATCTGCTGTTAGTGTGGCAAAAGTCAGTAAAGTGCCGTCCGTGTACAGGTCTCCAAGAGTCTCCAGTTCCGCTTCAACCCAGGGCACTAATGCCATGTCCGTTATGGGGTTTCTGTCTCTGGGCGTCCTGAGTAGTATATGGAATTGTGTTTTTTGTGTGGTGAAGGCTTCTCCTAAAACACCTATGCACCAGCTTAACATGTATTTGTGTCTGGCGAGGAAGCTTCGCTAGTGGTTGGGACAATCCGCATATATGGGTCAGCATCCAAGCTGTCGTCTCGGTCGCCGTGTCTGCCAGATTCCTGCTGCTTAGCCATTTTGCAACCCACTGTAATTGTGCAGCTAAATAATACAGTTCCAGATGAGGAACCACCAAGCCTCCACTTTCCGGGGGTGCATATAGTTTCTGCAGCCCTATCCTGGGCCGGCCTGCATTCCAAATCATGCCACATATCAACCCTCCAATTCTCTAAAGGACCTCACTGGGACATACACCGGAACATTCGCAAAACAGTACAGTAACCTTGGCAGTACTATCATTTTGGTCATGGTGACACGGTCCATCACATTGAGCGGTAAGTCCCTCCAGAACTGCATCTGTGCTCTTATTGAGGAGATTTGCTCAAACGCTCCGTCCATCATCCCCTTTTGAATCGCTTTGTTCGCCCTAAGTTTGGCAGGGTATGCTCAGACGTGAGTCCCTTGCTCACTTGGCCACTGGATTCAAGATAGCCTGGCTGATGAGGATTATGAATCCGAAACCGGTCCCAGGATGCTTGTTTCCAGTCCAGGGAAGACATAGCTTGGCAGTTCGGGCTGGACTGTTCCCATAAGGCACAGGGTCAGACTGATTTGCATCTAGCCATGTCTGAACTGGGGTGGCCGAGTGAGCTAAAGAATGGTGATGGATTAAACCCAGATCAGTTGACTGGGGGTGAGTGTTTGATTTGCTCAAACGCTCCGTCCATCATCCCCTTTTGAATCGCTTTGTTCGCCATAAGTTTGGCAGGGTATGCTCAGACGTGAGTCCCTTGCTCACTTGGCCACTGGATTCAAGATAGCCTGGCTGATGAGGATTATGAATCCGAAACCGGTCCCAGGATGCTTGTTTCCGGTCCAGGGAAGACATGGCTAGGCAGTTCGAGCTGGACTGTTCCCATAAGGCACAGGGTCAGACTGATTTGCATATAGCCATGTCTGAACTGGGGTGGTCGAGTGAGCTAAAGAATGGTGATGGATTAAACCCAGATCAGTTGACTGGGGGTGAGTGTTTGATTTGCTCAAATGCTCCGTCCATCATCCCCTTTTGAATCGCTTTGTTCGCCCTAAGTTTGGCAGGGTATGCTCAGACGTGAGTCCCTTGCTCACTTGGCCACAGGATTCAAGATAGCCTGGCTGATGAGGATTATGAATCCGAAACCTGTCCCAGGATGCTTGTTTCCGGTCCAGGGAAGACATGGCTTGGCAGTTCGGCTGGACTGTTCCCATAAGGCACAGGGTCAGACTGATTTGCATATAGCCATGTCTGAACTGGGGTGGCCGAGTGAGCTAAAGAATGGTGATGGATTAAACCCAGATCAGTTGACTGGGGGTGAGTGTTTGATTTGCTCAAACGCTCCGTCCATCATCCCCTTTTGAATCGCTTTGTTCGCCCTAAGTTTGGCAGGGTATGCTCAGACGTGAGTCCCTTGCTCACTTGGCCACTGGATTCAAGATAGCCTGGCTGATGAGGATTATGAATCCGAAACCGGTCCCAGGATGTTTGTTTCCGGTCCAGGGAAGACATGGCTTGGCAGTTCGGGCTGGACTGTTCCCATAAGGCACAGGGTCAGACTGATTTGCATATAGCCATGTCTGAACTGGGGTGGCCGAGTGAGCTAAAGAATGGTGATGGATTAAACCCAGATCAGTTGACTGGGGGTGAGTGTTTGATTTGCTCAAACGCTCCGTCCATCATCCCCTTTTGAATCGCTTTGTTCGCCCTAAGTTTGGCAGGGTATGCTCAGACGTGAGTCCCTTGCTCACTTGGCCACTGGATTCAAGATAGCCTGGCTGATGAGGATTATGAATCCGAAACCGGTCCCAGGATGCTTGTTTCCGGTCCAGGGAAGACATGGCTTGGCAGTTCGGGCTGGACTGTTCCCATAAGGCACAGGGTCAGACTGATTTGCATATAGCCATGTCTGAACTGGGGTGGCCGAGTGAGCTAAAGAATGGTGATGGATTAAACCCAGATCAGTTGACTGGGGGTGAGTGTTTGATTTGCTCAAACACTCCGTCCATCATCCCCTTTTGAATCGCTTTGTTCGCCCTAAGTTTGGCAGGGTATGCTCAGACGTGAGTCCCTTGCACACTTGGCCACTGGATTCAAGATAGCCTGGCTGATGAGGATTATGAATCCGAAACCGGTCCCAGGATGCTTGTTTCCGGTCCAGGGAAGACATGGCTTGGCAGTTCGGGCTGGACTGTTCCTATAAGGCACAGGGTCAGACTGATTTGCATATAGCCATGTCTGAACTGTGGTGGCCGAGTGAGCTAAAGAATGGTGATGGATTAAACCCAGATCAGTTGACTGGGGGTGAGTGTTTGATTTGCTCAAACGCTCCATCCATCATCCCCTTTTGAATCGCCTTATTGAGGAGATGGCGCGAACCAGATTGCCTTCCAGTATATCTGTTGGGACCTGTAAATATATATTCCTAGGTACCTAGACGTGGTCTGATACCAGTCAAGTGCTATTACATTGATGATTATATCGGTTGCAACTACATCTTTGCGGAAAGAGTAAGCACCTGACTTAGCCCAGTTTACCCTGAGTCCCGATATTGCCTAGAATCTACAGAACAGTGCCGATATCCCTCCGGCGGCACGGCATGAAGGTCACGTATGTATAATAACAGGGTGTCCGCATATAGGGACACTGTATGTAGACCATTGCTCAAGGGGATGCCCCAGTCTGCTCCTCCCTCACGGAGGAGAGCCGCCAGTGGCTCCATAGCTAAGGAGAAGAGTAACGGGGACAATGGGCAACCCTGTCTAGTTCCTCGTCTCACCCTGATTTCGTCAGATAGGAGCTTGCCCGTACGAGCCCGAACTGTGGGACGCTGACACAGCAAGGGTGCGTCCAATAGGAGATCCGGCTGTAGCCGCCATGTTGGGGATTGTCGGACAGGGGTGCGCTCACAACATTTCCAAGACATGCGGGTTGTGTTCAGAGTGCGTCCGACCTAAATAATGAACCGCCGCTATGTGGGGGAGCAGTGCGTCTGAGAGCATATAGCAATCTAACCACACATTCAGGTTATGAGCCCCTGAATAATAAGAGTGTACTCTATCATGGGGATGATGGTGTCTCCAGGCATCCTTCAAATGCCATTCTGTTGCCCAATTCATCAACGCCTTCATAGCATGGTGTGTGTTTGTACACAGAAGTGGTGGAAAGGACCCATCCAATGACACCTCAAGGACGCTGTTGTAATCACCCCCTAATAACATGGGGATGTCGTGCCATGGCGCAAGAATGTGTGATATCTTGTCGACAAATGCAGCCTGCTCTGTGTTAGGCGCGTATATCTATGCAAGTACTATTTGTCAGCCATCCAGTGTGCCCCTAACTATCACATACCTCCCCTCTGTGTCTACCAGCGACTGTGTAATTGTCAACGGAACACCTGCCCTCACCCATATCAGCGCACCCCGTGCAAAAGCCGAATACCCTGTGGCAAACAATTAGCTGCGCCAGCGACGATGTAAACATTGTATCTCTATTTTGGTTACGTGGGTCTCTTGCAGTAGGGCGATTTCTATATGATGTTGCTTGAGGTATGAGTAGATCTGATACCTACGTGACGGCGAATGTATACCCCTCACATTCCATGTACCAATCTTAACTGAAGACATTAACCCTCCAATGCATCAGGTGAAAATGTGTATGTGGCAGCCCAACAGCCAGGTGCATTAAACACAGCTCATCATTACATACCCCACCTAGCTCGCTGACTCGCAGCGTGGGACACTGTATGAATCTACTCATAACAGATGACGTCTCCCAAAAAAACTCAGAAAAAGATATATGCATGAATAATACCAAAAGGGCGATAATGCAACCAGCAATCGTCCAAACTCCCAATCCGAGATAACAGTCAAAATAATCCTGGGGGGTACGCTGCAAACTGCTATACTTTAGAGTACAGTCCTCGTGTCTAGCGTCTCAGGGGCTCCCCATGCGCAGGCAACATACAATATAGTTGGGGCAAACTGCATATGTTAACTCAGGAACATTCCACAAATCAGCAATAAAATATACGTTTGAGTCCTACCGCCTCCCTTGTGTGTTTCAGTGTTGAACACAGTAGTGAGCAAATACTGTGGAGTCATAACAGCGTGCATCCCAGGTGTCTACGCGTCCAGCAACAGCATGCCCCCACACATACACCCTAATACCTCAATTGAGGTATTGGGGAATTTGAGGTAGCTGAAGCAATTAGGGAGTGCCTGGACAGGGGAGGCAGAGCGGCTCTGATTTTATTAGACCTCTCTGCCGCCTTCGACACGGTACATCACCAGCTTCTCCTTGATCGGCTCTCTTCCATCGGCATCTCTGGGGTGGTGTGGGCTTGGCTGAGATCCTTTTTGGAGGAGCGCTCCCAACAGGTATGAATGCCTCCTTTCTCTTCCTCTACCAGGAAGTTATCAACTGGAGTCCCACAGGGCTCTACTTTGAGCCCGCTACTTTTTAATATCTATATCACCCCTTTGATTGCCCTGGCAGATGGGCTGGGTGCCAAAATTAGGGCATATGCCGATGACACGCAGCTTCTATTTACATGGAAGGGATCTGAATTGTGCACCGGGGACGCGCAGAGGTGCTTATCTGCTGTATTTACCTGGCTGGCCAAGACACATCTCAAGTGCAATGAAGAAAAACCGGAGATATTGCTGTACGGCAATTTCCCCCCGCTGTTTAGAGAGGCCCTGTTGCCACCGGACTTCCCTTGCCCATGGTCACTGGGTAGCCCGGCCAAGAACTTAGGGATATGGTTCGGGGAAGATCTATGGTTCGCCGAGCATATTAAAAAGCTTACTGGTATCTGCTTCGGCACTCTTAAGATTTTTAGGAAGTTTTCCCTCTGTTACCACAGCAAGCAAAGGAAATGGTGGCTCGGGCACTTATCCTTTCCAGGCTTGATTACGCTTATGCCTTATTTATTGGCATCCCTAGCTATCTCATGAATAAACTCCAACTGATTCAAAATGCGGTGGCATTGGCTCCTTGTTAGAACCTCTCTCCAGGTTCTGCGACTTTTTCCTTAAGACTATTGTACAGAAGTCAACCACTTATCTGCAAGACACCAAGTGCTTACTAAATCTGTTACAGAACGTGGAAGTGGATGAAGACACTGTGTTACTAAGCATGGATATTGAAAGCTTGTACACAAGCATACCCCAGGACGATACCATCCGAGTCCTGGGCAATACCCTGGAGAATGCAGATTGGCCTTTTCACACACCCAGGGCATTCATTTTGGAATGTGCCACTTTGGCCCTCAAACGCAATTATTTCGAATTTGAGGGAACGTTATTCTTACAGACTGGGGGCACCTCAATGGGCAGCGTCTTTGCTCCTAGCATAGCTGGTATGTACGTGTATGACTTCGAAAACAAATTCATTCTGAACAACACAAACCCATTTCGCAAGAATCTGACTTTTTGGAGGCGTTACATTGATGACGTCCTTGCCATTTGGCAAGGACCAACTGAACTCCTTGAGCAATTCATAGCCTGGATTAATTCCTGTGACAACAACCTCAGGTTCACAAGTTGCTACGACAAAGAGGAAATTGTTTTTCTCGACGTAGTAATAAGCAAAGAAGGCAATCATTTGGAGACAAGAACTCATTACAAACCGACCTCAAAGAACAACCTCTTAAGGTTTGAAAGCTTCCACCCTCGACCATTAAGGGAAAACCTACCCTATGGGCAATTTTTGAGACTACGCAGAAACTGCAGCAAACTATCTGATTACAAGAAACAGGCAGAGGACCTATCTTTAAAACTCGGGAACCGTGGATACCCTGAGAAAATAGTGAAAAAATGCCAAAAGAGGGCCAGGAACCAGCCCAGGGAGGCACTCCTTGAAGAAAAGACCAGAACCAATGAGGAAATACCTCTAACATGCGTGACAACGTTCAATTCAATATCAAACCAGTTGACCAGGAGTGTAAATAAACATTGGAACATCATAAACACAGGCAATCTACACTGGGAAAAACCTTTGTTTTCTTTTAAGAAGTCACAGAGCTTAAAAGACACTCTTGTTAACACCAGACCGAAAACGAAATTGGCTCCAAGCGCACCATCCATTACCAGGGTTTGGGGTCTACCTGATGTAACCGGTCATTATCGCTGCGGAGATTGCAGTGTGTGCCATTTAACCAGGAACACAAAAACTCTGGACTTAGAAATTGGGAAGACCTGGAGACAAATTGCACATACCAACTGCAATAGTGAAAATGTAGTATACCTGATCGAATGCACTTGTAAGAAACGCTACATCGGGATGACAACTCGAAAGGTAAAACAGAGGATATGTGAACATCGCAGCACCATACGCTGCAAGAAAAATGCGACCCGATTGACTGACCATTTCCTTGAGAAAGGCCACACACCTAATGATATGTTCTGGACTATCATTGAGCAAGTGACCCCTGGACCAAACATACAGAAACGCCTATATGAGAAGGAGCAGAGATGGGTATACAGACTGTCTACCCATACACTTGGTCTGAATGACAATATACCCTGGGCATCTGTCCTTTCCTGAGTGTTTCACCTCACCCCCAGTACCTGGGCATCTGTCCTTTCCTGAGTGTTTCCTGTATTGCCCAAATCTGATTATGACAAAGAATTCCTTCATGAAGTAACATTGTTGTACAGAATCCATCTGGTTCTGTTCTGGTTTTAGCACCTTTGTCCATAAAATCGAATGCACTCCTGGGCTTAGATGTATTCCACTGTATTGCCAACACCCCTGTGCGATTATCGCTATTACATGCCCCAATTTCGATCTACTGAACACTTAGTCAATAATGGGGCCATTTTTCCTTTCTGTAAAACACATCTTGCGTGACCTTTTTTTTTTTTGTTTTTTTTTTTTAAAGAAACTCCTCGCTTGTCCTTTTGAGATTTTCATTATGACTAGCCCTTATTCTCACGCGGAACGGAGGTTTGTTTACCTACGTTCCCCGGACAACCGTCCTTTTTCCCTAGCGGGCCCCCGTACTACAACCACGTGACCACGTGACGTCAGTACGCATCACTTACCACGCCCACCACGTCCCCGATGGCGACCACGCCCACCACGTCCCCGATGGCGGCTGCCTTTAACTTCGGCGCTGCTTTTGCCTCCTCACGGGTGCGCGGAGGGGCGGCATAGGTTGATGGTCGATTTCTGACATCAGAAACTGTAAGTAGAGATTGTATATTAGGGAACGCGTCCGTTTCCTTATCTTTGCACCGAAAAAGAGGGAGAACATTGCAATATATTCTGACGGATTACTAACGAGTCTGTTCCGATTTCTCCTTAAATTCACAGAATACGTTTCGAGCTTTGTGACCTCTCCCCTCAATCCCCGTGCAGCCAACATTCCCCCATTGAGGAGTGAGCGTTTTTAGATATTCTGGCAATGTGTGTTTAGTGTGTCGTTTGTCTTGTACTGTATAAAACTTTGGATCAAGTTGAACTATTATCACGTCGGTAATCCCTGGCACTATTAATATATAGTCATGACTTTGGCACGCACTATCTGGCTTGTGACAGACTGGCTAATAAAAATAAAAATAGATATATATGCGTGTTCACCTTCACACCTATATTGATATGTGTGCCCATTTAGAACCTAAATACTTCCACTCAGAAATAATGCTGATACACCACACTATGGATAATTCGCCTTAACTGAATGTGGGATGATTCACAGACAGAGCGGACTACGTCACTTCACTACGTTGCAGGCATGTAATCAGCCTTTATGACTTATGATCCTCTCTTTCTTCACAGGTTTTTTGCCTTTTAATGTAACCACCTTTGGGTTACATACTATCTTTACCCACCTAGCAATTGGCTAGTTTGGGTCCTGAAAGGATTGCAGGTATGGCAGGGCGTTAGTGTACCCTGACCACCCAATTCCTTTTAATTTTTTGGTCCTGATGAAAAACCGGTAACTCCCCGTTGGTTTGAAACATGTAGACCTAACACATACCACAGATACATTCGGTCTTAATTAAGCCTTTATTGTATCGACATACACTGTTTTTAACATTGTCCAGTAGTCTTAGAATAAATAATTTTGGATA
Source organism: Lissotriton helveticus (assembly GCF_964261635.1). Taxonomy (NCBI): domain Eukaryota; kingdom Metazoa; phylum Chordata; class Amphibia; order Caudata; family Salamandridae; genus Lissotriton; species Lissotriton helveticus. Next base: position 673,912,616 of record NC_136073.1, on the reverse strand, counting down.
AGCCATACCAGGACAATTTTTAACTCACGGACTTTTTTTCTTTTTCATTCATCACTCACATACCCGCTCCACTGTATTTCAGGTGTCGCAGCACACCTTGATGGCACTCGGCTATCAAGGTGGCCCCGATGATGAAGCATGTCACCGACCAGGTCGGTGAGTGAGGGGTTCCTTAAAAACAAAGAAGGACTTCTTCTTTTTTACATTAGCGTCTCATCCCACCGATATTGGTTTCCTAACCTTATCTTTGGTGGTACTCCTTATTTTGTTATATAGCTCCTATTTAACATCGCCAAACGATCCAGTGCGAGGCTACTTCTACGTGACCTTCATTGGTTACCTTTGGCCCAGCGGGTCCAATTTAAAATCCTTACCATGGCCCATAAAGCCCTGCATGACTCTGGACCTTCGTACATTAGGAAGCGCGTGGCCTTTTACAGGCCTGGCCGCTCACTTTGTTCCTCCCCTCTTCGCCTACTGGCCATTCCTCGGTTTCGCCGCTCGAGGATCGGCGGCCAATCGTGGTCAGCAAAGGTGGCCATTCTATGGAACAGCCTTCCCGGCCTTTTGCGACATACTCAGGACCTCCGCATCTTCAAGAAACTTCTCAAAACTCATCTTTTTAACCCCCCCATCTAATTTTATTTGTGCTCTCTTGGCCTCAGTTCATCCGCGCCAGGATACTCCCGAGTAGTTGTGCGCGCTACAAATCACATATAACATAACAATTCGTAGTCCATACAAATACTGGAACTTGCAGCGTTTATGCAATCAAGTTCGCCGTCTGCGGGGTGACATCCGGTTGTCCGTTTGAGTCCTGCGAATTCTGTAGGCCATATATCTGTTCGTCATCACTCGACATGTCTTGTTGGCTGGAGTTAGATGCATTCTCGTCCTCGGGGAACCGCTGATCTCTGCCACTGCCTGTATGGTGTCTTGCTGTCCGCTCAGGATCAGCTTCGAGCGTGGACCCACAAGTGGCAAAGGCAGTGTCCCTATTCTCGTAGACCTGCGCTCTCTCCGCCGGTGGTGAAAAGGGCCTTTCAGTTTCGGTAGCCTTGCGGTTGCGGCCCTGTCCCGAGGCCCCACATTGGTAAAGGTGTCCAGCCAGTCCTCCGCCTCCTCCGATGTGTTAAAGAAGTCTGTTTTTGTCGCTGACAACCACACACAGCCGTGCAGGTAACAACAGAGAATATTTCAGGTCATTTTGTCAAAGACGTTTCTTTACTGCCATGAACGAAAGCCTCTGGAGCTGTACCAGGATGGTATAGTCCAGGAAAAACATTATCTTGTGATTATCAATGTGGATATCCTGGAGCTTCCTGGTTTTCTTCAAGATGGAGTCTCGATCTCTGTAGTTAAGGATCCGAAGGAGCAGGGGCCGCGGATTCAATCCCATAGTAGGTGGCCTCGTCGGGACCCTATGGGCACGCTCTATTACGAAGTGTGGTGATAGGGACCCTTCCGGCAGTACATCTCTTTAAACAATTCTTCATGTGCAAGGCATGCTGTGCCCTTTCCCACCGTTACGGTACACCTACTATGTGGACATTGTTTCGTCGTTCCCTCCCTTCGGCATCCTTGGCTCTGTCTTCCAGGAATTCCACACAGTTTACCAAGTCTTGTACATGTTTATCCATTTGCGTCACCTGTGGTTTGATGTCAGCAAGCGTGGATTCCAATGCAGTGGTGCGTTCCGTTAAGTTCTGATGGTCTGCGTGTAGATCAGTGAGGTTGATGGCCACCTTGTCTATTTTGAATTCCAGGGAAATGTGGGTTTGATTGATGGTTTCCTCCAGACGGTCCATTGCAGCAAGTACCACATCCAACTTGCTGGCGGTCTGATCCGCCGACCCCTGCTTCGCCATCTTGTCCAATTTGGGCTTGGACGGCGGCGGTATGGCTTGCGCTCCACCAGTACCAATCCACACTCGAGTACCGCCCAACATCAGGTGCAGGACCTATTCACCTAAATTGCCTTTTTGCTCAGGGAGAACTCAGCATGGCACCAACAGGTCTCCAGTATCGCTATCGTCCCCTTCTCAGCTCCGACCGGTCGCAACCAGCAGACACTCCACGTCTCCCAGCTAAGACGATGGGGCCACGTTCACCACTTCCTTGTATTCTTTCCACAGCTCCGTTGTCAACCATTAGCTCCCAGCCATTCAGGTCTCAGTGGGTAGAGGCGCCGTGGTGAGCTCCCTGGCGAGAGACCACGCCGGGCCTAAGATTGGTGTTGCACGTATCTGTGTACATCAACAAACTCACCCCTCAGAAGGCCACTCAGGTAGAGCATGCTGGGCGTGCAGACGTGCCCCGGCTGTGCAGCAGTGTGTATGCTTTGACTGTGTAATGGGTGCCAGGACAACGGCAGAGAACTTGTAGTGAAGTTCCTATATTCCCAATAGGCTCTGCGCATTGGAATAATATATACTATAGTTTAGACGTAGGACTGAGGTCGACTAGGTCTCTATCAAATATATTAAACTCAATTGTGAGTGCCAGCTAGCTCAGAGGTCACTAGAAACTTTCTCGAATTCATAAGAAGGGATTCGTTTCTGACAACCGCATAAATATGACAACTTTGTTTCCCCAGAATAAGAAATCCATCTCTAGAGTCGAAGAAACAATAGATATCTATTTTACTCAGTCAATCGTGCATGCTTCGTTTCACCAGAGGTGCTGAGAAAATAGAGAGACGGGCGTTTTCAATAAAAGGTATTTTATTGAACAGTCTTCTTTCTCAAGCATAAGAAATGTACTGCTACAACCATAATACTGGTTATAAAGTACAATCCATATAGTACGAAGAGTATTATGAAATAATACTGTAAAAGCATGGTATGGTTTCTAAGCCATATAAAATAACATATAATGCATACATTAATAAATAATGACTAAAAGTACTCAACTGGTGCTTCTAAAATACGCCTACCCCGGTGTACCTAACCTAGGTCTAGTACAAGGGAAGAAGTAAGTGAGGTGTAGCTTAAGTTTAGTATTCTTTTGCCAAGAATCTATTCCAAGAATTCTCTGAGGGTCTAATCAGCTCCGTACCTTGGTTTTAGAATGAAGGAGGTCTTGTATCTCTCTCTCAGGACTCTATTTCCCAGCAACCCGCAAGGGTAGCCTGCAAACACTGGAGCTGGATATCTCGGCAGGAGAAAAGACAGCGTCTCTCAGTGCGTCAGCTGGAGTGTCGGCTTCCTTCGGCACTTGCTGCTGCAGGGCGCGTCGGGCAAGTAGATAGTCGAACTGCTCCAAACCACCGTGTGTTTGTCTGGGCAAGTGTGGGCATATTTATACCTTGAAGGTACTGCGTTTGATGTAAGGTTGGACGTAATAATGTCATCAAAGACTCGGTTCTTTGAAAACTCCAGGATTTCTTGGATAAATCAATATTCAAGCAGGGGGAAGTCCCTGACTGCTGAAGGCGGGTTTCTCCAAGAAATCGTTGTGGATTCTCGGAACTAGTGGAAGTAGCCTTGCCGTATTTGGACTGCATAGGCTAAGTCTAAATATGGTTTTGATTTCTATGCCTTTATAAGGATAGGGTGATTTATACCTATATATGGGCATGAATCAGGAAAATTACACTAGAGTCCTGAATTCCTACACAACAAACTTACTGCTGCTCCAGGGTGCAGCAGACTGGGCTTCAATATCGCGCCTTGGCTCCTGCATGATAACAGCTCCGTACGGTCATCAGCCTCGTAGTCTTCCTGTGGCAGGTGCAACAAGGTCGGATGGGTCCAGGATGGCAACTCGTTGGCTCCCGGGGGGCGATAGCAGGGCGTCTCACCTGGGGCGATCGCAGCTGGGGCTCACTACATCAGCACACCCGCCAGTGCCGCCCACACACTCAATATGTTGATGTCCCCTGGTGCGGGCGCGGGGCAATGGCGTGCAGCAGGCAGTTTCTTGGGAGTGGAGCCCTTGCCACCTAGCCATGCCACAGATGCAATGGCAGTCGTTATGAGCGGGCAGCGCCGCCTCGTAATACCTCTCCGCCTTTACCACGATGCGTGTGTGGCAGGCCGCTGGTGTCACGGAACTCCACAGGCCATCATTATTATCACAGGGACCTCAGCTGCTAAGCACTCCTGACCTCAAGGGTAGACAGGTATGGCAGGGAGCGGCCAGCCGTGGCTCCTGATCCATCAGCGGGGGCCACTTCAACCACGTTTCGGTGGCAGGAACATTTAGGCAGTGTCCATCACCAGTCTGCCGGCGGGGGGCACTTTCCCCGATCACACTGCATGGACAGCTGCAGCTCGTGTTGGCCAAGCAGGGTCTGCTCACGTCGCGCCTCTTCGGCCACCCTTTCAGTTGGTCGCCGTGTTGTGCAATATTAGAGCCCAGATGTTCGTGGGCAGCACCGCGGGGGCCCCAGCCATTCTCCGGCCTCCGGCGTCAAGTAATCAGAAGAGCCTCCCGGTAGAGGGGTGAGTGTCCGCAGCACCGCTTCAGCGGACTAGAACCGCCTACCGTAACTCCGCCACAGGGTGAACGGCCACACAAACGAGCCGGCCTCCGCCGCCGCACGCAGCCCTCCTTTCTTAGAGGACAGCAGGCAGTTCAGGTCTGCAGAGGCAGGGCGGGTGGGTAGGACGGCGGGGGCCTCACCCAACTCTCACCATCCATTAGCGGGCACCAAGACGTGAGCCGCAGTCCAAGCCAGCTGCCGTCCGTTCACTGCAGCTGCGCCATTTCTCGTGGCCTTGTGGGTGGGGCCAGACCCCGGGCTCGCGTAGTTGATGCCGGCCTCGCCAGGGTCCTGCAGTAGACGGCGTCTCCGGTCGGGGGTTTCACACCAGAGCCTGGGCGATCTCAAATTTACGTCGTTGCATGTGGATAGTGTCCTGCATTTGTTCCGCTAGGTTGGTGTCCCCAATAATGGCTTCATCCGGAGGTATTAGCCTGTCCAGGGGAGCCTTCCGCAGAGCTCTATCCAAACATGTCTGCCTCCATTTTGTCCGCAGCCACGCCCCCCCACCACGGTCGTCTCGGAATTCGGATTGCGGTGTTCCTTTAGTAGCACAGTAGGCACTGCATCAATTCTTTGGCCACACATCAGTGATACACTGCTTTTTCAACCGCACAGGGATGCTGCTGTTGAAAAATGGCTGTTGAAAGTCGATGCATGGAATTTCTAGTTTCTTAGCAGCCAAACCACCTCCAAATGCCCAAAACGAGAATTGGCACCCCTTGTCAGATCAGAACTCCCAGCAGAGGAGTTCAGGGGCTACAAATGAAGTCTTTTATGACCCTGAGACTTCTTAACAGGAGGCAAGCATGCATAAGCCTTTGGAGAACCTTGGGAAGTAGGATGTAGAAAGAAAATGTCCTCTTAGTTGAGAAGTGTTCTGAAGTTATGGTGTAACAGCTCCAGAACTTATGCCAATTTCTAACTTCGAAGTAGGCAAACTTCAACGGAAAGTCTTTGTTGTGCACAGGACCCTACCTTACTCGGACCTGGCTCTAGACACACTACAGGGGATTGGAGACAGCTTTGTATGAGAACATTTACAGTCCTATTTAGGTGTCATTGACAACTCCTTCCACCACTATAGCTCAGGAAGACCTATCAGGCTGGTGATTGGCCATCAACATATGCATGTGCAGGGCACACCTCAACTCCCTTTTTTGTGACTGTCTAGAGTGAATGGGGAAACACTCCAACTGTCACCCTTCCTCAGACGTGGATTCCACCCACAGGAAGAGCCACACAATGTTAAAGCAAGAAAATATCCATGTTCTAAAAGAGGCATTTTCAAACACACAATTTAAAACCAAGTTCACTAAAAGATGTGTTTTTAAATTGACCCCAAACTCCAAAACTTGATCTATTTCCAATGGGAAGTTACACTTGTACGTGGGTAGAAGGCATCTTCAATCGTAACTTATTTGAGATATAGTCCTTGCAATAGTGAAAAAAGAAATTAGCAGTATTCACTATCGCGACAAGTAAAAAACTCAAATACATTTCCTACCTTTCAGCTACACTGCACCCTGCTCATTGGGCTACCTCAGCCCTACCTTAGGGGTATCTTACATGTAGTAAAAGCAAAGGTTTGGCCCTGGCAAGTAGGTACTTGCCAGGTTGACATGGCAGTTCTAAATGGTACACACAGACACTGCAGTGACAGATCTGAGACATGGATGAAGGCCTACACATATTGGTGGCACTATCAATGTTGCAGGCCCACTGGTAACATTTAATTTACAGGTCCTGGGCACACAAAGTGTACTTTACTACGGAGGCCAGGTGTTTTGACATCCGAGGCAACATGTCCCCGCGTGTCCGCTGGATCTTCCACCCCATAAATAGCACCTTCAAGCCTATATAATCAAATCCCCAGAAAAGCCAAATTTGACCTAAATGTGCCTAAACAAGAAAAGAAAAAAGATAAAAGCAAAACAAATAAAAAAAGAATTAGCAACATCGTTAAGAACTACTTTTTGCGCAAATGCAACTGATTGGCTTTCCCTAAAGACAGGATAGATGTCCTTAGTGTTTTTAAGAGCATCCTATTACTGTTACCATTATTTATTTCCAGAGACTTCCTCTAAGTATATTTCAGCCAGGATCTCCGAAACAAAGCTACGAGTGGACCCTTTATATACAATTTTAATTCTGGCAGGATTCTGAAGGTATACATCGGCTCTCAGCTTTTGAAAAGGAGCAAAGAGCTGCCTGAGCCTCCATCTGCGTTCCACTGTGGCATGCGCAAAGGCAGGTCTAGTGAAAAAGTTATTCCATCACAGGATCTTGGATTCGTGGGCCTTGCCAGATCATAAAGAGCTTGACGGAGGAGAAATTTGACAAAAAACAGTAGCATGGCACGAGGATGTTGCTGCGCTGATGAGGTACGCTTAGCAAGGGAAAGAGGAAATCTGTGCAGTCTCTGAACTTCTTTGTCCCAATCCCAGGAATGTAGCTCCTGAAAAGCCCCTTTAAGGAATGAGATCATGAAGCTTCTGGGGTCCTCTTTTTCCACTCCTTCCGGGATCCCTAGGAAGCTGAGATAGTTGCGCCGCTGCCTATTTTCCTGCTCCTCCATCTTCCACATGAGATCTTTGGCCACACTCTCATGTTCTTCTCTTTGGGTTTTACGCGTGGCTACATCTTTCTCTAACTGCTCTGTCTTTACCTCAACAGAAGCCATCCGATCTGCAATTTCAGTGCAGGTTTTGCCAACCCTTCTGACAGCCCCTTGTAGTTTCTTGGCGGCCAGGCGTGATCTACGGCTGTCATCCTTGGCTTCCTCCTGGAAGCTTTTGATAGATTGAAGAACAACCTCCAGCGCAGGGTCGCGCTTTGGTCCTCCACTATTTCCATTTAGGCTACCTGTTATAGTTCTATTACCACCTGAGGTAACCATAGAGTCAGATAATACTGTAAGCTGAGTATCAGAATGATCCTACCTCAGATCTGTACCACTTCCTTTATCTAGGATATCATGTTTCTTTTTTTGGCAATCCGTGTAAGAGCTGCTGTACCATTTGGGACCATCCTCTCCGCTTGACACAGAGATGCTTGTGTCTGACAGCTCTGATTCATCTGTTAATGAATAGTATTTGTCTTTATTCTCCGGTGTTTTTAATGAGTGGATTAGAAGAGAGCTGCTTGCAGCTTGTGGAGTTACTGCGGGTTCTACAATTCCACCAGTGATATTTGCACAATCATTTGAGCTACTTCTTTTACTGCCATATCTTTCCACTTTGACCTCCAAGCAACCCTCATCTGGCTGGCTCACAGGTGTAGAATGGACCTCCGGCACTCTTTTCTCACCCTGATCTATAGGGAGGGGAGGGGAGTACCTGGTGGCCCTATTACATATAACGCAGCTGGCAAATTTGAGTCAATCAGTGCTCCTTCAATCTGCCCCAGCTTTTCTGTTGTCAACCTTGGATCTTCTTCTACAGACTTAAGCAAAGTGCCAGCCCCCCCCCGTTGTACCAAAAGTGCTAGTAATCAGCATTTGAGAATAGCTGGTCTCTCTGTGTGGTTTAGCAGTCTTGATATTTTCTGGCTTGTTTTCAAATGTGCTGTTTTTATCCACGCACTCACCCTTCTCCCCTTTCCCTCTCCCTGCTTATCTTCTGGCACCCATTGTTTCCAACCTTTTTTGCCTGGTAGCTGACAGAGCTGTAATGGTATATGAGGCTGCTTGTGACTGGGCGCAGAAAATGTTTTCCCTTTGATGTTTTTACTCTCCTTGCCAGCCATCCTTACTTGTTTGTGGTGGTTTTAGACAATGCAACAAAGTACCACTGTTGCGATTTCAATTCTCAGAAGATTGCAGACCTATCCCAAGCACTGTGGAATCTTTGTGACTTCACGTTTAGCAGACAGCACACTGAATGTCCTCGCTGAGCTCCTGCATTCGAATCGCACCAATGGTCAATGTCGTTCCTCTGAACCACAATAAATTGAGAACTGAAATTAATATAGTGAACATGAAGCAAATATATAAGCTTGTGTGGGCCAGCTACAGGGGTGAAGAATTAAATGAGGGACTGCCATTAAAAGGAAAGAGATTCAAGGTGTGAAAGACATCAACAATTTCCTTGCCCTCTGTCTTATAATTTTTACTGGGGTTTCCCTTATTTAATTATAAGTAGTAGCATGAGTTTAATCATAGTGGGGCTGATTCACAGAACTAACTTAAGACAAAATCCTAAACTTACTACTTTTGGTATTCACAGAAGTTATGATTTTGTCTTAAGACAGACTTAAGACAGAATCCAAACTTAAGTCTGTCTTAAGTCTGTCTTAAGTCTGTCTTCAGACAAAATCCTAACTTCTATGAATACCAAAAGTAGTAAGTTTAGGATTTTGTCTTAAGTTAGTTCTGTGAATCCGGCCCTATAACATTTTCCCTTTATTTCTAAATATATTGAAATTAAAATCCACCGCTCTAATCAATGCTGCTCCATGACATATGGTCTTCCATCTGTCGATATTAATATAAACAAATATTTAAATAAAATGTTGTGGACGCTTCCATACATAGTTAGATTGACAATTATACTAATAAAATGTGGGAAATGTTCCCTAATATACTACATGTATACAAAAAGACAGCTTTGAAATCAATTCACCATTATTTTATTGTGTAATAGTAATACGGATAGCTGCAGATATGTAAATGGAAAAAGTAGGTGGTGGGGGACCATGTTTACATGTCATTGTGTCCGGTAAGTCGGTTTTATGGTAGCCATTTACGGCCTGAGATATTGAAAACATAAAATATACCAGTTTATTTAGAAGGCAATTGTAGTGGGTTGTTGAGAAAATCTCCTTTGATTCGATGCGTTGTAGGAGATTAAGGAATATAATAGTTGTCCAGGTACATCTAATAATTGATATACGTTATTAAGAGTGTTGTTTGAGGTGATCGCCAAAAATGTTAAGGAGTCACGGTCAATTTGTTATCACAACCTAAGGAAAATAATGTTGAATGTCTATGGTATGGGAAAAAGTTTGAGTGTCCTATTGTTCCAATCGATGTAGCAGGGGCCTAAATTAAAGAACTTGGTCTGTGTACAGTATTCATAAGAATGTATGGATATGTTTTTTACTGTATTTTTACAGCACATCTCTGCCATAAGTATGACTGTTTGTGATTAATGGCAATTTTTTCGTATTATGTTTGCAATGGCATAATAAAGTTTAATACTGCTTAAATCAGGCTTCCAAAAAGTAAGTATTGGATAATGGCAGCTTTAAATGCCACATTGTTAGTAATCATGGTATATTTGTGGCCATTTCTCTCATCATTCTGGCTATTCTTGAAATAATAATGTCTATGACTGACATGTGAAGGATCTTAGCATTATGATGGGCATCCATTGAACAGTTGTGTCCATGACAAAACAGGTGGATTCCTTGCATAAAGTAGTCATCTTTAGCATTATGGGATACAAATCTGGCATGTGAAAAACTAAACCTGGTCAGGCTAAGCAGAATCTTTCAATGAGATTCATTGGCATTAGGAGAATCACAAGCGGGCATATAGGGGTTATGCTTGAAAAATGTTTTAGAATTAAAAATTGAGTTTCCTTTTCAAACAAAACATTATTTAAATTGAGTGTGTTTACCCATTATAAGATGTTCATATTAAAAAAAAAAGACATGCATTCTTATTGAAAGGGCTAAAACTATGGGTTGGTGTTTAGCCATCTTCTGTGATCAAGTGGCCAGACTGAAAAATTGGGCACGTGGTGCATGAAAATGTGGTTATACACTTACGAGGGTATTGGGAAACTTTCCATAAAAATAAATGGAGACAAATTAGTAAGCACTTCTCTTTACAACACATACCTTAGAATTTGGCATTATTCTGAAAACTGCAAATAATTCATTACATGTACCCTAAATATCATTTCAACTAAAACATCTATAATTACTTAAAAAAACTATACATTAAAATGTGTTATTTAAAAGTGTATGCACATGAACCTGAAAGTATGTAGGGTTTGACTATTCAGACAAGACTGTAACACATTGAAAAATGAAGTAACCAGGCATTTTCCAAGCACAAACACAATAGGCAAATGGATATCCTTGTATGTTTAAATTGGGTGTAATCAGACAACTTGTAACATGTTCACAAATGTAGGTAGTAAGGGTAATACTAAATATAAAAATGATAAAAGACAACAAAAGATAAGCAATATTTGCAATCTGAAATAGTTGTACATTTAACTGTGTCTTTTCGTATAACATGAAATAAAAATGTATGCATGGAAAGACTAAAAAGTAAGCAGCTTATCATATTGGAAAATGCTAATTTAAAACATCGATTTTGAATCAAAGTTTTGAAAATATAAAATAAGTGTACACACTTCACACCTGACAATAAATCCATCTTATAAATGTGCACTACTGAAAAATGAAATAACAGAGGACTGTAATTCTTGTACAGAATGTTTATATGGTATGAATACTTTCCATGTAAGCTTTAAAGCTAAAAGTATGTTGATTTAAAAGTTCTTAATTTTCTTATTGCAGATGACAATCAAAATTCTCCAAAAACATGAAGAGTTAAATAGATATTTACAGAACAGAACTTGTACTGATGAGAGGGTACTTCCTATACTCCAATGAAGATTAAGTAGATGAAGTTCAAACATTGAAAAAAGTGAAAATGGGCGCACTGAAATAACTTTTTTGAAAGATTGTCTTGTTCATTACATTGAAAAATTAAATTGTATGTTTATGTCAAATGGTGTATAGTATTACATGCAACTTCACTAAAAGAATTATTGTGAAAAATATTTATTGACTAAAATATAATATGTATAACTGTTTACTGTGGTTGAATTAAAAATAAAAGCTAAAAAATTGAGGTATTTTTAGTAATGAGATAAAAATACAATGAAGATATTCTTTGTCATGCCTATTTTGATTATGCTTCATTTTAACATAGAATATTATTAAACAATTCAAACAAATACTTGTATTCATAAACAATAAGAATCGTATTGTACATCATTTTTGGTTTGATGAACATAGAAATCAAAATGACTACCATATAGTGCAATTTTAACATTCGGATTCTACATCAACTACAAATTCATGTTATTACTAATTGAAAATGCTATTAATATAGAATGCACTTAATTGCTGTGTAGATTTTTTCGAAAAGGCTGTAAAATAAACCTAATGTCTGTCAAAATTAAAAAGGACAACAAATGTAGTGGACTTTATGGAAAGAAACAGTTCAGTTTCAAAAAAAAATCTGTGATTTATCTTCAGGAAATGAACATCTTTTGCATTACATATACCCAATGTCTTACCATATCAGTTACTGCTGGGTGTACTACTCTCTATACGTTAAACCTGCCTCCCAGTTATGATGTGCCCGTGCTCCTCCTTTCAATATGATGAAATTGGTTTATTGTAATTTGGCATATTTAATCTTACTTCTAAGCCCCTAGTCTTGTCCACAAAGTGTACTCAAGGCCTCCAAGTTAAATGTCACTGTTGGACTGTAGCACCGAGTGTCCCATCCACTAACCTGATGGTGTAAAACAAAGCTTTGGGACTACCTGTAGAAAAGTGCGATAGAAAATATTATGGCTGGGGAGCCTTACCTTGTAATGTTATATTTATACCCCAAAGATGGTCCTTGACTTCACAGTAATACTTCTTTTTTTCGGTCCTAGTAAGTAGAGTGGCTAAAAGAAGTCAGGCTTAACTAGAGGAATATGTAATTAACACAACTTGTAAGAAATCCAACATCAATCTATATAAAGTAAGGGTAATATAATCTTAATGTAGAGACAAAAAATAACAGAATAGGATACTTATAATAAGAGTTATAGATTTTTAAAGCAATAGTAAATCAGTGCCGAAAAATACATAGACAAAATACCATTAAAGTCAATTGCAAAATCCACTAGTGACAATAGGTCACTTGCAGGTCGAGTCTGCAGCGGCTCCTCCAGCAAAGTGGAACAGAGTCACCCCACTGCTGTTTGAGCAGCGCAAAAAACAAAAAAGAAAATAGTAATAACTCAATGTTATTATCAGTTATTTTTCAGTGTGAACTCAGGGCCAGGTTAGGGTGGGGCGGGGCTGGGCTATCCGAGCCAGTGGGAGGAGAAAATATGTTTAACATTAGTGCACATGTCAGTTTGGCCTGCCAGCCAGGTGAAGAACTGTCCTAGGCTTCCAGGCACTGCCTGAGCAGACAAACAGGAAGCTCAGACTAATCTCGATACTGCTGCGTTGCTGGTGACAGCAGAGTTGTGATTGGCTTAGGGGAGCGTGGAAGCCTGTGTGCTTCTGTTCCATGAAGCCAAGAAGGATGGAGGAGAGGCAATAGCCGTACACAGGTAAGTATTATTTTCATCCCCCAAAACCCCAGTTCTGCAGCAGCCGCCACTGGGTCTTATTCCTTGGAACAATGTAAAATTTAAGGAGATGCGGGCCCCAGGACTGGGACCAGGCCATAACAGTCAGATACATTTTACATAGTCCCAGGCGCATAGTTATCCTCGCGCTTTCTGGATGCAGAACAGGACACAGTGTGTTACCCCTGATTTTACCGCTTACACAGAGCGGCAAGGAGGAAAATGCAAAAGCACAACAGGCACACACAGCTGATGTCGGATGTTGGTTGCACACCATTCTCTGTAGATACAGCGTAAGCTTTGGGCGTTGATTTCCAGATTGGTGACTAACATGTCTTGGCTATGCAGGAGCAACGCCGAGCAGGAAGAGAATTTCCTGGTCCTTGTATCCGTTATTGAGCACTCGTTAGTCAGCAACGTGGAAAAAGCACGTTTGCGTTTGAAATCACGGAACCTTCAAGTGTTATGGGTTCTGAGCATCCGCTGAGGAGCATCGTTGGGTAGATTCATTACACCGCCATTAAGAAAGGAGCACTGGCTGACATCAATTGCTGCGAATTAGTAAGCAAGATCACCGTCGGGGGCACAAGTTGCTGTTGCACCGACAGAACTGATTCCTACAGTTTTTTCACCTCCACAAGCTCGGCTGGGTTTAAGAGAAGGCTGTCCTCCTCCGTCTCACACAGTTCTGAGGAAGACCCGCCTAGACGCCCCAAGTGCGCTTCCAGAGGGTCGAAACGTCGATGTACAATATAGTGGACCTATTATAGGAAAATCCTGTATTGAATACTGACGAATGCAGTATACAGTCGGAGAGCGAAAATATATAGGCCAAGATAAATCCTCTTTTTATGTCCCCCTTGTAAATAATGTTTGAATATTTTGTTGGTCACCCTTGTGCCAAGAGCACAGAGCACTAAATGTCACGAATTGAACTTACTGTTCACCTTTCAGCCTTTTTGTAAATGATAAACATTCAAAGCACATATGAATGAATACAATTGATAAAACGTTATATGAAGACATAGATGGTTTGGATTCTGTTTCTTAGAATATTTTTGTTGGAAACACTTTTAAGTAAAGAGTTGTTTAAATGCTACATATGTTTATGAGATATCAAAAGAAATACGTTGCACCCAAATGAACCAACTGTTTATAATATTAACATGTCTTGGCGGCAGTAAACACAATGAAAAGCCTCATGAACCTCATTGGGTCAATAACATAGTGGTGTGAAACTTTGGGGCAGGTGAGACTACATATCCCACTATGCACTGGACCACCTTGATTTGGGCAATCCCTCAGAAGGCCCAATAGCAAATAATTATTTGGAGTCAGTGATTGTTTTTAAATGCAGTTTGTAGGGGAGTAGTTTTTCTAATCCAGGGTAGACTGAGGGTGTGTCTGGCTTCAACAGGGGCACCCATTTTGAGGGGTGTTGAGTTCTAGCCAAGGACGGGGATCTTTCAATAAGTTCCAAGTTTGTTGCCATTTGCTTTTGGCTGGTGGGCAAAGTCCTGTTATTGGCAACATGGGTCTCCTCTTGGACCCTTTTAAAAGAAATTTGTTCAGATACAAGATTCTGGTGTCATGGGGGTCCCTGAAATCCTACATTTAGGGAATGTAGGGATGTGGGAGCTAGGAACCAATGCGTTGCTAGCCCCTGCAGCTAGTCTGCCCTTGAAGTGACCTCATCTGGTGGTGGAGGTCACATTTTCTACCCAGAAAACACAATTTCTGCCCTCCTAAAGATAAAAGAATTTAATTTTAGGTGTACAGAACAGCTTTCCCAAATTAGAGGTATGGCCAGCCTTCCTCTGTGTGAGTGCCTCCTGCATAGCTAATTTCCAAGCTTTCCCCATTGCAAGTGCGCCTGGGGCATGGGGAGTGTTCTTTCCTCCCAGCTCCATATCAGAGGAGGTGCAGCCTTTGAAGCTCACTGCTCTGATGTGCCAATTCACTAGGCTGCTGGGGATGGGGGAGGTGTCACCTCCTGTCTTGGCTACATCAGGCAGGGTCAGCCAAGCACAGTAGAGCTATGGGTAAACTCTAAGGTGCCAAATGGGTGCTTGCCACATCACCCAGGGCACAAGAATTGTGTCTGCGGTGAGAAGGCACTTTGTTTGCTACCAAACATTACTTATTCTAGTGGCACCAATAATGAAACAGCCAATCTCGATAGTGTCCGGTTGGCAGCCCATGTTATGCTATTGACCGCTAACATATATACTAATTTACAATGGGGAATGCTACTATAGGGACATATAGGCTTGCCCGTATTTGTTCACACCTTTAATACAATGAACCCTGATGCCTGGGCTGAGGGGCCCTACATTAAGAAATGTCTGTGATAAAGTAAAGGCTGTGTAGTTGTCTGTGCCACACATTGTGAGGGCACAGAAGAGTTTGTGTACTTTGTACTGCTTCTACAATAACAGGCCTGCTGTCTTTAGTTTACATAGGTCACCCAGGGTGGCATAAATGTGCTGAAGCCCTGGTGACTCCTCTACTACCAATGCCCTGGGTACTCAGGGTACCATATGCTTGAAACTCATAAGGTGGTAAAATGTTTGCCAATTTGGGATTACCAAGTGGAAGATAGCAGTTGTAGGAGAGAGGACATGCACTGGTGTATAGGCACCAGACTCATGTTCACTTGTCATATCCATCAGCCTTTAGAGCAATGAGGTTGGGGTGACTATTCAGAAAGCGGCACTTCCCTACACTACCATTATAGCCTGAGTGTGGCAGTTTAAATATTACAATTCAAACTATCAAAGTAACCCCTTTTCAACGGTCAGAACCTTCTTTCTAAATGTTAACACATCACGCCTATGAAGGCCATTCTACCCATAAAGCAGAATACATTGTTTTTAAAAGTAGGACATTTCAAAGTGTATTGGCAGATTTTCATAAAACATGCACACAACATAATGCAGCAAGAGAAGTTGCTGTGCTGTGATACAAGAATGGAAAAGAACAGAACAGTGCCACCTTACAAACATATGGTGCATTTCAGCTCTCTACCTACGTTGGTGAACTTGCACCAACTCATGCAGACTTGCACCAGGATGCAAAGGTGAATATAATATGGGCAGTTATTGTTTTTCTATCGGAAGACATACTCCCAGCAGAAAAACAATACTTAGAGGCATATTCCTTGTAATATGTGTGCTACAGAATAAAGCACAAATTCAAAAAGGAAGTAACAAAGCAAAATTAAACTTTTTCTCCCTATTACTGCTCTACCTGGCAGGTGAACGATTGTCACATTAAATCAGGTTTACTACCTTCAATAATTCAGGAATGCATTAAAATACAAGGGTGGGTGTATGGGAATGCTCATGGTCCACACATTGTAAGGTCAACCCTTCACAGTGTAGCCAATGTGATTTGTTTTGTGTTATTATACAGAGTCACGCAAGGTGAGGCAAATTGGTCCTCAAGTGGCTTTCCCATCCTAAATTGGATTTTGAAGTCTGAGCCTAAACGTCTAAGTGCTGTCCGTGAGATCATGAGACACTTGGTTGAATTCTGCTGCAATCTCTGAACAGTGTGTACAGAAAATGGCTTTGAACTTCCTGCCATAGGAGAACTAACACCATTCCATCTGAGCCAATCCCACAATATTGCGTCTTCACTGGGCTGAAGAAAAAGGTTTCTTGTGCAAGGAGCTTCTCTGCAGCAGCAAATCTGTTTCAGCTGGTCCTCTATGAGAAGTTATACACGCCCCATGTTTCCAGACTCATCATCAGATAGAACCTTTAGCCTTGTCAGATGGATGATTCTGACCTCTGAGAAAAAAAAGACTTAGGGATTGGTTATGAGTTTGGCAGATTTGTGGACCACCAAACCCACAGTGGCAGTGCAGTAACCGCCACACCAGTGGTCCGACTGCTGTATTACAAGTATAGCATTCAGATCACCATAGGATGCCACAACCACCAGGGCTCTGCGAACCCTGGGGGTTGATCAGTAGTCTGAGGGCCGCAATAAGCTGAAAGTACCACTGCAGCACCGCCAAGCATGTTACTAGTTTCCTCACATCCAACCTTTTAATGGAGGTGAGTCCCCCATAAAAAGGGTGGCAGTGAGAACACCTAGGGGGCCTTACTGGTCACCCTGTTCACACAGGGCCATGGGCAGCATGCAGGGGGGCACATGGTGTGCACCCATGTGTGCATGCACCCCCTTTACTGCAAACCATGGACTTTACAGTATATGCCGTGAATGAATGGGATTTAGGATTGACATTGCTAGGGCTTTTTTATAGGCACCACCGTGGCAAT
The DNA here is from genome assembly GCF_964261635.1 of Lissotriton helveticus. Lineage (NCBI taxonomy): Eukaryota > Metazoa > Chordata > Amphibia > Caudata > Salamandridae > Lissotriton > Lissotriton helveticus. Next base: position 673,895,460 of record NC_136073.1, on the reverse strand, counting down.
GCCAAAGGACCACCTGCCAGACTACACGATAACTCTTAATCTTGTGGGTGGCCGGCTGTAAGGTATGGCAGTGTGGGAGGGGGCGGTGGTGTGGTGTCCTGCTCTCACACCATCAAACTCATAATCAGGCACTAAGTAAAAACTTATAAATCTTGAACCGCCTAACAAAATAATTTTCTTGCACGCAAAATTCAAACAGCTCCCACCTAGGCCTTTTCCCTCCAAAACCAACAGCTTCAGCAGGATCTCGTACTAAAAACAATCAGGCTTCCAGAAAACTTCATCAGGTATGTTCTGCAACCTTAGCACAGTCAAGGATCTCCACTTTCATTTCTAAGTCGTAAGGTAAAACCTTCAACCTGACTTAACCTATTGATATATCTGACTGCATTTTATCTCAGTAAACCTCAAATTACACATAGGTCCAGGTCCCCCAGGAACAGTGAATTATTATTGACACACTTTCTTTTGAAAATATAATATCTCAGGTTCCCCTTATTGGTATTTCATTATTTTGAAGTAAATCTGTTTATTCAATTTTAAATTATTTTTTCAGATTGGAGTTAGATTATTAGTGTGTTGTGTTTTAAACTTTTACGTTTTTTGGATATTTTAAATTCTTTACACATTTTCCGTAATTTAACAGTGTTTGCTCTGTGCTATATCTAGCAGGGGCTTAGTCTAGATTTAAATTAATTAAATATAAGCTTGGACCAAAAAGGTTTGTGACTTTATTACTTTGCTGACCTACTAACCCCCCAAAAGTAATAATTAATTTTCTTACAGGTCCCCTATGGAGTTCTTTTCTATACTACATTCCCTCACCCTGCTATACAGCTGCTGGATTCTCAGAGATGCACACAATCTTAGAGTTTGTAAAAGTTTCAAATAGACTGTTATAAATAATGCCTAAACACACACCAGTGCATAGCAACTTTAAACTCTTCTGTGAAACAACAAAGAAGATAGAAGCTCAATACTTAAGCAAGCGCACATTACGAGCTCCTCAGAGTTCAGGGCTTACACCTGGAATGAAGTATTAGTATCCAGTCTAAAAACATTATATTGAATCCATTTAGTGTCTGTGTCTTTCAGTGCAGAACAAAATTATAAATAAAATGTGGCATGATGTCAGAACAAAACTAGCATAAGATCCCTAAACTTTAAGGGTGCAATTTATAGTTTGATAGGCAGTAGTCTGTCAGTCAGGGTGGTGGAGGAAATTTCTTACGCCACTATGATGTACTACAGCACAACAGATTTAGAGTTACCCTCAAGCCCAGCAATGCTATCTGTGCCTTCAGAGGAAAAGCTGTAACAATGTGTCCCACGAAGGTACAAAAAGCTTTGTGAACAGCAGACATAATTTTTGACAGACAGCTACCAAACTCCGAAAAGTTTTCGGGCTCATGACGATGTTGGACAGAATCACTTCTGCCAGATACTGACTCAGTCATGGGACATACCGACTCCCAGTCGTTGGCCCTGACCGCCCTATTACGATGCAAACAGACCTTGTTGTGTTGCATTGTTATAATTTACTATGGGAGCATGCCTTCTGGCCATAAACCGGACATAATACATGCTCCCATAGGTACCTAAAGGTGTTTTCTCAGCCTCAAATGGGAGGCTTTGAACCAAAGGTGGCCCAGCTGGGGCACCCTAACACGCTTTTCAACATGGTTTCCATCTTGGACAGACCAGCATGGAAACCATGTCGGAAACCATGATCGTAATCTCAAGGGCGGAAAGAGCCACACTTTAGTTTACAGGCTGCATTCCGACTGGCAGACAGACTCTCCAAGCCAGTCGGAAGCCAGCCAGAATAAACGGGCATATTCCATTCCGACCTCCTCCATCAAAATGAGGCGGTCGGAGAGAAATCAAACCGGCCCATTATGATGCGGCTCGCCTTCCGAGCCATATCGTAATGTGGCCCTTAGTGTCATGACTATGGTGTTGTTGACCCTCAGACCATATGCTAGTGAATAAAGTGACACATATTACATTGTGGAACTTGACACAGACTTGTGCACCCAGAACGTTTTAATAGCAGTGTCACATAACTGGTGATGCATGTGATGGATGGGTGTGGGTGTCAATAAAGACGCTAAGGACCGGTAGCTAAGTTCTGTGTTCAGCAGAACACTACAATAACAAAGATACTAATATGTCATTTATCCTGTTTCATTGGATAACCTACCTTTCAAAGTCTCCCGTAGCTGTTGTGAACCTTGTTGCAGTGTTTCTCACCCATAGACAGCCATGACAGGAGAGTTTGCAGTGGCTGCGGTGGTGTGCAGCATCGGAGGCCTAGTGGGCAAGATGCAGGTGGAGGCTTTTGGACGGCAGCTGGAGCAGAGAACGACGGGCGCGGCAGCGCCAGAGTGCTCCAAGGGCGGAAGCGCTGGCCGAGGGCAGAATTGGCTCCTGGTGGATGGCCTGGCGTGCGTGTTGTAGCAGCAACGGTGTATATGTGACCGGGAGGTCCCCAGTGGTGACCCGATGATTGTTTTTGCTCATCTCCTCCACCAACCTTCTACCTTGATTCTAGAAGTCAGATCAGGCCGCGGGGAGGGGGTGTCCCGCAGACTAACCGGGGGTCGGAGTCGAGTGAATTGCCTGCTGGGGTCCCGACAGCCTGTGGGGAGCCATGGGGACTGTGCCAGGCCCAACTGTAGGGCCGTGAGCCGGCTCACGTTACCCTGCTTACCGGCGGATGTAGCATTGGGGCCTGCAGCATGGGGACTGGCACGGGAGCTGTTGGGCTCCACAAGGTATATATATCCACTCAGTGGAGGGACACTGTGACCCTTTTTATGTACAATAGTGTTACGGCTTGAGCCCTGGGATGTATTGCCCGTGACTGCAGGGGAAGAGTGCCATTGGAGGCACTGGGCCCTTAGCTGATGGGAGGTAAATAGAGCCCTGTGCAACAGTGAAAAGCCCTACATGGACATTTGTGGTTCTTGTGGCAGTGGCAAATAATGGACCTACGGCATGAAGGCCGGCTTGCGATTGCTAGACCCCATATATGGTACTGATGTGGAAAAGTAAATTTTGCCATGTTCTGTGTCCCTACGCTTCATCCATCATATGTTATGTGTGCATGACCAATATGCATATGTTATTCCCCATGTCCGATTAATGACGCAATTACAGTTGTGTCCACCTCTGATATGTTAGTTTCCAGTCCTCGTGAATACTACGAATATCAGGCCTATGTAAAGTTATGTTGCCACGTTTCCCAGTGTGCACGTTATTCCATTATAAAGTCCCCGTTTCCAGGCCTCAACAGGGCCCGGACCACAGATTCAGCTCCTGTCTCCTGAAAGCCTCGCTGAGGAGCGATACAGCCCCCACCTGTATCCTCGACCCTTCACTTACTCCCTGCCTCGCAGTGCCCGGTGCAGCCCGGCTCTGCCTCTGAGTCTGCCAAGAGTATGTTATGATTCCAGCTATCAGTTCAGTCCTCCTCTTCTGCATTCCTAAAGCTACTGAACTGCATCAATAGTTTCCGTCATTGTCTAGCCTTCTCGTCTCCATGTTAGAGAAATACTGTATTAATGGTCATTTAGTATTCTTCATCACGCACTACATGTAGAATAATGCATGGTCCAGTCTTAGAATCAAGTTAGCTTTTCCCCTCATGACTTCTAGTTTATATCAACATGTTCCCTAAACATCAGATACCAGATAGGGTTTAGGTACATGTCGCTCCGACCCTCCAGACTCTAGTCTCTGCTCCTAGCACAGAGTTCGTAGCCCCCAGCTTCTCCTAGTAACACGTCATTGCCAGTTTTCGCGCACCATTAGGTTAGAGGTCCCGGCTCCTTAGGTAGCCCCCTCCTATGTTTCCGCCTCATTCATGACATATTCTGTTACGTTTGCATCACATGTCTATGTATACTCCCAGTTACACCTCCTTTTACTGTTATCTCTCGCGACTGCTACGCGTCACGCCTTCTGCTCCACCCACTGCTACGCCTACTGCAATGTAATGCTATGTGTTCGCGCTATGTATATATGCCTGTGTTTTGTTATTAAAGGTTAGCGCGCGCTCATCCCAGACCCAGCCCCAGCAGCTGCTGGGCCTCTTTTCCCCTGCTGGGCCCCAGTTGTCCTGCTGGGCCCTGTCATTCTGTTCCTATGCAGGTTGTCCTGATCCTGTCCTTATGCTGTAATAAACCTGCAGAAACTCCTACTACCTCGAATCTTGACTCTTATTTTATTGAGCTATCTGTTATGCTATAAGTCTAGTCAAAAATAGGGTATTATTTATTTATTTACCACACTGACTTTTACCAAGCAAGGAGCCAGGCCTAGGCTTCATGCGCAATGTGGAACCCAATGCGGGGTGTGAGATATACTGCCCAGGTCGGCTGGAGGCAGCGCTTGAGTTGGCAGGGTGACACTGAGTAGGGGGGACACGAATCTATGACATAATATCGACAGACAGAATATAGACATACAAAAATATGGACATCAAAAATATTGGGGTTCTATCTACATAAAAGTAAGTACAAAAATATCGAGGAAAAAATATCATAGTACAAAAATATCGAAGTTAAAAATATTGTTTTTTTAATGTATTAATAATAATGTAAAAATAATTTTAAAATACATATAATTTAACAAATTATAAATATAAACATTGAAACATATTTAAAAAATAATAACTAATACATATAGATTTAAAATAAATTAAAACTCTACATATAAATTAATATATATACTTACTCCACATATTGCAACAGTAGGAAAAGCGTTGGATAGCATAGGGGTAAAAATTACTATTCCCACTCCAAAGGGTGCAACAGTAGGGAAAGCGTTGGATAGCGTAGGGGTAAAAAATACTATTCCCACTCCAGAGGGTGCAACAGTAGGGAAAGCGTTGGATAGCGTAGGGGTAAAAATTACTATTCCCACTCCAAAGGGTGCAACAGTAGGGAAAGTGTTGGATAGCGTAGGGGTAAAAATTACTTCCCACACTACTCCCCCTTTAACACACAGTGAAGATCTGGCCCACACGCCGCTAAGGTTGGAATCAAATTCCTTGTCCAGTGAGGTCGTCCACATCCCAGCCAATAACAAAATCAAAGGAACCAGGAGGTTGAGATCTAGACGCCAATCCTGCAGCGATCAAAAACAGATCAACTTCGCTGCCACGGCAGGGGTCTTCAGCCTCATAGGTACGCCAGGACTCTCCCAGGATGAAGCATGAGCGGGGCCTAGTACCTTTGTTTGACTCTAAATAGTTGAGGGGAACGCACGTTAACTATGGGCAGGTTATTGCTGAAACAATGGTGGGGGCTCACATTGGGATCCGCAAGCCACCTCCGCCGTGACAGATAATTCAGCAGTTTTGAGGTATAGGAGGGGTTTTGAGGAAGTTGGGGTACTAGAGTGCCGAGGTACAACTATTTTGTATCGCCAGAAGATATCTTTAACTGGACAGATGAAACAGTGAAGATCTGGCCCGCACGCCGCTAAGGTTGGAATCAAATTCCTTGTCCAGTGAGGTCGTCCACATCCCAGCCAATAACAAAATCAAAGGAACCAGGAGGTTGAGATCTAGACGCCAATCCTGCAGCGATCAAAAACAGATCAACTTCGGTGCCACGGCAGGGGTCTTCAGCCTCATAGGTACGCCAGGACTCTCCCGGGATGAAGCATGAGCGGGGCCTAGTACCTTTGTTTGACTCTAAATAGTTGAGGGGAACGCCTGTTAACTATGGGCAGGTTATTGCTGAAACAATGGTGGGGGCTCACATTGGGATCCGCAAGCCACCTCCGCCGTGACAGATAATTCAGCAGTTTTGAGGTATAGGAGGGGTTTTGAGGAAGTTGGGGTACACATGTTATATGTTTGCACTGCGTCACTGCTACACATGGCTAATATTCGCACACTGGCTTATAGTTGTCCCACACATTGAAGTCACAAGACTTTAGATGGTAGTCACTATAGATAGGGCGTGACTCCAGGTGGGGGACCTCCGAATAGTGAGTTGGAACATCAGAGGAGCACTAGATAAAGTCAAAAGAGGGGCTATACTTCAACAGACCAAAAGGTACCGAGCAGACATCCTGATGCTTCAGGAGACGCAGTTAATGGGTAATACAGCATTGCGTCTCCTCCGCTATGGCTATGTGTAAGTGTACCACTCTGGCTTAACCAGGGGGTCCCGTGGGGTTGCGATTTTAATTCATGGTAGTGTCTCATACCAACATATCAAGACATGGACAGACATCCAGGGGAGATACGTATTTATATGGGGGTACCATGTATGACGAACAAGTGGTATTGGGCTGTATATATGCCCCCCGCCGCTGCAATGGGCGTTAGTCAAGCGTCTCTTGACCCTGTGGGCGGATTTACCAGAAGGATTGGCAATAGTAGAGGGGACTGGAAATGATGTAATGGACTTGGCCAGAGATAGATGGGGAAATTCAAATGTGCTCTACGGTACCAAACTGAACTCCATGGCAACTGGACTGGGATGGGTGGATCTATGGAGGGGGCTGTATGTTGAGGAGAAGGGATACACTTATTTTTCGACAACCCATGATTCTTACTCCCGTCTTGACTATATATTTATACCAATAGGAGCCATGGAGATTCTCCCAAGGGGTCTGTTCGATTAGTCCCCAGTGGTTTGGACAGCGCAGTTGGGTCCTGATAAACAGCTCTTTTGGTGGCGTCTCTCCTCCTGACATCTGAAGGATGAGAAATATCTGGATTACATAGAGAAAGGTGAGGTGCCGGGTTTTTAGGAACCCGGTGGTGCCAGGGGATAACACCCGAAGACCTCTGAGTTCTCCCTTGTTCCGGACCACAGAAACAATGAGTCTTCTAGTCGCAGTCAGAGATCAGGTTTTATTGGTAGCTACCAAGTAACACGTGTCCTAGAAGCATGACAAACACGGGTCATGTATTCTCAGGAGACTGTTCGTGTTCATTTTTACAGAACCAGCCTTCTCCTTATATACACATATAATGGCTTCGAGCAAGAATTCTTGAGTTTATGATATGGCTATAAACATATTTCTGCAATAATACAAAGTGCGGAGTCATGTAAGCAAGCCCACATTTTAGATGTCCAGTTCATGATAGATTACCCAGTTAGGCCCGGGACTCCCATCAGATATCGATGAAACCTCAATAAAGAAGGGCACCTCCTAGTCATAAAACTGGCCATAAACAAGGAACGTGGACAGGTGCATGTTTGCAGAAAGCATGGTCTGTATGTAGTGAATGGTTTGTGGAATGTTATGCATTGATGCTATCGTATTCGGCCACTGGGCGAGGAGCTGCCCAAACAGGTTTGGCTTAAGGCCATGGAGTCAGTTGGGACAGGTCAGGGGGAAGTCAGGGAAGGTGGACGTGTCCTTTTGGATCAAGCTCGACCTTTAATTGACTTAACATGAGGGCAAGACGTAAGATGGATGCCGTTCACAAAATGGAGTCTAAGGGATTGGGACGGAAACTACGATTTAGGGGTGTTGGCAACCCTCGATTGTGACGCAAATACATAGGAATGATGTCCTAATCATTATCGGTTCATGGACACCAAAATCGTCATGGTACGTTGATATTTTGTGACACGGGTATTGGACCTCGATATTGGGATAACAACAGGGTCCAGATTTTCAGAACCACAGACCCTCCTTTTGCCCTTATGTAAGGCAATAACTCATGTTAATCCGAGTCCAAATCTGTATGAAGGAATTCGTGGAGATGCTGCTGTAACATCATTCTGTTGCTCAGTTCGTCCCTTGACACAGGCTTCCGTACACATGAAGTAGCACAGAGGCCACAGAGTGCAGGAGCACACTGTACACACAGGCAGAACATAAACAGAAGTGTTAAGATCCTCCCAATGAAGATCAGTGCTTTCCATCCCCAGCCGGTGATCAGTTCCCAGAACCACCCTAGCAAGGACCAATCCCCTTTCTCAACGTGAAGGGAACCAGATATTTCATGTAGTTTAGAGATGGCCTGGTATACTGTCGGCGCATTATCAGGGATGAATATGCAACAACTGGATTGGATGACTCTACACACACCACCACGATCGGCGAGTATGATATCAAGGGCAATTCGGTTCTGAAGGGTCATAAGTCGATCCGACTGAAGCTCGGTTGTCAAATTGCCAAGTGCTCCGGCCGTCGTAGTCACGGCGGATTCAACTATCCTTGCTAACTGGCGAATATTCCTGCTGTTCGCCATAGGCCCCCAAAATGGCAGAAAACCTTTTGCGAAGTCAGCGAATTCCTGACCCGCGGTGTCGTCTTTACTCACGACACCTCTAGCTGTCCTTGTCCGATGGTAATCTGCTCGGGCCGTGTAGGTGGGAGGCAGCAGAAATGAGATGAAACACGTGCCTGAGAAGTCAGGGGGTAACCATGTATAGGCTTGGTCGTGGCAGACGAAATACGTGCCTTTGGCTGCTAAGAGTATAGGGGAAGTTCGGGAAGCGAACACATATGTTTCTGTGCAAATGCTCTTTCCTAACTGTGCTGTGGGATCCCTACCAATACCTTGTAAACATAAGTGACCTCGGTGGGGCACTATCCAAACTGGGCGGGATTTCTTTGCTGCTTGGCTCTTGATCAGGTAAACGCCATGTTTGGTTACGTTCCAACGAGTGTATGGAGTCAGTTCATCTTTGGGGATAGTCAGATATGTGTCGATATCCCTACTCATATTTCTTATCCCTGCTATTAGTGCCTTGTTACTGGAATCGCTCTCAGTGGAACGGGTCAGGTATGGTTCTAGGGCGAATAGGAACATGGTCTGAAAAGCCCACAGAGAACCATAATAACTAAATGGCAGGATGAAGTATGGGATACCCTTATCAGTTGTGTGCGGCATGAGTCCGCATATCCAACAGTTTGATGTGTTCATTATAGACTGGTGTTGGTGTAGGAGTTGGATGAAAGAGTTATTTACAAATTCGAGTCTTCTGGCAGACTCGTGTTCAGGTAGAGGGTGAAAAGAGTGTGGGGAGAGAGTGGGAGGAGGCGTTGGCAGAGTGTCATTTGAGAATAGGGAAACTCGAAATACGAATAGAGCATAACCAATCAAAAGCATCACAGTGCTACACAGCATTAGAACACATATTATTAAAAATCTTCTCTTGGACAGTATAGTACACAATTGTTTTTCAAAGTTCGTAGGTTTGACAGGTCTCTCTACCCTTGGAAACTCCATCCTCTACTTGCTGCCCGCGGTGGTAGGTTGATTCTGCCAGGGAGTGCGCTCCGTTCAGTCCGGGGTGACTCCCTCGGACCAACCAGAACCGTGGACCTAAAACTTCCTTGGTTGCACTCCCTACACTTCAACCGCGACCCTAGCAGCGGAACCGGATGGCGGTTCAAAAATCAAAAATGAGCTAGTTCCCTGGGACGAGAGAGCTGAAAGATCAAAAATAGTTCTTGGGGGGGAAAAAGGGAAATCACATTAGATCAAGTTTTATTAGTCTCTGGGGCTAGATCTCAGGTCGTACCGTTGCTTCTCAGGTACGGTGTGGTCTTTAAACAATGTCTCAGGTTCGGTAGTGTCCAACTGCATAGACGGTGACACAAGTCCTTGCAAAATACGATCACTCTCCTTTTCGGTACCAGTCTCTTTTAAACGTGCATCGCTGAAAGGGATGAAACGAGGTACGGATTCAGTCTCTAAGTTGGCAAGTCCTTTATCGACCCACCGGTCGTATGGAAGGGGCAGAGGGACCCGTTTGCAATGGGTCCCATGCACCCAGTTCTGTTTGCCGTCCACCCGAACAGCGGACCTCGTGGAAAGAAGCACCAAATATGGTCCGGTCCACCTCGGCTGTCCGTTGCTGGTGCGCTGGAAGTTCCGCACCAAGACCCACGTGCCGGGTTTGATTGTATGACCTGGATCTTCAGAGGCTGGCGGAGAGGAACTGTGAACCTGTTGGTGTAAAACACGCAATTTAGCTGTCAATTCGCACAAATAATCAAGCAGTACGGGGTGTTCTATGTCACTGAGTTTCTTTGGTCTTGGCACGCCCCAGTTGTTGGCTGGGCGGCCAAACACTATCTCGTGAGGGCTAAGACCTAATCTGGAATGGACAGTCATCCTAGTTGACAAGAGTGCTAGGGGCAAGGCGTCAGGCCATTTAAGACCCGTGCTGGCTTGGATCTTGGCTAGCTTGAGTTTCAATGTGCCATTGTAGCACTCTACTAATCCAGCTGATTGGGGGTGATTTGCAGCGTGGAATTTCTGGTGTATGCCTAGACACTCACACACTCTCTTCATCACTCGTCCTATGAATTCACTTCCATTATCACTCCAGACAATTCTAGGCATACCGAATCTCGGGAAGAACTCTTTGACAAGGGCTTTGGCAGTTGACAAGGCGGTATTGTCCTTAAGGGGGTACGCTTCCACCCACCTTGAAAAGGCGCAAACAACAACGAGCACATACTTTAGATTGTTGCACCTCTCCATGTGGATGAAATCGAGCTGCAAAACCGCGAAAGGATACGTAGGAGGCGCAAAATGACCAGCTGGAGTTGGAGTTCCTTTACCGGGATTGTGTTTCAGGCATATCATACAGTTTCTGACCACATTTTCTGCATATTTTGGGATATTGCTGTTCTGCCATACTGGGGCCAATAGCTTACATATTCCTTTCGAACTGATGTGTGCCATGCCGTGAGCCATTGTTACTACTGCAAGTACGTATGCATTAGGTAGTAGCCATCGCTGGTGTTCCGATAATTCGACCCAACAAGGACGCTGTTCTCTTTAATTCAGACGATTGCCCCGAATATCCCAGTTGCCACTGTATTCCTGGATGCCACGAAGGCATTCGACTCCGTCGAATGGTCGTACCTAATTGCTATACTGCACAGGATGGGATTTCCGAGGCTGTTTGTTAGCTGGGTGGAACTGCTGTATACTGCGCCGACGGCTAAAATAGTTATTAATGGTTCGTTGTCCTCCCCGATATTAATAACCAGAGGCACTAGACAGGGGTGCCCTCTCTCCCCATTGCTCTTCGCTATAGCGATAGAACCACTGGCATGTCGTATCCGACAGCTGCATGGAGACAGTGCTTTTCGCTGCTGCCAGCGACAGATCGGTGTCTCCTTGAATGCGGACGACATCACAATTTACGTGAAGGATCCGCAGACCACTCTTAATCCTATCCTACGAGAGTTCCTGGTTTTTGGCCACATCTCCGGGGTGCAAATCAATTGGAAAAAGTCTCAATTTTTCCCGCTCACGGGAGCGGTTGCTAAATTCCAGTTGGACTATCCACTGGAGTGGTGTGATTCAGAACTTAGATACCTGGGAATAATGGTTTCCCTGAGTAGGGAAGAGACGCTGAGGATGAACTACGGGGTAGCTGTATCGAAACTGACGGATAACATAACGCGGTGGAAGACACTGCCGCTATCAATGGCAGGGAGAGCATCACTCATTAAGATGGTGATACTACCACAGTTTTTGTACCTGTTCCAGAACATACCTTATTTCCCAGGTGCCTTCTTTTTTAAACAGCTTCGGTCTGAACTTCTTCGTCTCTTTTGGGGGGGCAAACAACCGCGACTGCGCTGGGATGTTATAATCCAGCCTTATGAGAAAGGAGGTTTTGACGTGCCTGACTTCGAAACCTATTATATTGCTGCACAAGCGCAGTATGCCTATCACTGGATTAACCCCACGCCCTTTATACCACAAATAGCTGCGGAAGACTGGATAGCGCGGCCTCTGCTTCTTAATGGCCTGTTACTTGGTTCAGTACGGGACATAGACACACCGTTCACCACGGTGACATGCACCATAGACGCATGGACTCGCATTGCGAGGATGCTTCGTACCACGCAGCTGTACTCACCTGCTATGCCCCTCTCGTATCACCCTGATATATCGCTTCTACAAGAGACAGGTTTTCAGCTAATGTGTAAGCGCCTAAAGGTGACTGCATGGGGAGACATGTTCCTCAACGGGCAGTTCCGATCCAGGGAACTGATGTTTCGGAATGCTGACCTAGTTTAGGACACCCCCCGCGCCGCACGGCCACCAGCTGCCGCGTGTGCCTCCCCGCCTGCCTGTCTCTGCGCCGGCTGCCGCCGCGTGACCACGCCCCCTGACATCGAGCGGCGTGGTCTGTGCTAGCTATCCTGCCTTACCTCTGTTTTGTGTGAATTTACCTGTTGTATATTGTATTGTATTTTTGCCCCCACTTTTACTGTTTGCCTGGTTTCCTTTTCGCCCCCGTCTCATCCCTCCCCGCTCCCCGCTTCCCGCCACCGCTGCTAACCCCGCCCCTTTTTTCTTTCTGTACCCTCCCCGCTCCCGCCTCCCAGCTGCTCCGCCCTCCCTTGCACTTCGCCATATATGGCGACCGTGCGAACGCGCAGCGGTGACGCGCAGCGGGAGCGCCGATTGTGCGCCGAAGGCGCGCCAAAGGTAAGCCCGTCTGCGCCCGTCCGCGCCTGGACCGCGCCCAGTGCCAGGACCCCTGGCCCCCACCGACAGAAGACGACCCGACTGACCTACAACGCCGCCGAACTCTTCGCACTCAACACCGGCGGCATCCCGGGATGTCACCGAGCCACCCCGAAGCACACCCACGGACCCTTCAGCTGCCACGCCTGCAAGTTCACCTGCATCCGGACCTACCCTGCACCAGCACCCGCCAAGCCGAACACCAGCAGCAACCACCTCAAGTGCATCCTGCTCAACACCCGCTCCGTCCACAGACACGCCGTCGAACTCTGGAACCTCCTCGACACCACAGCCCCTGACATCGCCTTCCTCACGGAGACCTGGATGAACGCCTCCTCAGCACCCGACATCGCCATCGCCATCCCAGAGGGCTACAAGATCACCCGGAGGGACCGCACCACCAACCAGATGGGAGGAGGCATCGCCATCATCCACAGGGACACCATCCGCATCACGACCAACACCGACGACACCCTAACCACCGCCGAACACCTGCACTTCCAGATCCACACCAACCCGAAGACCACCCTCAGAGGCACCCTGATCTACCGACCCCCGGGACCACGCACACAATTCAGCGAGGACATCGCCGACTTCATCAGCCCGCATGCCCTCCCCTCCGCCGACTACATCCTCCTGGGGGACCTCAACTTCCACCTGGAGAACAACAGCGACCGAAACACCATCACCCTGCTCGACAACCTCGCCAACCTCGGACTCAAGCAGCTGGTGTCCACCCCCACCCACCTCGCCGGACACACACTCGACGCCGTCTTCTCATCCAGCAAAGACATCGCCTTCAGCCACGCCACAGGACTCCACTGGACGGACCACAGCTGTGTCCACTTCACCTTCAAAAGAACGACGATCCACCATCACCAGCAACAGGTTGCCCGAAGAAGCTGGAACAAGATCACAGCCGACCAGCTCACCGCTTCCCTGAGCCAGCACCCTCCTGCCGGCTCAGCGAACCCCAGCAAGGCCGCCGACAACCTCACGAAGTGGATCAGCAACTGCGCGGACGAACTCGCCCCTCTGAGGACCCCGCCCAGCAGACCCGGCAGCAGAAAAGCCCCATGGTTCACCGACGAACTCAAGAGCTCCAAGAAGAACTGCCGAGCCCTCGAGAAAGTATGGAGAAGGGAACCAACAATGGACAACATGACCACCCTCAAGCTCGCCACCCGGAAACACCACCAACTGATCCGCGCCACCAAGAAAAATGCATACAAGGACCGGCTGGACAACAACGCACACAACTGCAAGGAACTCTTCAACATCGTGAAAGAGCTCTCCAACCCCAACGCCGGAAACAACGACATCACCCCATCGCAAGACCTCTGCAACTCCCTCGCCTCCTACTTCCACAACAAGATCGCGGACATACACAACAGCTTCAGCATCCAACCGACGCACGCCACGACCGCAGCAACGCCACCCACCACCACCCTCCGCGCCTGGACTCCGATCAGCACCGAAGACACCGCCCGCACAATGAACTCCGTCCACTCCGGATCTCCGACCGACCCCTGCCCTCACCACGTCTTCAACAAGGCCGACGCTGTCATCGCACCCCACCTGCGGGACATTATCAACACCTCCTTCGACACCGCCACCTTCCCGGAGAGCTGGAAGCACGCCGAACTCAGCGCCCTACTCAAGAAACCTACAGCGGACCCCACCGAACTCAAGAATTACCGTCCCATCTCGCTCCTCCCGTTCCCGGCCAAAGTCATCGAGAAGACTGTCAACAAACAGCTGGCCGCCTTCCTCGAGACGAATGAATCCCTCGACCCCTCACAGTCTGGCTTCCGAGCCAACCACAGCACCGAGACCGCCCTCATCGCTGCCACCGACGACATCCGAGCCCTGATGGACAACGGAGAAACAGCGGCCCTCATCCTCCTGGACCTCTCCGCGGCATTCGACACTGTCTGCCACCGCACCCTAGTGCAGCGCCTCGGCAACGTCGGAATCCAGGAGAAGGCACTGGAATGGATCACCTCCTTCCTCGACGGAAGAACACAGAGAGTCCGCCTACCACCGTACAAGTTAGAGGCCACCGAAGTCATCTGCGGCGTCCCTCAAGGATCCTCGCTGAGTCCCACCCTCTTCAACGTCTACATGAGCCCCCTCGCGGCCATCGCACGCCAACACATTCTCAACATAATCTCCTACGCCGACGACACCCAGCTGATCCTCTCCCTGACCAACAACCCGCCGCCGCCAGAGCCAACCTGCACGAAGGGATGAAAGATGTAGCCGAGTGGATGACGACCAGCCGCCTGAAACTGAACTCAGACAAGACGGAGGTCCTCATCCTGGGCTCCTCGCCCTCCGCCTGGGATGACTCCTGGTGGCCCCCCGCCCTGGGCACCGCACCCAAACCGACGGACCACGCACGCAACCTGGGCTTCATCCTGGACTCCTCCCTCTCCATGACCAGACAAGTCAACGCCGTCTCCTCGTCATGCTTCAACATCCTGCGCATGCTACGGAAGATCTTCTGGTGGATCCCCACCGAGACCAGGAAGACTGTCACCCAGGCCCTCGTCACCAGCCGACTGGACTACGGCAACGCCCTCTACGCCGGAACCACCGCCAAGCTCCAGAAGAGACTCCAGCGGATCCAGAACGCCTCAGCCAGACTCATCCTCGACATCCCACGAAACAGCCACATCTCCGGACATCTGAGAGACCTGCACTGGCTCCCCGTCAACAAAAGAATAACCTTCCGTCTCCTCACCCACGCACACAAAGCCCTACACGATCAAGGCCCGAGCTACCTCAACAACCGAATCAACTTCTACGCTCCCAAGCGCCACCTCCGATCAACCAGCCACGCCCTCGCCGCCGTCCCCCGCATCCGAAGAGCGACAACAGGAGGAAGGTCCTTCTCCTACCTGGCCGCCAAGACCTGGAACTCCCTCCCGACCGACCTGCGCCTGACCCAAGACCACCTCTCCTTCAGGAAGAAGCTCAAGACCTGGCTGTTCGAGCAGTAACGGCACCCCCTCCCCTAGCGCCTTGAGACCCTACGGGTGAGTAGTGCGCTCTATAAATGTCTTTGATTGATTGATTGAGCCCACCCCTCTCGAGGTGTTCTATTACGTTCGGCTCAGACAGGGGATGAGAGCGCTCCTGCCTGATTTCCCGAGAGAACCGGATGTGGTTTTGCCACTTCACGCCATGCTATTATCCGATGGTCGTCATCTCATTTCTAGGATGTACAACAATATTAGACTCCAGCGCCGGGGGCCTGAGAGCTCCGCTCGTAGACAGTGGAGCGAGGACCTGGGCGGATTGGTCTCTGACAACAAATGGCAATACTGTTGTGCCGTCACAGCTCGAATTTCGCCTAGTAGCAGGCTGAAGATTATTCATTTTAAATTCTTACAGCGCTTTTACTATACACCTGTTAGAAAATTGCGATTCAGATTGGCGGACGACGATAGATGTGAGCGTTGTAGGGCAGAAGGGGCTGGATTCATCCACTTGGCGTGGGAGTGTCCGGGTGTACATGAATACTGGGTACAAGTACAGGAAGCTTTGCAGGCTATGACTGGAGGGGTGATCAATAGAGATCCGTTGTTAATGCTGTTGGGATACACACGGGATGTCCCTAAGACTGTTCGCAGATTTGTAGATGTTGCGCTGCTGCTGGCCAAAAGACGTGTAGCATGTAGGTGGGGTAGGGGGAGGGCCCCAAAGTTTAAGGAATGGATTGCTGATATGATTTATTGCCAGGATCAGAACAATGTGTATGCTGATTTTCTGCCAGTACGAAGCCGGCCGGGTGATATATGGGGTCCCTTGCAA
Source organism: Lissotriton helveticus (assembly GCF_964261635.1). Taxonomy (NCBI): domain Eukaryota; kingdom Metazoa; phylum Chordata; class Amphibia; order Caudata; family Salamandridae; genus Lissotriton; species Lissotriton helveticus. The sequence goes on along the minus strand of NC_136073.1, from coordinate 673,879,154 downwards.
AGTTATTTAATGAAAGAAGCTGCAGGATCGGACGACTCGGATGCTGGCAGTCGAGAATGATGGCTGCGGGGAATGTTTCGTTAATAATGACGAAGGTACCTCTTAGAATCCTGTGTGGGAAGCTATACCCCTCTATTCCTGAGTACAGGTTCATCCCATTCTAAATGCTAATGCACAGTGTGAAGTGGGAAGAAGGATACGAGCTGGGCTGGGTGGCTTGGAATGGATTGGATCCAGGTTCGCTAGGGTGCAAAACTGTCATTATGCACAGGTCTACGACTATTGTTCATGTATCTGTATATATTTGATGCCCTCCTGAGACGACTTACCTTGCTGTGTAATCTTACTATGTTTTAATTGTTGGACCTTGTAATGTAGTACAGCTTCAGCACAGATGACTGCATGGATTCGGCTTGCTCGGACTCGTCGATCACCGTATTTTGTTTCTGTATCGGATTGGAATGCAATGTAGTTATGTGTAACCTACTGTAATGCCACTCTCTCTCACTGGTTGTCGAGAAAACTTTATAAATAAAGATTAAAAAAAAATAATAATAATTCGACCCAACAACCATTCGCATCCAATCTACCCTTACTTTCTCTCCACTCATTCAACTCATTCTCAGTTGCCTCAGCTTGTATAGATTTCACGCTTTCAATGGTGTCCTCACACATTCCCACATCAGCAATACATCTAGCGGGACCCGTTACATACATTCGACTCATCGAGTTCCTTGCGGTCTCTTTCGCCACCTCGTCTGCAAATACATTCCCGCGGCCAACATCATCTTGAATTTTCTTGTGTGCACTGCATTTTATAATGGCAACTTGTAGTGGCATGGTCAGTGATTCAAGGAGCTCATTAACTAGCTGACCATGTTGTATCTTTGCACCATGTGATGTAAGAAACCCACGTTCACGCCATAATCTCCCAAAACTGTGAGCCACGCCAAAGGCGTATTGGCTGTCAGTGTACACATTCACTCGCTTTCCTTTTGCTAACACGCATGCTCTGGTAAGTGCAATAATTTCCGCAGCTTGTGCAGAGTTGTGGGAAATACGTGCGGTCTCTATAATGGTGTGTAATGTTGTTACGGCATATGCGGCAGTCGTATCACCATTCGGTAACTTGAAACATGAACCATCAACCCATAAAGTATCGTTGCATTCAGGAAGGGGAGTGTCCTGTAAGTCTACTCTCCCTTTTGTCTCTTCTTCTGTCCTGAAGCAGCAGTCATGGTTATCAATTTTGTTTGTGTCTGTTTCTGTCGGGATGGGTAATAGTGTAGCAGGGTTGAGTGTATCACATCTCTTTATGTGTATGTGACTTGCTAGCAGTGTAAGTTCGTAACTGGATAGTCGAGCGCTAGTAAGGTGTTGTGTCTTTGTCCTGTTTAGTAAAATGTCTACTGCATGTGGAACCATAACAATCAGAGTATTATTCATGACTAATCCAGCAGACTGTCGAATGCAGACAGCTGCTGCGGCGGTGGCTCTCAGACAACTTGGTAGTGCCTTAGCCACAGGATCTAGAGTTGCCGAAAAATATGCGCATGGGCGCTGTTTGTCCCCAAAGTGTTGTGTTAAGACTGATAATGCACAACCTTCCTTCTCATGGACATATAATGTGAAAGGCTTACTGTAGTTGGGGTTTCCCAACACAGGAGCCGAACACAATGCATCACGCAACTTGTGGAAACTTGTCTGACAATCTTCAGACCAGGGCATAGGATTGGGCGTATCTTTACGGAGTAGTGCCAGCAAGGGTTTAGCTAGTAGTGAGAAATTCGGTATCCATTGTCTACAGTACGATGTAATGCACAAAAAGGCTCGAACTTCTCTCTGTGTCCTTGGGGCACTCAGTTCTGCAATTGCCTGTATTCTTTCTGGTGTCAGTCTCCTTCCCTCCTTCGACAAGATGTGACCTAAGTAGGTTACTTCTTGTCGGCAAAATTGTAGTTTGGAAAGGGATACTTTGTGCTTCATGTCACATAAGTGATGCAATAATGACAACGTAGCTCTTTTGCAAATTTCTTCAGTGTCTGCGGCGATCAGCAGATCGTCTACGTACTGAATCAGAGTCGAACCATCTGGTAGAATAATCGTGTCCAGTTGTGTTTTCAGGGCCTGGCTGAATATTGATGGGCTTTCGCAGTAGCCTTGAGGAGCGCACTTGAAGCGGAAGCTTTGTCCTCCTAAATTGAAGCCGAAAATGTCTCTACTTTCCTCAGCAATCGGGATGCTGAAGAAAGCGTTCTTCAGGTCAATTACCGAGAACCAATTTGCTGAAGCTGGAATCATTGTCAATAAAGCAGTAATGTCGGGGACGACTGGAAACTGTGGAATAACTACCTTGTTCACTTCTCTGAGGTCGATCACGAATCTGTATGCAGGCGGTTGTAAAGGATCAGTGCGTTTTAAGACGGGCAAAACCGGACTGTTACAGACATTTCCTGTCGTTTCTTCGATGACGTCTTTATCAATCAAATCATAAACAATTTTCAACAATGCTTTTTCGCATTCGCTAGATATTTTGTATTGGGGAATACGTGGCAACCTAACGTCGGCTTTCAAAGTTATGACATATGGTGTTATCTCCAAACGACCTACATCATTAGAACCATTAGCCCAAAGTATATCAGGAAGTGACAATAATTCAGTTGGAATATTTTCCTTTGACAAATACATCGAAGAAATGACCTTCTTACCTAAAGTAAGTTGTACTCCCGAGGGAGAACAGTACAAGGTCGCATATAACCTTTTAGTAAATCCAAACCTAACAAATTTTCACCACAACCTGTTGTCAAAATGAGGGGTGCTTCTAATTCGCATGGGCCAACAGAAGGGGATATAGGACTAGAGATCGGGTTTCTAACAGGGGCGCCAGAGAAACCTACTGAGACATTCATTTCGCCAGACAAAGGTGCGCCAGAAAGTTTCGAGTGCATAATAGAACTTTTTGTAGCACCAGTATCCAGCAGAAATGGCTCTGACACTCCTGAGGTAATCACCTCGACATAAGGTCCATTCTGATCTACCGGAACTGAAACAACTCCCTCTCTTTGTCCATGGCTGTCCTAGCAATCATTACCCTCATTCTCGTGTTCGGCGTAATAGTCGTCAGCATAGTTCTGAGCTGACTTAGGCGATGAATTATTCTGTTGGTCAAAGCTATTCATGGATTTCTGAGGCGGAAAAGAAGTTGTATTCTGAGTGAAATTTCCACGGCCTCTACCTCTAGGGGCATGCTGAACACCTCTTCCCCTTACACCTTGAACACAGTTTAAACGTCGCGCAAGAGCCGGACAATTACCTTTAAAATGACCCTCTTCCTTGCAATACGCACATTGATTCGGGCCATATGTAGGACGCTGATGGGAAAACTCGTTACCTTGCGCGTTCCTCGAATACTGCTGTCGTGGTTGATAGGCAGGCTGACTAGCCGTGCGAGGCGGATAGGCCTGCTGGAGGAGAACCTTAGTTTTCAAATCTTTCGTCTTTTTATCTGCCTTGTCTAGCTCGTCCCTACGCCTATTTTCATAGTACTGGGCCGTAGCTAAAATCTGCGCTGACGTAGAGACAGCCCAAGCACTCTCAGAGTCTTTTAGTTTATTACATAGTTCAGGGAGCAAATTATGTACGAACTTATCCACAAAGAATCTTTGGCCACCCTCGGTAGCCATATCTTGACCACTGTGGTCGGTGAAAGTTTCCTCAAATCTCGTGAAAAAGTCAGACACATTCTCATCTTTCTTTTGCTTGCACGCTGATAGCTTGTCCCAATTTACGCGTACTTCAGGCATTATTGTCTTCATGTACGCTATAATTCTACCGGGAAGTTCGGCTATTAACGGCTCAGGTTTAAAACCACCGATTTGTCTAGCATCTGTGGTTGCAATGTTCGCCCACGAGTCACCTAGTTCCTGATCGTGATCCGTATGACGTATCTTGCTCCATAAAGGATGTGGAACAACGTTCCCAAATAACATGTCTACATCCGCTAAATTTATTATACATGAGCTTGCAGTTTGCGATAGCTCCTTATAATACCCAGTTGGGTTCTTACGAGGGTCAGGTAGTGACTGCTTGAGTGCTAATACTTCCGATCTTTTCCATGGGACATGTACCCATACACGCTGGAAATGGGGCAGAATTGGTGGATTAGTATTCGCATCACCTTCCCTCCAAACTGGAGGAACCTCTCTCATGGGGTACTGTCTCGCTCTTTTCCTACTAGACGTACCATATTCAGACGATGACCCAGAGTTACCACCTGTACTTCGATATGATAATAATACCTCAACTGCTTTGTCGACATCGGGACCTATAATCATGCCTTTCCCAAATTTAAATCGTACATTACACAACTCTCGAGCGTTGCTCTCATGACCATTATCTTCCAAATCCTCACACAGAAAAATACACATCTGTTCAAAAACATATCTTTGCGTCGGTTCATCCCATTGACGGAAAACGTTCATGACGGACTCTACATCATATCTGGCTGTATCCAGAGCCCAATTCCGTGCTAACTTATTCAGGGATTCCCTCTCTTGATAATCAGGCATTTGGCTTCGTAACTGTCTTTGTCCCGTATTAGGGGTCGTTTTAGGCGACCGAAACAGTGGTGAAGGAATGTTAGTAACAATGCTGACCATTTTATGGCAGACGAAAGGTGAAAGCGGAGGAATAACTGGTGGCAGAACAGAGTCACGCAAAGCAGAAACAGAAGCATTCGCAGAACTAGTATCAGAAGAAACAGAAGGTGCGCTAGGCGAAGTTGTAGAAGGAACAGTAGGAGAAGTAGATGTGATTGGTGAGCCTGGAGGAGGCTGCACTAGAGAAATAGAAGCCAGCTGAAGAGTAGCTGGTGAGTGCTGTAGAGGAGCTGGTATAACAGCTACCAGAGGTGCAACTAAAGGTTGCGGAGGTGCTGTGGCATTTTGCGCATAGGGTGGTGGCGAACTTAGCAAATGAGCCATTAATGGATCTTTTTCACGCTCTTTTACTGTCTCTTGCTGAAGAGATGGTAAAACAGGATAGCATTTATCTATTGCCATTTTACGTTGCCTGTGCAACTACTCACTTATTCGATCCTCTTCGTTGTCTTTAAATTTTATCACGGCTTGCATTACTGAAATACCTCTTTCCCTCTTATTCTTCTTTTCTAATTTAATTTCCTTCTGTTTGGCCTCTTTACGCCATAAGCGGAAAGAGTCAAACATCGCCGGTCGGGCTTTCTTCTTGAACAGTTTGACCTCTAGGTTATCTAAAACTTCTGAGTCGAAACTACCATATTGGGGCCATTTTAAAACACCATCCTTACGGGTGTATTTTATCCACACTTCATTATATGTGATAGGACCTACGCCATGTTTTACATAGAGCTCATACGTTGGAGTTCCAATTGGAGGAACCGGACAAGAATCCTCTAATCGGGAGTCCTTATTATAACCAAGACAAAACAAGTTTCCAAGTCTGCTAAAACCAGGCATCGTCGCTCACTAGTCTAGCTTCAAACTTCAAAGGTTTATCTATTACGATATTTCTCGTGAAAACACGAGTCCTTCGGCTTTGGGGCTTGCAAGTACCAAATCAAGTCTATCTCAAGGATACCAAAAACTAAGGACAAACTAAGGACTGGGAGACGCTCCACTTATACTTAACTGAAGTATTTGAAGATCGGTGACGTCGCTAGAAGACTCGTCTATCGTTTCGCTCTACCAAGGATCACTGGGTCCAAAACAAGGCGATAGTCAGGGCAGCAGTCCTTCGTAGCCGTCGGGACGCGGGGAACCTCGCAGCAAAGACCTTCGGAACCACGTCGACATACAGGGGTCGCTGAAGTGGCTGGCCGTCCTCCGGAATTTTCACACGAAGCTCCTCACGAACATCTGGCTTGGACCGTCGCCGCTTGATATCGCCCCGAGTTGGGCGCCAACTGAGGTGCCGGGTTTTTAGGAACCCGGTGGTGCCAGGGGATAACACCCGAAGACCTCTGAGTTCTCCCTTGTTCCGGACCACAGAAACAATGAGTCTTCTAGTCGCAGTCAGAGATCAGGTTTTATTGGTAGCTACCAAGTAACACGTGTCCTAGAAGCATGACAAACACGGGTCATGTATTCTCAGGAGACTGTTCGTGTTCGTTTTTACAGAACCAGCCTTCTCCTTATATACACATATAATGGCTTCGAGCAAGAATTCTTGAGTTTATGATATGGCTATAAACATATTTCTGCAATAATACAAAGTGCGGAGTCATGTAAGCAAGCCCACATTTTAGATGTCCAGTTCGTGATAGATTACCCAGTTAGGCCCGGGACTCCCATCAGATATCGATGAAACCTCAATAAAGAAGGGCACCTCCTAGTCATAAAACTGGCCATAAAGAAGGAACGTGGACAGGTGCATGTTTGCAGAAAGCATGGTCTGTATGTAGTGAATGGTTTGTGGAATGTTATGTTATGCATTGATGCTATCGTATTCGCCCACTGGGCGAGGAGCTGCCCAAACAGGTTTGGCTTAAGGCCATGGAGTCAGTTGGGACAGGTCAGGGGGAAGTCAGGGAAGGTGGACGTGTCCTTTTGGATCAAGCTCGACCTTTAATTGACTTAACATGAGGGCAAGACGTAAGATGGATGCCGTTCACAAAATGGAGTCTAAGGGATTGGGACGGAAACTAGGATTTAGGGGTGTTGGCAACCCTCGATTGTGACGCAAATACATAGGAATGATGTCCTAATCATTATCGGTTCATGGACACCAAAATCGTCATGGTACGTTGATATTTTGTGACACGGGTATTGGACCTCGATATTGGGATAACAACAGGGTCCAGATTTTCAGAACCACAAAGGAAATCGAGCACTACCTGAATATTAATGTGGAAACAGTCGCAGAGGCTGAAATCCTATGGGAGGCTATGAAGCCCACCTTACGGAGCTAGACATTTCATGCTGCATGGCAGCATGTCGAACATGGCAGGAATAGCTTATGCAATCGGAGGCCCATATAATGGAACTAGATCAGAGCAGTAGGGGTGAGGGAGGGAATAGGGTGCTCTGACAGCTGGTGCTGGTGCCACAGTCCCTTGCAGACACTCTGATAGATGAGGCCCATCTTGCGTGGCTGGCGTCCCGTATGAGAATTTACCAATGGGGTGACAAGTCCAGTAAATAACTACATAGAATGAGTCAAGGGAACTTGCATCCGAAGTTTCTCCAGAGCATACCCGGTTTCAGATGGGAGGGCTCTTAGCAGAGAATTTTGTTGCAAGAAACTTTGCAGAGCTAAACACCCCTAAGGAACTACTTTCTGGAAGACATGATACACAGTTTCATAGCTGACTTACCGCCTTGCGGAGACTCGATGAGCCTCGGGCAGATCTTGACCTTCTGCTCACTGAAGAGGAGCTTTGCACAGCCCTGGGAGATTTGAATTCTGGAGAGGTTTCCCATGCAAATTCTTTATGAAGTACTTTTCTAAATTGGAGCCTCATTTTCTCGAAGTTATAGATGAAGGAAGAGACCGAGGTCATCTGCCACGAGACTGGAGACACGCGGAAATAGTTGTATTCCATAAACCAGGTTGGCCCGCAGACCAACATGCGTCATACCGCCCCATCAAAACTGTTTAATGTTTAGGCAAAAAAATTGGCTAAAGCATTGGCCAATCAACTCCAACCCCATATAACCAATTTGATTCATCGACACCAGCCTAAATTTATGCCACAGAGGGCTAGACGTCATAACATCTGACGAACGCACATGGCTATAGCCACTATCCAGGGAAAGGGAGTACAAGCCTGCCTTTTGCTGGCAGACATGCATAGGGCGTTTGACTCCCTTAGCTGGGTATACTTGTTCGCCCTCTTAGATCATCTCAAAATGGGGCACGATTGCTGTCATATTTAAAATGGTTATCTATAGTCCTCACAGAGTTGGTGCATGTTGTGTGAACCACCTACCTCCTTCACATTTCCAATTGGCAGGGGAACTCATCTCTTTGCTCTAGCCATGTAGCCCTTAGCGGCGCGGGTACGGATGGATGAGCAGGTGGCGGGCTTTAAGTGGTACCATGGGCTCTTGGATCTCGTCGCATTATATGCAGATGGTGTCTTATTCTTTTTAACAGACATAAACAAGACAGGATGCTTCACATTATGCCCTTTTCATGAATACGCATAAATACACTCTGTGGGTGCTGGGGGGAACCACTGGTCTGGGACCTTGAGCTTCGGAAGTAACGGTAATGCCGGAGGGAGTTAAATACCTTGGAGTTTTACTGTCAGATCTGCCAAGTGTGACATGAGACAGAAATATTGCCCCTACAAGGACACAGGTTTGTGAGGAGAGGAAAACTTGTTCACACATGCCCCTTTCTATTTATGGTAGATCGGCTATTTATGTCAATCCTAGCACAGCATGCATGCGCTGCTCTAAGGGGAGGCTTCTTGGAATCACTACAGACTTTCTCCGGACTTGTCCGTGTGGTTTTTCAACTTCCACACATTCTATTGGCCTTTGTTGTTTTTTTTGTCAAACAATTTTTATTGCAGATCAATACACGTGCAGAAAGGCATCAACATCATCATCAGAGGGCATAGCAGGAACAATTTCTGAGCAGAAGGTAAAATGTGGGAAAACACAGCCATTCAGCCCTCATCCCGGAGGCAGGGCGGCGCTAATGCCCAAAATAGAGTAATACGTAAGAAACTGCCAACATACCCAACAACGGTTAGTGTGCTATGGCGCCTGCTTTTATTTTTTCGCCCGCCGTAGGTGAAGTAGTCCTGATGATCTAGTACAGTGATGTATAGAACGTGAATGTCCCCAGTCTTAATCTATCGCTCCCAACCCCCCCCACCCCCCCTAGTGTCAGTGCCTGTGTGTGGTGCAACTGTAAGCACTCCTGGATTGGGAATCCGGATCATTCGTGTTAAACTACGTGTGTGATATCCCTGGTAGTGTCGAGGGACCGTCTATTGTGGCTGGGGCCGATCCGTATCCCCCTCCTCTACTTCCTCCTCCTCCAATGTGCTATCCCTGAGAGCCTGTACCAGTATTTCCCATGCCATCGCCGCCTCCCGTGCTTTATCATCCGAGTTACGGCGGGCCAATTGATAACGGATTGTGCTCTCCGCAGTGGCCCATTTTAAGAATTCGTGTAGCCACCTCCTGTGTGTTGGTCCCACCCTCGATTTCCAACCTTTAGTCAATTCTCTCTTGGCAAGGAGTAAGCCCATGTCTATGAATTTACTGGATAGCTTGTTTTTTTTGGTGTGGGGGAACCAGTGTAGAATGGTGACTGCATTGTCATAGAGTATTCTATTGGCCTTTGTATGCGGCTTTGAAAAATGTAAGCACGCAATTGGCCAAAGGCGGGTGCATGTCCCACATTTTCTCTAAATGTTCACTCCCACGGCATCCATCTGTCAGGAGCGTGCAGGGGCGCGCAGGGTGCCAGCTGCATTCCTCGTCGTGGGTCATTAAACAGAGAACGGTCGAGTTCACTTTTGCAGCGTGGCTTGTCTTGCATTGCCTCAAAAGCAGAACCCACCCCCAACAAAGCATCAAGCAGCGCTCATGACGCATCTTCATTTATTTATTATCATCAACCGCATCTATTTTTTTATACACAGCATTGAGCACTGCTTGCTGTGAGCCTTTATTTATTAACTGCGGTCGTGGATGTGTGCCTGCAACAAACGCCTCCCTGTTCGCTTTGTGTGCCCTCCACTGTAAGCCACTATCATGATGTTTATTAAAAGCAAGGTGGCTGTACGCGCTCCCAGCACCTTGATGGTGCTCAATCCTCCACAAACACAGGCCAAGCTCTGTCTGGGCTCCAGTATAATTGTTTTTAACTGCTCTTTGGTTCAAAAGCAGACCCCTCCCACCTAATACACAACATCGAGCAGCGCTATTGTGCACCGTTGTTTTATTAATGACGCCTGTATGTTAAATTTTTTTCATGGCTTGCCTCCAAATCACACCTCTCCCACCTCCAACAGAGCATGGGCGCACACAGCTGCATTTTCACTTTGAATTTGACTACTTGCAGTGTTTTTTGTTGGATTTCCTCTATAGCAGACCTTCCCATCTCCCGAGACAGCATGACCACGTGCCTTTAATCACTTATGAACAGCCCACTTTTACTTTACATTTATATGTGATTAGCTCTACTTGTTTTGACCGGGGGGCATGGGGAGAAAAGTGATTTGCTCAGAATCACAGGCTGTTGAGCCAACGAGGAGGCTCGAACATCGTCACCTCCACTCCAAAGTTGGCTGCTTTGGCCGTTACACCTCACCTTCTCCTTTGTCATATCGACTTTAAATAAAGAAAAAAAACTTGTAAGGTTATTCAAAGATGTTAAGAGTGTGTGGGCATGCCAGTGGGTGATAATGTACTGCATTGCTAAACACTTATAAGGTGCAAAAAGGCTAGACCTAATGGCTATGCCAGTGCTTGTTTTAAAATAGTTTCATTACCGCGCCTGCTCTACTAATTGCAGAACCATCCATATCAGATACTCCCTATGTGGTTTCGCCCGGTCAACGCAGCGTTGGGTCAATTTCTGTTGACAGGAGGGGCCTCCAGAGTGGCGCTGAGGACTTGCTGTCAGTCGACGTATTGCGGGGGTTGGCCTTGTCGGATGTCCAATCGTACTATATGGCATTGCATCTTTTGGTGCCGAATGAATGGTGGTATGGGACAGGAAGGACACGCTTATGCAGTGGAGCGAAGGTATTTACAAGAGTCCACCCTACATACCATACTGTATTTGGCGCCTCTATGCAATTCTTTAACACCGGCCACTCGGGTGGTATTCTAGGTGTGGAAACAGTCTCTCCGCAGGATGGGGTGGTGGAATAAATTTACTGGGGAAACCCCACTGTGGCACAACGGTCATTTGCCGCAGCTAGCTGCATTATCCGGACATGGAGGGTGGGATAATATAGGAGTCTACACATTAGGAGACGTATTGCGAGGCTTGGTTCTGAAATCATTCCAAGATCTTCAACAAGAGTACCAGATGCCAAAAACTACATTTTATAAATACCTTCAATTTTGGCATGCGATTTATCCTAGTATCTCAGGGTTAGAGGCTATTCACAAATTCAGTCTGATTGAAGCCAAGGTCTTCATGGGCCATTTGCAGGACAATAAAATCTCGAAGATCTATCAGTCACTGGTGACCAATAGCTCCACTACATTGGATAAACTTAGAGAAGCATGGGCTGGTGATCTTGGACAAATAGACGGAGATGATTGGATGGAAAGACTGTCCTTCCCTAGGGGAGCAGTGATAGCAATACCACTGCGTATTATTCAATTTAAATACCTTCACCGGGTTTAGTATACCAGGATCTGGCTGTGGAGGGCAGGCCTAGAGTCATCCCCTATATGCCATCTGTGTGGTCAGGAGGAGGGGTCCCTAATACAGAAAATTTGGCATTGTACAGTGCTCACAAAATTTTGGAGACTGGTTCTGGCCGGTCTTGCAGAAGTGTTGGGGTAGGAGCTCCCCTCTTCAACAAGATTGGCAATTTTACATATCATGGAGGGCATAGGAGGTAAAGTATAGAAGAGGCACCTGTTAATGTAGTAAGGCTGTGGAAGGCAACGGCCCCATCTTCTCTCTCGGCATGGAAAAATTGGCTGGACTTTTTGCATGGGGTTAGAGATCGCAAAATTCAAGGCCAGGGGTTGCCCACAAAAGCACCCCAAAATCTGGAAAAGATGGACAGACAACCGAGGACTCAATTTGGACCCGGTACCCCCAGTGGATGCATATGTATCAATGTTGTTATGCAGGCCTCCTAGTTAAGGGACCAGCTATATGGTGATGGAATCTATTTGTTGGGGTGGACGATGTGGTGGGAAATGAAATGCAGTAGTGGTTCAATGCGTTTATGTTATATTCCAATTCAATTCAAATAAAATAATCTTTTTTCGGATACTTAATATCCATAAATACACAGGTCACGTTAAAAACTTTTTCGATAAAAAAATCAATAAATAACAAGGACTTATATATAGCATTAACGGAATTATAAATATTCATATTATAACAGAGCGGCAAATATATAAGACAACCACTCCTTTAAATGGCTCAGTTATTCTTGACAATAGCAGCATAGAGTAAATAGTGCAAATAACAAATTAAATTAATATGCGGGCAATCAGAAACAGACAAATAACAGCACAGCGTAATATGTTAAAATACAGTAAGAAAATAGCAGCATGAATATATTATATTAAAGTGCATACAGGTATTAGCTATATTTGATAAACCATAATATGCAGGGCACAGATTTCTACAAGATACCACATAACATTAGAAATTATAGTTCACAACATGTAACGGCTAAATGTAATCATGTGAAATCTGATGTTTTTAAGGAGTGCTCATTAAAAGGCGTGAGCGAACTGCCACCTTCAGAAAAATAAATTATTCTAAAGGTTAAGTTTACGCTCTTAAGGCTAAGGATTTCCGTGTAGGCTATTCTAAAATCAGTAATTGTAGTTGCCTTAAAAAAAGGGATCAAAAATTGTTTAGTATATAACAAATAAAAATCACAAAAAAATATGAAGTGTAGCATTGATTCGTTGCTCCGATTGCCACAGGGGCAAGGCATTTGCCCAAGGTTGGTATTAAAGCCTAAAGGGAAACACAATAGATATTTTAAGGGGCCTGCTCTGAGGCGGAACAGCAAGCTTCTCTCCCAGTGATTTAAATTCAGTAGGAGATAACTGGATGGCAAATGCGATGGAGGGCCTTTAGTAGATGCCAGGGACATATACCTTGTGACTGTTGGCTTAACAAGTTCCATATCATATCTTAAATTACTATATTGATCAAATAGGGCCTCTTCTAGAGTATTTTTATGTATGCCCTCCATATTGTTTGAGTTCAGAAAAATGCGATCAAGGATCACGCTGATCAGACTATTTCTGACAGCGGCCAGCCACAGTATGTCTCCACCCTTGCTGCATTTGAGGCAGTCCGTTATAATTTCTCTAGTTAGTGACGCTGACCAATTTTGCTAAACTTTTAACCAAAATATGGCCGGATGGGACGTGATGTAATCCTCATTGTAAGGCAGCTGTGAATTCCTGATGGCAAATAAGATTTGGAGAAGAAATTGGGATCCCGAAAAGTTTTCGACAAAATAGATTTGCTTCTCCCTGGATAGTGCTACTTTTGCATAGCCCCAAACTTCAGTGCCATAAGTAGCCTTAGGTATGCATTGTGCTTTATAAAATTTAATTATTGAGAGCACTACCTCAGTCTTTTTTGGTTGCAGGAGGCATAAAATTGAGTTAATCGCCCTTAGAAATGTATTCCTACTATGGGCCAACCAATGTCTGAAAACATTAGTACGGGAAAGTGCGAGTGCATAGAAGGCGTTCAGGTCCTGAGGTAATTGAGTGAATAAAGTGCTTTTTGGGGCCACAACACATTATAAACAATTTCTTTAAATTACTGCAAAGATCTAGCCATAAAATAAACAAAGCCTCTAACTAAAGTGTGAAGTGCGTTTGGGGTGCGGCCCATTAGGACCGCATCGTCTGCATATAGTAAAACTGGGAGTATATTGACATTGATTTTTGGAACATCAGGAGTAAGTTTTGATAAAACAGTGTGCAAATCATTAATATACATAATGAACAAGAGAGGGGCCATTAAGCACCCCTGCCTTACCCCTCTGCCGATATTAATGTTTCCTGAGACCTCCCCCTACTTGCCAATTATCACCTGTGTGTTCAAGTCCCTGTGTAAAAAAAGCTAAAAAGTGCACTTAAACCTCATTCAACCCATACTTTAAAAGTACTGACCATAGGCGTGACCTATTTAAAAAGTCAAAGGCTGAGGAGAGATCCGGGCTATGGTATATTTACCGACAATCAGGTTAAGATTTAAACATTGTTCGACTGGTCCCAATTTACTTCTGAGCCCTAGCTGGCATTAATTTAAAATCTGTCCCTCCTCAGCCCAATATCTAATTTTATTAAACAGGATCCTCCCAAGTATCTTAAGGGTGTTATCAATCAGGGAGATTGGTCTATAGCAGCTAGGGTTGGATCGGTCCCCTTTTTTAAAAATCAGGTCGATAGTACTAGTACACCATGTGCTTGGTATAAAAGTATTTGCTAAGTTGTTAAAAACATTAAATAAAACAGGCGCACTGAAATCAGGTTTGTAATTAATGAGATCAATGAGAAGCCCATCGGGCCAGGTGCCTTATTACCCAGCTTTGGTTGATTGCATCCTTGACTTCTATTATTGATATCTGGATGTGTGCTACATTAGAAAAATCAGAGGGCTCCTCGCTCTGAGGGGGAGTGCATATATTTTAGAGAAATCAGCTTCCCAGGCCTCACTTGTTATATTACAACCTAAAGGCGTTAGTGAAAGGCCCATGTATCTCACATTTTTGATAGCCGCCAAATACTGTTTCCATTGTTGAGACTGCCAGCGCAGGCAACCTTGTCCCAGTGTTCTTTTAAGGTATCCTACTTTACGCTGCCTTATCACTTGTTTATAATGCTGTCTCAGGGATCCATCCCTGGGTACCGCTACTATAGTGCAACACTGAGCTCTCTATTTGCTCGAGAACAGGCGTTATTAAACCATCAGGGATTCGAATTAGTGTTAGATACAGGCTTCAAAATTGATTGTTTGATACCACCACATAGGTGGCAAAAAGCGTTGGACACCTCTGACTTTGGATCATTAGACAACAGACAAATCTCAATAGAGGGTAGGTATGCAGTTATCATTTTGAAAAACAGTTAGCCATTATCAATGCCCTTCCAGACTATCCTCAAGTTTTCCATCGAGTGTGTTAAATTTCTTGCACCCGGCTCTTTAAAGAAAACAGGTCTGGGGGCAAACCTAATTCTTGTTAAAATAGGGTTGTGGTCACCAAACACAGTCGGTAAAACATCGGCTTGTACTACAACATCTTCTAATGAGGCAGCGATAAAGATGTAATATATCACTGAGGCGCAACAACAACCCCTATAAGTCGGTATGGGACTGTTGTTATGATTTACATTGCAAATATCCATCACATTCAGTAGATTGTGATTTAACAGATGATCCAGCAATTCTTTCCCTCTTTTACATGTGTGTGTGTCTGAAATTGGTGCTGTGATTACATTTGCCCTCACCATCTTAGCATTAAAATCACCACCCAGGCAAATTCCTGCAAGCTTACCAGACTTTTGATTTTGTTAGGCAGAAACAAAATAAAATAATTAAATATTATTCCTATTTGGTACATTTGTAAAGTCATTATTATAAAAATTACTAAAACAATTTGAGATCCCTCATGTGCAAATAACAGCTTGAAAATTGTCGTCGTTTGTGGCAAGGATTTTGACAATATCACCTGAAGAGATATTGAGCCATATAGAGAGACCACCAGAGGGGCTGCCTTGTTTGGGAGTGGGTACAATAATGATAAAGCATTAAAACCCCTCTAAGTACAAGTCCATTGTTGACCAAGTTTCCAAAAGCTTGAGAATGTTGTATTTTCTAACGAAATTTGCCCAGTCTTCAGAACTTATTTTGAAAGCTAAGCCGGCGATGTTCCAGCTTAGAACACTCCAATTTGGGTCATGTGGTTCTATTGTGTCATGTTCTATAAAGGTGGGCTTTGGATCATGCAGTTCTAAAGTAGCAAGTTCTAGACAATTGAGCATAGGTCTCGGGAGGATGTGTTCAGATGGTGTTCGAGTAGGCGGTTGTCAATTCAAGCTATCCAAACCAAGCAGAGCAGAGAATCAGTTAAAATCTGTAGGCAAGGCAAAAGTAGGTATGTTTGACCCAGGGGTAGATGTATAAAAGAAACAAAGGGGTAATGACCAAACAAGAGTGGAAATTATGTTGTTGAGCTCTTGTGTCATTAGTATTGATCTAGCTAAAGCTGGACCACGGAAGTTAATAACAACGTAATCTCACTGTATGTTCTTTACTGAAGAGCCAACCCACGCTACCCTGTGCACCATTATGATATCACTTACATTTGTCACCTTAAATCCTTTATGTTGAATTAGCCAATCGGCACTTTTATTACGCAGTTGTTCCCATGTCTCGGTCTGATTTTTCCTTAAGGGTGGGACGCATTCTAAGACTAAGACATAGGGACAAGCAGCCGGAGGTAGGCTAAGGTTTTCTTTATTGGCCACCACAGACTCACTGTCATTATTCACAGAAAGGGAATTTTGCTCTCTGGGTATTGCAAACTAGAGTAGTGTTGTTTGCACGGTTCGTTGTGGCAACATGGGTGACTGAATGAACTGGTTGGTGTGGATTATTAATAGCATTAGACGTTACTGGTTCGTTCTGTGCACCGGTGGGTTTAGGTGTCAAACATTCCATTATTTTATAACAGGTGACACAAACACTAGGGGTACTGGTATAGGGGGGTTGTGAGAACATCGACATTTGCTGTTGGTTATTAGAGCTGGTTACGCTGGGTGCACTGGAAACCGGTGACTTGAGAGTCTCTACCTGTTGTGAGGCCTGCTTATGGATGTTGTTATTCGAGTCTGGTTTATTCACTAATGACTCTAAACGATCTAGGCGTTTCCAAAGAGCTGCAAAGCTATTATCAACATTTGTTTTATTGCGGTAATACACAGAGTCTGCTAAAATGTCAATTGCAGTATCGCCAAGTTTGAAGAAAAATGAGGGGCCTATCACGGGCTCAGTCTGGGTATAGGTAGATTCATTTGATGCCACAGATACTGTTAAGTCAACAGTGGCGTTAGTTGAGCTCAGAGCCGCAGGTACCACTGCGTCTTGGATCCATGATAAGAAATACATGGGGCTAGTGGCAGACTGTAAAAAAGGAAGGGCTATTTGTATTTAAAGCATGTAAATCGAGAGAGGATTTCTGGCATATAAAGTCTAAACACCATGGAAATAGAGGAGAGGCCGACATCATTTTTCCATGACAAATAGGTCTTTGGCTGTGGGGCAATTCCAGCTAAATAGATGGCTCACTGGCAGTTCACAGGGGCTATGAGTGCTTTTTGACCAGGGTTCAAATCCCAGCTGGGGAAAATAGTTTTTTTTTTTTTTTATATTTGTTTTATAAAATAATCAACTAGCACTTCTGGGGGGTTTATAACAACATTATACCTCAAGCAACATATACACAAAATGTGGCACGCTGTGGCATATGTCATGACATATGCCACATGCCAGACTTAGGCTCCAACCCCTTCTCAGAAAGGAGTCAAATGTCCTAAAGTTAAAATAGGAAGAAAAAAAACCACACAGTGGAAAAATAAACGTTGGCAATCTTATGAATTTTGATGGAAGAAGATCAGAAATTAAGAGAAAGGCACCAAACTTCTACTGAGGAACAGATAGGAAAGTTTACACTGTAAAAATCAAAACTCAGGGACAAAAATGGAAGCAAAGGGACGAAGATTGGAATGCAAAATATGGGAACTAATGCAGTGTGATGCCGCAGGCGGCAGGCACGGCTCGCGGGTGGGGGGGCGGGCGTGGGGGGACAGCGGCTCGCGGGCGGCTTAATAATAACAAAATAAAACTTACCTTGCCGCCGGGTCCCGCGTCTTCTCTCCAACTTGCCTGTGTCTGACTCCAGGTCAGACCAGGAAGCAGGCAGGCAGCCAGCCTCCCACCACTAAGCCAATCACAACACTCCAATGGAGCGTTGTGATTGGTCTTAGCGCCGTAACACGGTGCTCAGCCAGGGGCTGTAGAGGTTGGCATGTTCTTCATGCAGGCTGTAATGCAGCCTGCATGGAGAACAGGGGAGTGGGCATGACTGTTTTGGGCGCCCGAGAGGGCCGACCATACAGTCATTGCTCATAGGGTTGTTCTATAACTCCTCTCTTGCAGCTCCACCCTACCCCCTCACATACTGCTGCAGCAGGAGGACAAAATAAAATGATAACAACATTCCGTTATTATCATTTTATTTTTTCCTTTCTTTGCTGCTCCTGGCAGTGGGGCGACGCTCCTCCGCCTTAGTGGAGGAGCCGCCACTGTGTGATGCATCCTTCACTTAGAATTGCCTCCTAATATAGGGTTCTAACAGAAACCGACATCACATGAAATTACCTTACATAATCTTGGATTGAGATCATCAGATAACATCCTATGGACCGGCCACCATCATGGAAAGCGCATATTATAAGGCACATCCTGGTGTTTGCCTAGCAAGTGAAGCCGTCCAAGGTTTACATGTTTCATCCAGCTCTGTATTCTGCGATTCTACGGCCGCTATTCTTGCGCTGAGCTCCAGACAGCTTTCGGAACATTCCTGTGGGAGGCTGTGAGTAAGAGACACAAGGGGGTCAGCCATTGGCTGAGTGTAGTGTCTTAGAATGCACTGCCTGACAACACGAACAATGGCCTTTTCTCTTCGGCCCACACTTGGCGTACAGTAAGCTCTTACCCCATTCTTGACACAGATGTAACAAGACTGTTGGATATTAGAGGAATTTGACAGAAGCATCAACATCAAAGAAAGCACACATTCACAAACATTTTTGGGTAAAAAGACACCTAGGCAATTATATCCTCTTGTCTATATAATAATAAATGGGAGAATTTACAATTCCAAAAATCGAGCACTGTCTTTATTATTCAAAAAAAAATTCCCTTCAAAAGGTTTCATTAAAAACACATTTTTATACATAGTTCAAATAAAAAATTGTATCAACATACAATATACAACAATTCCAAACACAATATTACTAAAGACAATATATCAGAATGGAAAGGAAAGGAGGCATAAAACAAATACAAGGCAAAAGGATAATAAATGTGGCACAATAATTAATTCACAAACATACAGGCACAGATGCCTGTGTGTGTGTGCATATACACAAAGTTGCACTGTTTATTTATACACCACTGGTTACCAGAGTCTAGTAGCAATGTTAATGTGCCTTCTCTACAACACAGTCTGTGACCTGCAGGTCACAATTTGACTCGTGCATCATCTCAATGGGTTCATATCTTTACTGGAGAGAGCTTTGTTTAACCTGCTGGTCATGAGCTGCACTCCGGAAATAAAAAGCGATTGGGTTATACAATTGCTTCCGGGCAAACATAAATGACCTCTCTTTCCTGTGCAAGCCATTGCAACAGCCTGTCAGCTGTGCGTTAAAGTGCACGGGCAGTTCATTGCAGTTGAACCTCACAAGGCCTGCATGTTATTCAGAGGAAATTCTGCTTGATGCTTTATTGCTTCTGTGCCAGAATCCCTCTACAAAGGCTAGTTGTTGTTGATGTTGAAGAAGGGGCAACTACTGAAGGAGAAGAAGACACCATTTCATTACATGTTGCAAGGGATGTATGTCGTTACAACGCCAGCTTTTTCCATGCATGCCTTTACAACGCAGGTTTTACAATGCAAGTCGTTACAACGACTTGCGTTGGGGGGCGCTGGATAGTGGAATAGTTTAATTTACTATTCCAACTACAGTCCCCGTGGATAGTAGGGAAGGTTTTGGATAGTAAATTAAACTATTCCCTATCCTACAGCGCCCTCCAGCGCAAGTCGTTGTAACGACTTGCGTTGTAATACCTGCGTTGTAAAGGTACTGCATGGAAAAAGTTTTGTTGTAAAGGATGTTTCCCTGGTGCAAGTATTTTGTACATAGATAAGAGGGATTCAGGACTGGATCCCAGTTCTGAGTCAGTGAAGCCTTTTAGTAGTGGTGTGAGGGTCACTTCATCTGTTTGGAGCTCTAAACTGACCGTCAAGGGCCGCACTCTAAGAACATACACATTTTAGTGTAAATCTTGGAGGGAAACCCTGGGTCACAAAAGCTGGCCTTCTGTGTTTACTGCTAGACCTCTACACACATGGTAAGGCTGTAAATGCACCAAAGATGAGTGTATGTGCCCTGCTGTTGTTCCAGACTTTGAATGCTCTGGGTTGCACTTTTATAAAAATCAGAATACTTCTTCTGTTCTGTATGCCATGGACCTCACTTTTGACTTTCATACACCTGTTTTTTTTGCTTACTTTTCATGTGTGAAACCTGCTTCGAAGTGGGCGGTGTGCTCCTTTATTTATAAACTTCCTCTTACCCTGATTGATGTCTGGGAGGTAAAAGCCTCCTTTCATATGGCTGCTGATTAAAGGGTGCGTCAAAGGAAATGTCTCTTTTTCTATGATCATCCCCTCTCCAACTTTTTGGACTGATGATACTGGTTTTTCAACCTTGAAGTCCAAAGGGCCCTGTTGCCCACAGTGTGTGTGTGCTTTGACCCTTAAAATGTCTGATTGGCATATTCAACTTACCTACAAGTTATTAGTATATGGTACAAAGTCTACCCAAGGCTAGTAAAAGTAACTAGAGGACTGCAGCACTTATTGGGCCTCCGCTACAATTACAAAGTGAAAGCATGGCTCTAGATCTGCCACAGAAGCCTAGTCGGGCAGCTTCGAAACTGACTAGCTGATATGGCAAAATAAGCCTTTTGCCAAGTCCAAACCCTCCCATTTAATATTTAAAAAGCATCTCTAAGGTAGGCCTTAAATACTCATGACGCAAGGTGCAGAATATTACAAAGAAGGACATGTTTCATTTATATTTTACATGTCCTGACAGTGAAAACTCACAATTGTCATTTTCACTGTAGTAAGGCAGGTATTCCCTTTGGCTAACAATGGTTTACACTAGCCCAGCCGCTAAGTGCTAACTTCCATTTGGGACCACCAAATATAGTACTTCAAGGTATCAAATGAATTGTTACATTAAATCCGACTTATTGCTGGAGTCGGATTTAACCTAACTTTTAATATTAAAGTGACAGTAGAAAGTCACCACTTTCTAGCATCAAATATCTCGAAGTTGTTTCTGATTAATAACAGCAGTTGTCACCAGAGAAAGCCTGCTGCCCTCCTGCAGCGAAGTGTGAAGTGTTCCCAGGAACGGGGATTAAAGACCCTGTTTGAGGAAGGAAGTGTGAACTTTCTTCTGACTGAATGCTCTGAGGGCTGTGACCATAGATGGCCCAGCTTCAAAGGGGCAGGTGCTTTTGGTAGGAAAATGCGAGTCATATTGTGGCCAGCCCTGTCCTTTGGGACAGGCTGACATCTCCCTCAAAACAGGGAAAACATGTTGCAGAACTGGTTTTAAATAAGTAAAAGTTTTCTAAAGCATGCAAATGCCGAGGTGTCTTGGCGCTAATGTCCTATAACAGAGCTGACTGACTCAGAGAGGAAGACCTACTTAGTGCAAGACGCGAAAAGCCAGGTTTTTAATGATTTCCTAAAAAGTACTCAATTTGATAGAGATCTCAGAGGGAAGGGCATGGAATTTCAAAGCTTGCATGCTGAGTAAGAAAAACTTCTACCTGCCCAATAGACCTTCTTTATTTTAAGGATGGCCACTCATTTGGATTCACCTGATCTTAGGTCACGAAAGGTAACATACTACAAGAAGATCTCCTGAAAATAGAGGGGACCAGTTTTGTACAGTGCTTTATGGACAATGCACAGTGCCTTAAATTTGCCTTTAAATTCATCAGGCTGAATTTAGGAATTTTTAAGAGCAGATGAGCTGTCGCGTTTTGCAATGATTGAAACTTTGATTGTAAACACTTTTGAATTCCCAAATATAACGTGTTACAATAGTCTTTTGTCAAGACCCATGACCACCATGATCATTTTTTGCATATCGGGGGGAATGAACGGGAAGACTTTTTAAAGTATCTTATAGAAACAAGAGGAGGTAATATGGTTAAACTGCTCAGAAAAACAGAGCTGCCCATCGAAAAGGACCGCCACATTCTTCACCTTCTGTGCTGGAGATGGAAGAGGGCCAAGATCAGAGGGCCACCATGAATCATTCCAAAATGAAATATCTTTGCCAAAGATCATTACCTTTGTTTTCTCTGAGTTTAATTTAAGACAATTATCCTGCATCCAGATTACAATATGTGCGAAACAGTTTTTACATTTTTGGTGACAACTTCCGATGAAATTGGCACAACTATTTGCGTATCATCAGGGTAGGAAACCGCAGTGAAACCACGTGATCGAATACGTTTTGCCAGGGGAGTGGCGTAGATGTTGAAAAGTGTGGAGCATAACGATGATGCCTGAGCCACCCCACAGAAAAGAAAAAACAGATTAGAGGAGAAAACTCTGAATGCAGCAGTCTGTTCTCTATTATACCACCAACAAGCCTGTTGATAACAAAAAAAGCAGAAAATGTTGCAAGTGCGTAGGTATAAGTTTGACCAGGTTCACCCTGGCACCTGCACCTTACCTGCCCTCTATACTCGGCCTGAAACTTTTACTTTAGCACAAACCCTTGCGTTAGAGGCTCATAGACTACTGCTACAAGTGAAAAGCTGAGATTTATATAAAACCTTTTGGCGTGAATTGCAGCATGAATTTATGCAAACATTTCAAAATTATAACTTTGGTTTGTATCATTAGATTTTTAAAATTTTGTTGTGTATTTAAAAATAAACATATATACTGTTTTTATAAATGAGAGTGGAATTGTTATTGTGTTGTGCTTCTTACTTATTGACTGTTTTGGTACTGATAAATGCTTTACACTAGTTTCTTTTGATATAAGCCTGGCTGCTCTGCACCACAGCTACTAAGGATTGAACTAAGCTTTAACTTGTAGAAATCTAACTGGACCTGATCAAAGAATAGTGACATTGATAGAGATCGCAGGTCACCCGGCCAATAATTTCACCATACACGTACCAGGCCCATGTACTTTTTCTCCAATTTAATCATACACATTAATCGGGTGACCTTTCACTCTCTACTACCAGTAACCCTGGGTTCCTTCCTATATATTTCTAGTGTACCCGACTTACCAATCCACCATCACGGGTACCTATGACCACAATGGATCAGGGTGCTAGCTGTGAAAGAAAACGGCAGGCAACACAAATACCAACTTTATATCTTCCTTTGTATATATAAAATGACCACGGACAACTAAGAAGTTTTAAAGGTTTATCTAAGATTCAGTTTGGGAAAACATTAGGTTTACAGTCAAAAGGCAAATCAATAATCAAGATAACAAAAAACACATAACCGTAGAGAAAATAAATCAAGGCAACCATTTATGAATTCTAATATGAGATGAGAACATGGAATACACTAAGCGGATTCAAAGATGGAGTTTAAGAATGGACAAACTATAAATGGGCAAGCTTATGCACGTACTAGAATTACACTATTGGGATATACTTCAAGAGTATGAATGAAAATTTGGAATCCTATACATCTATAGGAAGGGGTAAAATGGAACACACTATAAATCTAACAATGTTACTTCAATCAGTTTGCAGGAGAAAATTATAAATCACATCTATAATTCATACACAGTATAGAGAGAATGTGCTCTAAAAGGTAGGGAAACATAGGAACATGCTAGGAAAATAAATGTATTGACTTTTTCATATAGTAGATTGCGGAAAGCATGGAAAATTAACGTATGCAAAGATATGTCTTTATTGAAGCAAAGACAGAAAAATAGAAGGTGCAGTATAGAGTTTTCAGCACTATATATTTACCTAGAATGGTGTGAAAACCAACCCTGGCCACGGATCAGTCAAGGACAGGAAATACCCCAAGGAAGGACAGTCATCAATGGGACAGCAGGTGCAGAATGGACACCCCAGGACAGGACAGGAAAACCAGATTAGGATCAGGACAGGACCACCAAGGTACGACCAACACCCGCAGTTCGGAAGCAACGCCTGCGCTCCACCCTCTCTGCAGCTATCAGTCAGAACCCCAATCGGATTAGCGAACTCCCCAGCAAAGTGCTCCGCCAGCACTTAAGGTTTAGTAAAACCTTTGAGTCTATGGTCAAATTCGGACAGAGGGCTCCGCAGCGCTCTGTATTTCAGTCACCTATTGAGTGCGTTGGGTCAGTGACAGGTCAGCTATTCAGACAAGTCGGACAATTTCTCTAGCCAAACCGAGGCTAGTTATACTGTTTTCGGGTCAGTGTACCACCCCCTAAATGTTGCAAGTGTCAGAATTCCCAATTTTGATTGGTCCCCATGTAGAATAGGTTAACACACCAATCAGAACAAACTTCTACAAGCTCATATTTGCATTTTATGGGACCGCCTAGTGATTTTGGGGTTCTCACGAAAAGCTTGACAGAATACAATAGAAAATAACATTTATATCGAGTTAGGTACAGTTTAGCTCCATCCCTCTGGGTCAGAGGTTGTGTTCACAGGAGCATCTTGACTGTGGCTGCCAGCTGGCTGAGTTCCACTGCTCAAGGTTGCCTTCTCCCTGGCTGCGCGACATGCGCAGTAGGGACTTTCAAGATGGTTCACGTCTCACTCAGACCCCCAATACCGCGGTACATGAAAAGTAAGCGAAAACAAATTAAAACATAGAAATAAATGAATGTACTATATACCATGAGTAGCCACTTTATACTTCTTACTATAAAAATATACTATGCCATTATGAATTAGTGCAACAGACGAAACACGAAAGCATCTGCACAAGCTTCACCACGTTAAGACCCAACAGCCATTTTAGAGGCGAGTACGCATGCACACATTTTCCCACCACAACTGCAACTACGTCACGGCACGTGAGTGTGACTAACGCATGCGCAGTAGAAAATCCCCAAGCGGCGGCCATTTTAGAGACGAGAGTTATTCGTATTAGTAAAACACATAGGCAAGCGTCACTACGATACACACATTACCCAAAATAAAAGGAAATTAGTAAAACATACAGATTGAATTACAGGATTATAAATTATTCGAGGTTTTTGAATCAAGCAAGTCGCGTAATATGCAAAATCTTGCTCTATCTATCCCCTCTTTGATGATATTTACTATCATCACAAACTAATGGAACCAGATGCCAACTTTTCTCACACTTTGTGTATCTCAATCTCTTCCAACAGGCGATTCAATTTCTCTTTCACATCTTTGTTAGGGTGAGAATTTTTCACCCTTTTGTAAATTTGATTATTCATTTCTTCCAATTCAAGCTCATCCATACTCCGTTTCACACCTCTTCTATTCACAGTGTATTTCTTTGTGTGTTTGCGACATTTGCAACCGACAAATATGAGGAATAGGATGAAACCTATCACTCCAATTGGCATCAGTACCTTAAACAATAAACCTTTACCTAAGTTAGAAAACCAATGACCTACAGCGGAGAGACCATCAGTAAGTCTCTTCCATGCACTATCAACCTCCAGTGGTTTGAGTTCTTTTTCCAAATTTGTAATGTTCTTCACATATTTTTTAATTTGTACACTTTTGTCCGGTATGTAAGTGCAACAATGTTGCGCTTTTAGCATCCGGCAGACTCCGCCCTCTTTTGCTAATAAGGTATCAAGCGCAAGTCTGTTCTGCAAAACCATTGATCTGATCGCAACCATTTCGGTATTGACCAGCAGAAATCCATGAGCTGTGTCAGTAGACAACACATCCACTATTGTGGATAATTTGCAAATTCTGTGTGTGTTCAGAACCACAATTAAATTGTATTTCTTCTCCCCTATTGCGATTGTACGGCCTCTGCTTTGTATTGATTGATTATGTACTATTTGCCTGATGACTCCTGACTGTTTTGTACACTGCGGCCGGCCGGCTTGGTTGTGGGCCTCGATTTGTCTTCTTTTGATATCAATAAAGGTTTTCAAAAAAAAAAAAAAAATACTCTCGGACCTCATGACTCGTCACTTCATGGGTCCAGATAACACCACTGCTTGTGTTTACCACCAGCCTCCTGTGGCCTAAACATCAAACTGGCGACGGGAGCAGCTGCGTTACTGCGTCCTCATCTCAAGCTGCAAGCAATGGGATGCCTAGATTAGTGGCATTCACTTTACTCAGCCTCCTACTGTTGGCTTTCCCTACACACGATGCAGTTTATTCCCTGTATCTCACTGCCTGGCCAAACATGAAGGGCTCTCCAGAGGAACGTGTCTCCAAGCATTCGTCGCCTCTAACTCCCAACTGCACAGTGAATACGCCCAGCAGATGCACTTGGCTCAGCTTTACACATGAAGAGTGAGTAAAGGGAACTAATGGAAATATACTGATTTGGTACAGCACTGGAAAACACAGGGAAAGGGAAGAAAAGACAACATGTGCAATGCAACCGGGAAGGTATGGAAAGCATAATCACACCTTTCCCAAGTAATACTTTCAAAGCATCCAGCTTTTACACGTGTGAAGCTGTGCACCAACCACTCAACATCACCAGGCCAACTACCTCTAGGTCCCACAATCACACCGACAACACAAGCTCAGCAAACATCTACTTCATACCTGGCGCATGCAAAGACTATATGCAAGGTGATCGACACCACGCCCACCTGCAGCCTTCTCCTTTTGCAAAGTGCCAGCCAGAGGGGTAAGAATGTCATTCATTAGCTATGACTCCTTTTGAAATCTCCAGCCTACCATCCTTCCAAGCTTCAAGTTAGAAGCTGTGGATCGAATGGCGGGAAATTTAATCTGTAGTCGCAGAAGAAAAGAGGCCACTACTCCTACAGTTGGCAGGAGAAGACATCTTCAAGTTGTCTCGTACGTTCACCCAAGCAGATTCACCCTTCACAAATGCAACTGATGTAGTAGCTCCAAATGAACACTTCACTCCTCTACCCAACCTAGTCTATAAGAAGTTTTAGCTGGGCCAAACAAGGTCCCTACAAATCTGGGGACGCATTCCATGCAAGGCTTAAAGATCTTGCCACCATGTGTATGTTGCATAATAGAACAGAGGAGAAAAGAGCTCAATTAATTCAAGGGTGAGCAATAACAAAATTATGAAGGCAGATCCTAAGAAGACGAGAAAACTCTTATCAAACAACCTACATTTGCTGTCGTGCCAGTCAGGTTCCCATAACCCAATTTTCAGAACACCAGAGACTCACCACGCAAGCTTAAGAGCAATTTGCAATTGAAAGAGAATATGTTAGGCTAGAAGAGGCATGCATATGCCCCTTACCATGTTTCTAAAGGAAAGTATAGAGCCAAGGAAGAAGAAGACTGCCTACAACTTGCCACTCCTGAAGCCTGTGGTGGGCAGTGGAAGTGCCCGATATCTAACTTCTCAACCTACACTCCAGGAGCGAAACAGATGCCTGCATCCCAGTACAACACCCAACTTGATTTGGCTTCATCGCACGAAGGATGCCTCCTTCTTGGCACTAGGATATAATTTCTTAAAATACCTTTCTAACAGCTGTACATCTAGCCCATGCTGGTCATCAAGTGAATGTTAAGTCTAAAAGTTGGTTCTGTAACAAAAGCCTGATTCCCTCAGTTAGACAAACTAGCTTAACTGTTGTGAAAGGACATCAATGCCAAGTTTACACTGTGACGGAATCACCAGTACCAATCACCACAGAATCTCCCATTGTATCCCTGGAAGAATGCGAACTTCATACGTTTTCCAGACGGGTATCACACATTATTAATCATGGACGACCGCTCAAAGTATCCAAAGTTGGAAGTGCCAACACCACATCGGTGAATTATTTAATCTCGATATTGGATAAAGAAAGATATGGCCACTCAAGGCAGATTAAAGACACCAGGATGGTTAATGGTCTATTCCAGATCAAGAATGTGCTGATTGCAGAAAATCGTTCAAAAGCAAACACCTTAAGGTCATTCCCAGGTGGTCTCAGGAAAATCGCGACACTGAGCTCTTTATGAGAACTCTCACAAAGTCCATCACCACTGTCCAGGCAGCTGATCAGTTTCTGTAGTGGGACATCTATGCTTTTCTCTGGAAGTACAGACAGAACAGCCTGCGGAGGTCACTAACGGAAAGGCTTCTAATCAGCTATGTATGGTTGGTCAGGTGAATGATGTACTTCAAAGAGTTGCACACTCCAGGATTGGAGTGTGTCACAGGGTGCAGAGAAAATTAACCATCACAGATCGGGTGCCATAATCACAATGTATTTAAAATATCATCTGTAATACCATAATACATTCCAACTTTGGACAAAAGTTTACTGTTAAGAAAACATTCGCATGCAAACCTATGAACTGTTTCTATCTACTGGAATGGCAAGAAAGTATGCTGGTAAAACTGAGCAAAAAATAAATAAATCAAAACCAAACTGCTTGACCACAAAAGTAAAATTCAATGCCATTCAATTAAATCTTCGGTAGCAATGTGAGATTTTAGGAGACTGAAACATCAGCAATGTGAGATTTTAGGAGATTGAAAAAACGGACAAGAGTTGACATTAATAATAACAGAATCTAACTACAAAGAGATTTTAGGGGATTATCAATGTGAACTCTCTTTAGCCTAAATGAATGGAAATGTGCTTTTTTTAACATAATCATAGGGATTGTGCTTCACATTTAATTTCACAGCACAAGTATATTTTGCCTAGCAAAAATGTATAACTTTATTGCAATTTTCCCTGCAATTCTTGTTTACTGCATTCATTATTCTCATTATAATAAATTAGTTCAGTTATTTTGTCGAGTTTACCATTCAGGTTTTGACTGCACCATTTCCATCCCTTGGATTACTGTCTCTCTCCACTAGAATGATTGGTGTACTTCAAAATTAAAAAAATCTGGTACCTCTTATTTCGACCTATCGTCCTTCTATTCCGAGGACTTCACAGTTCCTTTTTCTTTGCTTTGTACTATTGCTTCTTTACCGTTCCTTCAATTGTGTATTCTGCACCCTTGACAGTTTCCCCTCTTGGTTACTACACCCGTTATTTAGGCTCTGGGTTTCCGTATTTATTCCAATATTTAGATCTTTCATTTTGGTATCCTTTGCCTTTGAATTATTGTTGATCCTAGGTGTTTGCAGAAGTTCAGTTACCTGAAGATGCCGGTTAATGTAATCCTTGTGAGTCGCCTCCCACAAACTTGGTCAGGTCACCTTTAGTCTGGGTTCTTTGCCGAATTTTGGAACCTTAAGATGACGGACGAGCTCACTTATTCGTAGTCCATGCTCCAAATTGTATAGGCTTCTGTTTTGCTATCCAGCATTATAGGTGCCAAACGTGGCCTTCATATGCGTGCGGTGTCTGTCTTCTGCTATTCAGGAGTAGTTGACTCTCTACTACTTTCACTGAATAAACCGTGTTTTTCAATCTATTGCACCTCCCACGTTGGGAAATTATCTTTCGCCCATTCATGAACATGCATGTAATCATTTTTGGTGAAGGCTACTTCGCTCGTTTGATGTACCCTTAGATTCCACCAGCAACCTGATCATTTCCGTTTTGTTGGTGCAATTACTGATGGTGGTTAATCCTGTTCACTTACTTCAATTAAGTTCCACTCACTACATAAATGAGGCAATCAATCAATTTGATATCTACATAGATGTTTTGGTCAATATCGGTTCCATTTATAGCTATTTCAGACACTTCTGGATTCACTGTTGACATACCAATACCAATGAATGCAGGAATGTAGGTTATAATTGGATCCGATTTTACATGATGGTTCTTTTCCAGATTGCGATTGAATATTATGCTCAATTGGACTCCTAGTGAAGAAATTTCCAAAATGCACTGGGGCTTTAACAGAAATATATGTACACTAGACAAGGTTTAATAATGTATCATGTATTAATATACACCGTTTACGGATGATGAATATTTAACTACAATAGTGTACGTGTGAATGTAGCAGCGAAGCTGTGGAACTCATTTCTCCGTGCACCCTGCGGCATACTGTAATCCT
The DNA here is from genome assembly GCF_964261635.1 of Lissotriton helveticus. Lineage (NCBI taxonomy): Eukaryota > Metazoa > Chordata > Amphibia > Caudata > Salamandridae > Lissotriton > Lissotriton helveticus. The sequence goes on along the minus strand of NC_136073.1, from coordinate 673,849,433 downwards.
ACAGAGTGCAACTTTTTTAATACGTATATCTCTTGCCTGCAAGTAATTGTTAGGGTAGCATGCGTCGAGTGGAGTACATATTAAAATATAGCAGAGATTGAAACCAAGTGCGCACATGCAGAGAGTGGGTCAACGTTTGTGTTTCCAAAGGATGTACTTCCCAATTACCCCTCATTGGAACATTCACTTCCACAAGACAGTAAAATAATGGGGTAGACGAAGAGGCAAAATAGATTTGAGACATTGAGCCCAACACTCTTCCACAAACGTAAGCACTGGAGAGATATGGTGTTTATCAAAAACAAATGTCCTTGACAGCAAGTTTCGCCTCCTGTATGAGCTGGCTCCCTGTCCTGGAGGGGAACCCATATGCAAGGTACTAGACAACTGCAAGAACAGTGGAAGACGTTTTGGTCGTGAAAGTATCTGTGTTAAGTTAAGTTTCACACTCCCAGTAGAATGACTGGGTAAAATGATTAGTATATCAAAAGAGATTGTGAACTGCTTAAAAAAGCTCCATTGCAAGAAACTGGTGCGGGAATTCCGTCCCCTGCAGCCCAAACATCAAGCTCTCCTAGATATAAAGGACGAGTTTATTCCTATTTACAAATCTGCCCCTTTCATGTCACCTATGACGTGACTATCCGATCCCATTGATGTGTTACTGCAGGTGATGACCACCCCCCTTCAATTATGCCCCATCCAATCCTTGCCCCTCACCCTTGTTTAGTGTCACCTTGTATACCCACCCCTGCGCCGACTATCTCGTCACAATGATGCAACCTCAAGTCTTGCCCCCGGCCTCATAAACTTATTCTTCAGCGCGAACTTTAACACTCGGATAGGGTGTTCCTGATATAATCTGTCTAAGTACCTACATTTAATGTGTATGATGTAGTGTATAGTGTATTTCTCTATTGGAATGTTCTTTGCATGCTATGCAGTGAGTGTTCTCTTTCCAGTTGACAGCCGGCTGGAAGCAGTGCTGGCATACACTTCTAGTGCGCGTCAGCCCCCGTGCTAACACTTGCACTCAGTAGCTGTCACCTCTATTGCTACACTCACACTTCCACTGAATGTCACCTCGTTCCGACGTTGACAGCTGTCAAGTGGCCCATGACACATGAGAACCTTAACCACTATGCACATTATGGTTACAGAGCCCTACTCCACACTAAAAACGGAGCCACAAGTTCCGCAAAACAACATTCTGTTGACAAAAAAATAGATTCAGCTAATGGTGTGAAATACGACACATTGACACTTAACAACATAGTCGCGTCAGTACATCTATTCACCGTCGCCCATCTTTATTTTCAGTACAACAAGATGACACACACCTTTTATGATTCTCTCGCCCGAAGAACCCATTTCTTCCCCAAGACACGCACCCCAATGAATCCAATTGCTTTCACAGTGTGTCACTGGTATGTGGCCTCGCTGCCCATCCATCATAAGCCGGTACCGAGCCTTGTTTCCTCACCCTCCAACTACCATGCCTATGTGTCCTCTAGCCACACGCCTGGTGTCGTTGTAGTGTGTCATGCAACCGGTCTCACTACCAGTCCAGTTTGAAACCCCCCTGCGTGTCCAGGGCGCTCCTCGCTCACCCCCGCAGCAGCTCTCCCTCACCTCCGGGTCGGTCCAGTTTCAAGATGTCCCGCAGGTGCCGTGTTGCGCTGATATCGATGCTGCCCGAGGGGTCCATGACTCCCGCGCTCTCGGCTTCTCCCGGCGCTGCAGCCAGGATACCCACCACTTCCGGTGAAACTGCCAGTAACCCTCCCCCTTGGCGAAAACTTCCGGTGCAGCAGCAAGAAAGCGCCCCCATGGAAACACTGACGAACTCGAAGGTTCCACTCGCAAGCTGAAGGGGAGCGTCAGAAGAGTTCGGGAATAGAACAGACTGAATGGTCGCCAGAGACCTCAAAATGAGATTTTGTTTCAAAAGCTGAATTATTATTTCCTGTGATGACAAAATGTGGTCAAAATTTTAAAACAAAGAGGGGACGATCAACATCACTTTGACTTTAATTAAAACTTAACTATTGACGTTCAGAAGTGTCTGGTAGTGAATTTTGTATTTTTTTATTTTATTTATTTAATGCGATTTTCTATAGCGCGAACATTACCCGAAGGTGTCAGAGCGCTTTACAAAAGAACCAGTTGCGTTACATAAGGACTTTGGATTACACGAGTTACATAAGAGATACAAACAGTAAAAATGTGCAAATGTACAAGTTGTAAAGTCACACAACGAAGAGATACACACAGAAAAAAAATTGCAAATGTACAAGTTGTAAAGTCACTCAAGGAAGATATACAAACGGATAAACTCTAAACTCACAGGAATGGTAGTAAGTACGAAGGTCTACTACATATACTAGTGGTTAGAGTTATACTTAAATATATATACAAATAGTAAATGTACCCATGATTACATTTTACCAGCGATTCGGCTTGGACAATTAAATATTACATATTTACAGACTGAATGGAGAAATAAAACATCAAGGGGTAGAGAGAGGTGGGGGGAGAAGAGTCGGAGGCTGAGATTGGCAAGAGGGGGACCTGAGGGGGAGAAAGAGATAAGGCAGTCCAGCAAAAGAGAAATGTCTGAAGTTGAATACGTGTGCTGTCTATCGGAAGGGCGAGGTGAAAGGGACGAGTGGGTGAGACGGCGGCTCTCTCACTGCCTTTCAAAGGTGCTGCGATTGTGCCTTCCTGTTAGTGCGCATGCGGCCACACCACAACAGTGTCCCCGCACCAGGTTGCCTCCACCCGCTCAAGGCGTTCGCGGGCCTGCCCCATGTGAAACGGACAAACAGCCAGCTGCTCATCCACCGCGGAGAAACACCTAAGGGAAGAGCACGCACTGGGGGCTCAGCAAACAACACGAGCAACCACTGGAGAGTGTCGACCAGCCTACCGCTCATGCACCAATGCACAACTCAGATAGACAGGGCTTTGAGTAGGTCAGCAACAATAACAAAGACACAGACCATCGAGACAGAGAGCCCCCCCACCAACACCCGAGCAAAAGTGACCAGCAATCAATGGGACCGGCCCAACACATCCCACAAGCCCATTAGAAAGCCCTGGGTACACGTGTAGTGGGCAGAACAGCGCAGTACAGGGACACCCCGACAAAGAAGAAATTGAGGATAAGTAGTGGGGAGAGCGGAGGGATAAACAAGGAGAGGGAGGTGAGGACCAAAACAGAGACTGTGAACCCGGGTGACCTAAATCCTGGCACCTCCTTGATGACCGCACAGCGCCACGAAACTGTAGATGAGCACAGGGGGTCTGATAACCTAGCAAAGAAAGACGAGATCGTAAACGAATCGGTGAAGTGGGAGCGAAGAAACGAAACCTGCGCACCCGTGGCTGTTGCTGCGGAAGAAAAGGGGGGAAGCCAACACAAGAACGAGATGAGCCAGCACAGTCGAAGGGAGATAGCCTACAAGATAGCGTAAGAATAAACCAACGAATCCACAATACCCCTGACTCACAAGACTGACACAAACGAAGTATGGCAGACAGAGAATCCAGGCTCCAAGCTCAGCTACAGAAGAAAAGCAAAGGGGAACCACAGACTTCTGACTCCCCAATCAAGCAACGGTCTGACATAAACAGTACCCTAGACAATATCCCGAAGAAGCTGGCGGAAGTTCACGACATAGCCAAGTCAACGAAACTCACCACTGAATCAATACAGCTGGAACTAGCAGCGGTAAGAGCTGATCTAAACACAGTAAATAACAGACTCGCAACTGCTGAGCAACGCATCAGTGATACTGAGGATATAACCCTACGCACTAAAAAAGAAGTGAAAACCCTCAGCATGAAGACCGACTCCCTTCAAAAGATAACATTGGAGCTGGAAGACAAGAGCCGAAGGGGTATCATTTGTATACTAGGAATTCCTGTAGGGGCAGAGGAGGAAGCGGGTTCATGCGTCAATTTCCTGGAGGAGCTCATCCAGAAGATCACAAACCTAAAGTTTAACCGCCAATTCGAACTCGACAAAGCGTTCAGAGTTCCAGCCTCAAGACAGCACGCATCGCAATTCAATAGACCCTTCATCTGCAAGCCCTTGAGATCCCAACATATGGAGGACATCTTCAACTATGCCAGGAAGAACCACCAAATCAACTGGAAAGGTCACAAAGTCATACTAACCCAGGACTACTCAAAAACAACAGTGGACATCAGGAAAGGCTTCCTCGCCCAACGCCAACTGCTCAAAAATAGAGATATCCTATTCACTTTTGTTGCTCCCACCAAATTCAAAATCACTGACAGGGGCAAAACCTACTTCTTCTCGGACCCGCATGAACTGCACCTGTACCTAGAAGGACCACCAACGCAACAGATGGACACTGGACCGCCCGGTACTTCCAAAAGAGGTCCCTCACCAGATCCGAGCACCGACTAGGAAAGAACTTACTCAACCTTAGCTACCTCAAGTCAAACAACCTGACCTACCTCAAATGCAGACGCTTCCTCCAAAACAATCGTATCTACCTCAACAAGGCGGGGACAATCGCTGACACCAACAAGACTTAACATCTACCTCTACCCTACTCCAACAACCCAACAGATTACCCGAGACACCAGAACATCAACAAAAAAGAGGGGGGTATTGACAAAACTACGGACAAGGAAGACAACGGACCAAAAGCCAAGACACACAGAGTATCCTTTACCTTTTTATGATACAAACTCTTATGCACTCTGGATCATCCTTGCCCGACACGCTTTATCCCAGAGAGACGGGCAGACACCCACAAATCATTAAGGCCTTACTCCGAAAGCTCATGGGTAAAAGCAATAACCGAACAATGGACCAAAGCAGTTTAAGCTCCGGAAGGCGCAATGGCGATCCTGCTGTTGCACCTTCCAAAGTCTAAAGGGTGGGGGGGGCCTGGGGGGGAAAAGGAGGGGGAGGAGGGTTAATAACTGGGGCTGAGGGAGGAATGGTGGGATCCCTTTCTAATCTTATCTATTTACTGTCTTTTCTTTACTTATTCTATCTCACATACTTCCAGAAGACAGCGCAGGGCAATAACTCCTTGGAGGGCGGGCACAGAAAGCAGCCAACTTACATTTTAGACAATGGCTAGCAACAACACGACCACGCTATTGACAGACCTCAAAATAACGTTGCTAAATGTTAAAGGTCTGAACCACCCCATTAAGCGCAGAAAAATAACAAAGTACTTAGCTAAAACAAAGAGCGACATAATCTTGCTACAAGAAACAAAGCTCGACGAGGAGAGCTATAAACTAGTTAGGGCTAAGTGGATAGCACAATCGGCGTGCTCGCCGGCGAACAAAAAGAGAGGAGGCGTCATGACGCTCATCTCCAAAAACTCCAATCGCTCCATAGACTCACACACACACGACAACAATGGCAGACTACTACTAACGACTATTACAAGGGCGAGTGACCGACTACACGTAGCAAATTTGTACGGACCCAACTCAGATGACCTGCAATACTGGAACGTAGTAACAGCAACCCTAGCCAAAGTTCCACAAAAAGACCTACTCATAGTAGCAGGGGACATCAACATGCCATTAGACCTGCTGCTAGACAGACAATCACTTTGCCAATACCATCCCAACAACTCCTATGCAGCGCTCCGTAATATGTGCACGAAATACAACCTCAAAGACACATGGAGGCTGCTACACCCAACAACAAGGGATTACACATTCTACTCTAACCCACACAAGTCGCACACAAGAATAGACTGTTGGACCTGGGGTTACCAGTCCACCTGGGGTAGCCTGGCTCGAGCAGTAAGGCCTATCTCTAAGGCGAATGATGGCACTGGCGTCACACCCAACTCAGTAGCCCAGCGTACTTCCACCCAAAAGAAAAATGACACTACACCTTCTTTAGAAAAGTAGAAAATCTTTATATTTTCTTTTTGTTAGTTTCTTGTGTTTCTCTCAGTTGCAAAACCATTACCAAATTTACATTTCAGACACTTCATGTGGACTACCTGTTTTTTTATAATCATGAACCATATCATAAGATCTCAAGACCTTGGCGAATCTGAGTCAACCAACTTATCAGAGAGCAGGCTAGCTGAAAAAGAGTTCCCCAATTAATATCTCCCTTCAATGTAATATCAATGGTGAAAAACTCTAGGCAGCTGCTTCTACTGTGTACATAAAATTATGCAGTAAGTAATCCATTTTACATTTCTCCTCTTGGCAAATTTGACATGCGTGTTGACGAAGCAAATGCCTCAGTTATATATTCCTGGGAAACCAAGATGTGCCTTAAATTCAGTCAGTTACATACATTTAGTCTTGCAACCTGTAACACTCTGGCTTCTATTTAGCTTTATGGTTGAGCCAGCAGTAGTACTTTTGATGGCGGACCCTTAGTTCCAATAGGGCAGTTCTGTCAGTTCAGGCTCCCTTGGCTTACATGGCATCCGTTCCCAGGGTGCAAGAAAGCAGGCCCTTCACTAGGCCCCGTGGAGATTTCCCCACTTTCGTGTCTCCCACCAGCCCCCAAATCCCGGCTTACTTGTGGGCGTGTAGGTTTTTTTTATAGTTCCGCTTCAGCCGTCACGAGCCGCTAAAGGAACTACCCCCAAGACTGGCAGCTTCTTCCTCAAGCGTCTGCTCCCTGTCACGCAAGGCCGGTTCTCCCATTGGGCCTGCGCTAGGGAGAGGACACTTCCGCTCGATACTCAGCTGGACTTGCTGTAGCGCTGCCACCTCCGAAGGTAGCCACTCCTCTCCACAGAACAGCCGCGCTTACTGGGCCTGCGCGGGAGAGAGGTGTTGGTGAGGCGGCGCCGCCCCTTCAGGAAAGCCGACGAGCCCTCCACTGGGCCTGCGCCGTGGGAAGAACGCCTTAACTCTGCGCCACCCCCTCAGGGAAGATCTCCAGAGAGAGGGACAGTTACACTGGCGTCGGGTCAGCCTCCGGATCCCCACCTCGGGAGGGGGTGTCGCGATACCCACTGGAGGACACACCCGAACACAGGGCCCCAACTGGATGTTGCAGGAGCCCCGCAGCACTGACCCGAAGGAGGAATCAGCAGAAATGTCTCTCTTCAATATTTTTGCTTGCGCTGCTCCCTTGAGAACAGCGTCTCCCCAGAGCACTCGTGTTTGATTTCAATAAAGTTTCAATGCTTGTGACCAAAGTTCATTGTGTTTTTATTCAGATTTTTGTTTTTTCTTTTTTACACATGATATTGCTCTTCTATACCATTGTAACCCATTTGGCCCAATGCATTTCGGGCACTAGCCCTTCCTCAGGGGCCATGTGGTTCCTGTAAGGTAAACAAGTACAGTTTCAATTCACTGTCCCATCTATTTAAACTCATGTATATACATCAGGTTCAGCTTACGCATTTCGTAAACATGCAATTTGAGAGAGGTCACGTATTTCATTTTCGTATATAAACTATATGCAACAATATAAAACAATATAAGGCAATGAGTTTTGTCATATAGAGTGTACACCTTGTACCAAACCGCAAAATAATGCCAAACAAAATAGTGTAACTGTATTGCCTCTGAATCATGTTCCTAAGCAGTGTTATTGCAAACGTTACAACATGTTTGTATATAAAGTGGAAAAGCTCTGACCTTGTCTGACGGGTGGGTTTTTGTTGACGGTTAACGTGCGTGAAAACGAGTCTGCGCGAAAGTAAAAAACATTATCAACCGCTTGTAACTGGATGATTAATGCTTACGCTACTTGTCTAAAACTATTTGGCCCGAAAACGGGACTTACCACAAAAAAGTTCAACTGCGTGTTCTATGCTCCTCGTTTACCGGCGTTAAGCATGGTCAAAAGTCCCGCATGTTAAAAGGACGTTCTGAAGTCACGTGGGTCGTGAAATTGAATAACGGCGTGTGATAGGTCGAAGATGTCAGCTATGTGTGTCAGGGATTCTGTTAGGTCGTACTGGTGTCACATGTGTAAACACTGCCGTCCTGCGATAGTGCGACTGAAAAAGAATATTAAAAGTGTATTGCACTTACTAACAAATGCGGAACCTTGTGAAATTTACAATGAGTAACTCAGGCAATACAGTTACACTATTTTGTTTGGCATTATTTTGCGGTTTGGTACAAGGTGTACACTCTATATGACAAAACTCATTGCCTTATATTGTTTTATATTGTTGCATATAGTTTATATACGAAAATGAAATACGTGACCTCTCTCAAATTGCATGTTTACGAAATGCGTAAGCTGAACCTGATGTATATACATGAGTTTAAATAGATGGGACAGTGAATTGAAACTGTACTTGTTTACCTTACAGGAACCACATGGCCCCTGAGGAAGGGCTAGTGCCCGAAATGCATTGGGCCAAATGGGTTACAATGGTATAGAAGAGCAATATCATGTGTAAAAAAGAAAAAACAAAAATCTGAATAAAAACACAATGAACTTTGGTCACAAGCATTGAAACTTTATTGAAATCAAACACGAGTGCTCTGGGGAGACGCTGTTCTCAAGGGAGCAGCGCAAGCAAAAGTATTTGTATCTCAATCCTAGTACAGGGGTTCTACCCCACGGGCACCACCCACCGACAAAGATATTTTGAACAAAACTTTGAACAAAGAGTGCGTATCCCAAACTCCGCTTTGGCTTCAAATCAATTATTCTCTTCAATATTTCTCTTCACGAGTAAGTTGGACGTCTATACCCCCACTGCAGCCCCTCAGGAGCGGTGTCGCTAAGGAAAAGGGGGAAAAGGGGTGATACTAGCAGATCCTTCCTGATACTCGGAGTTACCCAGTGCCGTCAGGTCGGTTCTCACTCCCACAGGACAGTGATGTAGTACTGGTGTAGCAGCGCGTGCCCCACAGTTACTCTGAGACCAGCTAAGGAGAGTGACAGTTCCTCCCTTTATAAGGGGATACCAGGACAAGGTCCATCCATTTTACGCCTGGGCAGGGTCAGGTCTATGTGAAGGGGGACAATGTCAGCTGCAGGGAAGCAACCTTCAGAAGTAGTCAGCCCTCCCAGTGCCCTACCTCCCCTGACACCACAGCCTGCACTCCTTCCAGCTCCCTGTTGCTCAAAATGGCCGCCCATGTCCTGCCCTTATATAGTCTATGCCCAGGTCACTAGCATGTGCCGGAAGGTTCTAGATCTCCCCAATACTAACCTATGGACCAAGCTCTGAGGTAAAACTTTGACCGTTGACAGGCCACCATTTTGTGTTAAGCACCTATTCTTCCTCCATTTTACAAGGGCACCTGTGCCTCTTCATTATATAGGAATAATGAGGCACCCAGAGTTCTAAGGTCAACACTAAAAAATTGTAGTGGGCACACAGGAAAATTCCAGAAGGCAAAAAAAAAGAGAATACAATCAACAAATAAATAGGAGGGACCACCCAAAGGGCTGACAGGTCTAACACGCGTCCCCCCCAGCTGAAAGTGGGGAGAGTTACCCAACCCCTTGGGAGTTCTCATCACTAAGGCGGAAGTACCTGGAGAGACCGTCAGCGTTGTCATGGTCCACTCCTGGTCTGTGTTTCACCCTGAAGTCCATTCCCTGTAGGGAGATGGACCATCTCAGTAACTTGGGATTCTCGCCCTTCATTTGCATGAGCCAACGAAGGGGCCGGTGGTCAGTCTGTACAAGTAAGCACGAACCAAACAGGTATGGCCGCAGCTTCTTCAGAGCCCATACCACCGCAAAGGCTTCCCGCTCAATCGCACTCCACTTCTGTTCCCGGGGAAGCAGTCTCCTTGATAGGAAGACAACAGGTTGGTCCAGACCCTCCTCATTGAGTTGCGATAACACTGCCCCAATGCCATGCTCTGATGCATCCGTTTGGACAATAAACTCTTTGGAAAAGTCAGGGTCCCTTAGGACAGGAGCCGCACACATTGCTTGCTTTAGGGTGTCAAAGGCTTGTTGACAAACCTCCGTCCAGACTACCCGTCGAGGTTGTTTCTTGGAGGTGAGCTCGGTCAAGGGTGCCACAATTGTGCCATAACCCTTGACAAAGCGACGGTAGTATCCTGTTAGGCCCAGGAAAGCTCGGACCTCGGTTTGGGTCTTTGGGGGCTCCCAGGCCATGATAGTCTCAATCTTAGCCTGGAGGGGCTGCACCGTTCCCCTACCCACCAAGTGGCCTAGGTACACTACCGACCCCTGCCCAATCTGGCATTTGCTGGCCTTGATTGTCAAGCCAGTCTGTTTCAGGGCTTGGAGAACAGCCTGAAGGTGACACAAGTGGTCCTCCCAGCTGCTGCTGAAGACTGCAATGTCATCTAGATAAGCAGCAGAGAAGGCCTCCATCCCGGAGAGGATCCGATTCACCAGTCTCTGAAACGTGGCAGGGGCGTTCTTGATCCCAAAGGGCATCACACAGAACTGGTAGTGGCCCTCAGGCGTGGAGAAGGCTGACCTTTCCCTGGCTCCATCTGTAAGGGAGATCTGCCAGTACCCTGATGTGAGGTCAAAAGTACTCAAATATTGGGCAGCTCCCAGCCGGTCAATGAGCTCATCCGCCCTAGGGATTGGATGAGCATCAGTCTTTGTCACTGAATTCAGTCCCCTGTAATCCACACAGAACCTGAGTTTTGGAGTGGTGCCCTGCGGGGAAGCTTTTGGTACCAGAACCACCGGACTGGACCAGGGACTGCTTGAAGGTTCAATCACTCCTAGCTCCAGCATCTTAGTGACTTCACTATTAATGCTGGCCTTCACCTTATCTGACAGCCGGTAGGTCTTGGACTTCACAGGTGGGCTGTCCCCTGTGTCCACATCATGGGTACACAGGTGGGTCCTTCCCGGGATAAGGGAGAACAGCGAGGAATACTGCTCCAGGACTTGATGGCAGTCCCTCCGCTGTTCAGCAGTTAGGGATGGTGAGAGACTCACTGTCATAAACGGAGGCAGGTTGACTAACCTTGCGTATCTTTGTACAGCAGGAGCGATGATGATGCTAGTTCTTCCCTTCCCTATAAGCGGTGCCTCGTGGGAGCCATATATATATATACACACTCCACAGAGAGGACCACCCAAGGGGAAGGGGAAAAATGGAGAAATAAAATATAACAGCCTTGCAGCCAGAAACCATCTACAGCAAGAGATGACAGGGTAGTTGATCACTCTATATGTCTGTATTCTGTTTCCTGCAGAAAGACACAAGGAACAAACATCAGTACTCCCCCCTGCCCCTATGTGTATGTACAATATCAAAGGTGTATGAATATCCACTCACTTATGTTGGCTGCCACAAATGTTCCAGCAAAAAAGGCACAACATGTAAAAATAAAGCACATGAGAAATAAGAACAGAAGGCAAAGAAAAACCACAGTTCTGGTAAGTTATAGCCTCAGCTACACAGCATCCTTCAAAGTCGATAAGAGAAGGAGACTACTTATCTACCAACGACGTCTCCTCTGGTTCTTGATGCAGAGAAAGCAGGACATCCAAAGCAGGGGATTACCGCCTCTTTCCAGATGCTCACTACTCCTTAGAAAGATGAATCCGAGCCTCTCAACGGCTCCGTGCGTTTTCGTAATACAAAAGAGTGCCACTGGCCCCAGACGCCAGTATAGTAAAAGAAAACAAAGTTGTACGCACTAGTTACAGCACTAGCGGTTTCTAGTGAATCCAAGTAATCGCAAATCCAAATCCTTTGTGCGGCTCGCGCAGCGCGGCTCACAGCTGAAGGGAGGTGAGAAAGGTAAATGGAAACACACAGCGTGTTTCGCGAACCTCTTCCAGCCGTGAGGATCCGCCAAGATAATACGGATCAGCAGCTGCCCCTGCGGCAGCGGAAAGTTACGAACTTCAAGGGATCCCCATGGATCGGTGAAATGGCAAGTCAGCTTCACTCCAAACAGGAACTGCAACTCGACTCAGGTGACAAGCACCGAAGGTAGAGAGGGAGGAGCAGTTATAGGAAGTGGAAGCAAACGGAGGAAGAGAAATAGAAGACAGACCAGACAGCAGGCATTGTGGGATATGTAGTCGGAAGGGCTATGGGGCTGAGATCGTGACAATCACTCCCTCCACCGACCCATCCTTCTATTGGTCCGCAAAGAGATCAGGGAGAGGCTCACTTTCCTCTTCCTCTGCTCCATCAGTCACCATCATCAGGATGACCTCGGGCCTCTCATGGTGGGGTTTGAGGCGGTTGACATGGAGCACCCGATGGGGCTGCCCGGGGGTCTTAAGATCCACTAAGTAGGTGACCTTACCCTTCTTCTCAACCACCTCAAAGGGGCCTGTCCAGCGATCCTGGAGGGCACTAAGCTCTCCAGGCTCCATGACCCACACTTTCTGGCCAGGCTCCAACTCCACAGGGTGAGCATTGTGGTCATACCACTCTTTCATAACTGCCTGGCTGGCTTCCAGGTTGTCAGAAGCTTGCTTCCACAACTTAGCCATTTGGCTACGGAAGGCCAGCATGTAGCTCACAACATCCTGGGGAAGCTTCTTAGGAGACTTTTCCCATCCATCTTTCACCAGGCTGAGAGGTCCTCTGACAGGCTGCCCATACAGAAGTTCGAAGGGGCTGAAGCCCACTCCTTTCTGTGTAACTTCCCTGTATGAGAACAACAGACAGGGTAGGAGGACGTCCCATTTCCTCCGCAGGCTCTCAGGCAGACTTCTGATCATGCCCTTCAACCCTTCAATGTTTTGTTGAACATTTCCACCAGACCATTGGTCTGGGGGTCGTAAGAGGTGGAGAACCAGTAAGTAACTCAACATTCCTTCCACATAGCCCGCATGTAGGCTAACATAAAGTTGGCCCCCCTGTCGGACACAACTTCCTTGGGGAAACCCACTCGGGTAAAAATCTCCATCAGGGTCCGAGCCACCGCAGGTGCAGTAATGGTCCTCAAAGGAATTGCCTCTGGGTACCGGGTGGCGTGATCCACCAGAACCAGGATAAACCTGTGACCGGCTGAAGTGGGTGGACCCAATGGCCAAACAATGTTGATGCCCACCCTTTCAAAGGGGGTGCTAATTACGGGTAGTTCCAGGAGAGCCTTCAGCTTAACCCCTGTTTTCCCACTAGCTTGACAAGACACACACGTCCTACAGAAAGTGTCGGATGCTACCTTCATCTGAGGCCAATAGAAATGAGGGACAAGCCGGGCAAAGGTCTTGTCCTGACCCAGGTGTCCTGCCAAGGGTATCTCGTGAGCCAGCTCCAAGAGAAAGGCTTGGTAACGTTGGGGTACTACCAAGGCCCGTGACGAACCGTGCACCGGAGCCTTGGGTTCACTGTAGAGGAGGCCATCCTCCCAGTAGATGTGAAAGTTCCCTGAAGTATTACCCGCTGCCTGGGCTTCGGCCTGTCGCCTTAGACCCTCGAGGGTAGGGTACTCCTTCTGCCCCTGACAAAACTCTTCCCTGGTAGGTCCTCCCTGCACATGCCATTCCGCCGGGATCGGTAGGTCCTCCAGAGAGACAACATCCCCCTCCGTGGACTCCGGGTCCACCACCTCAGGTGTCCCATCCATCTCACAGGGTGTGGATGCCGAGGCAGGTTTCTCCTGTCCCCGGATCTTCCCCTTTTTGGCAGCAGGCTGTGCCTTTGTTCCAGGCTCCAGCCCTTGCGAACTCCCCTTCTGGGCAGTCGCGGACCGTGTGCTTGCACAGGTCCAATCAGGTGTACCCAGCATCTCTGAATGAGTCCGAAATTCCACCTCCCTCCAAGCATTGTGCTCCAAGTCATTCCCCAACAGACAATCGACTGGCACGGCAGGGCTCACCGCAACTCGAAGGAGACCTGCGACCCCTCCCCACTCGAAGGGAACTTCAGCCACAGGATAGTGACCTATTCTGCCGTCAGCCATTGCGGCGGGGTGGAGTACGTTTGAAATCACCTGCTCTGGGGACACCAGCTGTTTTCTTACCATAGTCATGCTGGCACCTGTGTCCCTCAGAGCCTCCCCTCTCTGGCCATTGATGGTGACCCACTGCCCATACTTAATGGTATTTGGGGCCACCTGGATCTTAGGAACCATCTCGCTATATCCCAGGGACACTAAGGTTATTCCCGCCCACTCCCCTCCCTTATCTAAGGGCAATTCCTCCCCGAGCACTACACTAGCCACTCCCGGTGTTTTTCCTCCAGTGGGAGGGGGTGGTCTCTTTGGGCACTTGGGATCACCTTTATAGTGCCCAACCCCACCACATTCATAACAGCGGACAACCCTTGGCTGCTGACTGTGGTCAGGATGAGGGGTCTTTTGTGGGTTAACCTTAGGAGTGAAACCTGATCCCTTTCCTTGGAAACTGTTTTGGGGGCCTTTCGAGAACTCCCTCTTTTTGTCTCCCCCCTCTTCCTTCTGGGGACCGCCCTGACCAGTCCTTTGGGAATCCCCTCCAGTCCCTTTTGAGGACACCCGGGTACTAGCCCAGATGTCCGCCTCCTCCGCAAGCTTCCTAGGGCTAGTCAGCTTGCTGTCTACCAGGTGTTGACGCAGCTCTGGAAAACATTTCTCGAGTAGGTGCTCCTTCAATAACAGGTCATACAACCCCTCATAGTCAGTTACCTCACTGCCTTGCACCGAACCCTCTAGGGCCTTTCTAGCGTAGTCCAAAAAATCTACCCAGTTTTGTTTAGCCAGTTTGTGGCTGTTCCGGAATTTCCGCCTGTATTTTCAGGGGTCAGCCCAAACTTTCTGATCAACGCCACCTTCATGGTGGGGTAATTGGTCTGTTCCTCTTGCTCTAAGGCTAGAAGCGCATTCCTCCCTACCGGAGGCATATACCTGTACAGACTACCCCCCCAATGACTCTCTGAGATCCCATGGGCTCTTAAGGAGACCTCATAGGCAGCCAACCATTTGGCAATGTCGTCTCCCACACTAAAACTGGCGACTACATCCTTGGACAAGTAGGGTCTGTGTTCCCTGGTGACCTCCCTAAGTACGCTGCCACCAATAGGATTACTGGAGGTCCCTACCTGTGCTTTTAGGTCTAACTCCTTTAAGCTAAGCTCATGAGCGAGCCTCAACTCCTCCCTCTCATTTTCCAACCTAGCTAACTCCCATTTTAATTGTCTTTCCTCCCTCCTGTCAGCTAACTCCGCTGCAGTCAGGCTCCTTCCAGATACACTACTGCCCGCCCTCGAAGGTGTCCTAGGACCGGGTAACAGATTCCCCCCTTCGGTTTGGTACAGCATTTCTGCTTCTATGACAGTGTCACGTTCCTCCTCTTCCTCCTCCTTTTTCCCATCTTGGTGGGCTGCCACCCATGCTCTCAAGCTGGTTTGGAGTTCCACCTTCTTCGCACCACGCTTGAAGAACACCCCCATTTCCTGGCAAAATTCCTTAAGTTGGGCCGCTGTGTAGGTCTCCAACTCATCCAGTTCAAACTCCATTTTACCAGGTGGGACCTCAGACAGTCACTTGGAGTATACAAGAAAGAGGCGTCAAATAGGGTTACTTCACCCCACCATCAGAAAGGATTTTGGAAAAACAAAACATCCAATTAGGGAGACCACTAGGAGAAAACTCCAGGTGTTGGGTACGTGGTGCACACTAAGCCACTGTCAAGCGGACGCAAGCACAAGCCCTCATTCCACCGCTGAACACCAATATGTTGGACCTGGGGTTACCAGTCCACCTGGGGTAGCCTGGCTCGAGCGGTAAGGCCTATCTCTAAGGCGAATGATTGCACTTGCGTCACACTCAACTCAGTAGCCCAGCGTACTTCCACCCAAAAGAAAAATGACACTACACCTTCTTTAGAAAAGTAGAAAATCTTTATATTTTCTTTTTGTTCTTTTCTTGTGTTTCTCTCAGTTGCAAAACCATTACCAAATTTACATTTCAGTCACTTCATGTGGACTACCTGTTTTTTTATACTCATGAACCATATCATAAGATCTCAAGACCTTGGCGAATCTGAGTAAATCAACTTATCAGAGAGCAGGCTAGCTGAAAAAGAGTTCCCTAATTAATATCTCCCTTCAATGTAATATCAATGGTGAAAAACTCTAGGCAGGTGCTTCTACTGTGTACATAAAATTATGCAGTTAGTAATCCATTTTACATTTCTCCTCTTGGCAAATTTGACATGCGTGTTGACGAAGCAAATGCCTCGATTATATATTTCTGGGAAACCAAGATGTGCCTTAAATTCAGTCAGTTACATACATTTAGTCTTGCAACCTGTAACACTCTGGCTTCTATTTAGCTTTATGGTTGAGCCAGCAGCAGTACTTTGGATGGCTGACCCTTAGTTCCAATAGGGCAGTTCTGTCAGTTCAGGCTCCCTTGGCTTACATGGCATCCGTTCCCAGGGTGCAAGAAAGCAGGCCCTTCACTAGGCCCCGTGGAGATTTCCCCACTTTCGTGTCTCCCACCAGCCCCCAAATCCCAGCTTACTTGTGGGCGTGTAGGTTTTTTTTATAGTTCCGCTTCAGCCGTCACGAGCAGCTAAAGGAACTACCCCCAAGACCGGCAGCTTCTTCCTCAAGCGTCTGCTCCCTGTCACGCAAGTCCAGTTCTCCCACTGGGCCTGCGCTAGGGAGAGGACACTTCCACTTGATACTCAGCTGGACTTGCTCTAGCGCTGCCACCTCCGAAGGTAGCCACTCCTCTCCACAGAACAGCCGCGCTTACTGGGCCTGCGCGGGAGAGAGGTGTTGGTGAGGAGGCGCCGCCCCTTCAGGAAAGCCGACGAGCCCTCCACTGGGCCTGCGCCATGGGAAGAACGCCATAACTCTGCGCCACCCCCTCAGGGAAGATCTCCGGAGAGAGGGACAGTTACACTGGCGTCGGGTCAGCCTCCGGATCCCCACCTGGGAGGGGGTGTCGCGATACCCACTGGAGGACACACCCGAGCACAGGGCCCCAACCGGATGTTGCAGGAACCCCGCAGCACTGACCCGAAGGAGGAATAAGCAGAAATGTCTCTCTTCAGTATTTCTCTTCACGAGTAAGTTGGACGTCTATGCCCCCACTGCAGCCCCTCAGGAGCGGTGTCGCTAAGGAAAAGGGGGAAAGGGGGTGATACTAGCAGATCCTTCCTGATACTCGGAGTTACCCAGTGCCGTCAGGTCGGTTCTCACTTCCACAGGACAGTGATGTAGTACTGGTGTAGCAGCGCGGGCCCCACAGTTACTCTGAGACCAGCTAAGGAGAGTGACAGTTCCTCCCTTTATAAGGGGATACCAGGACAAGGTCCATCTAGTTTACGCCTGGGCAGGGTCAGGTCTATGTGAAGGGGGACAATGTCAGCTGCAGGGAAGCAACCTTCAGAAGTAGTCAGCCCTCCCAGTGCCCTATCTCCCCTGACACCACAGCCTGCACTCCTTCCAGCTCCCTGTTGCTCAAAATGGCCGCCCATGTCCTGCCCTTATATAGCCTATGCCCAGGTCACTAGCATGTGCCGGAAGGTTCTATATCTCCCCAATACTAACCTATGGACCAAGCTCTGAGGTAAAACTTTGACCGTTGACAGGCCACCATTTTGTGTTAAGCACCTATTCTTCCTCCATTTTACAAGGGCACCTGTGCCTCTTCATTATATAGGAATAATGAGGCACCCAGAGTTCTAAGGTCAACACTAAAAAATTGTAGTGGACACACAGGAAAATTCCAGAAGGCGAAAAAAAATAAAGAAAAGGGAATAAAATCAATAAATAAATAGGAGGGACCACCCAAAGGGCTGACAGGTCTAACATAGACTACATACTAATCTCAGGGGTGCACACGCACATGATAGAAAAAGCCTCAATAGAACCGAGACTAGTCTCGGATCACTCAGCAATCACCCTGAAACTGGCTGGCACCCACCACGAATCACTACCCCAAAGATGGCGATTCAGAAATAACACCACCACAGACCCAGAACCCAGAAAAGAAATTATAGACGCCCTAACCGAGTTCATGTTAATTAACAACAACGGTGAGGTCAAAGTAGACACAGTGTGTGATGCCCTAAATGCCACAATTAGGGGGAAACTAATGGAAATATCTTCTAGGCTGAATAGAAGGCGAATGGAAAGCTCACAGAACTAGAAACGGAAATCAAAAAATTAGAGCTAGAACTCTTAAAAGACAAGAATGAAGACACAACCCTTCATAGGCTAACGTCCAAGAAATATGAGTATAACAAAATAGTTAGTGAAAGGGCTGGCCTCTGGTTCACCAGATGTAAGGCACTAAACATGTGCGGAGCTAACAGAGCAGGGAAACTCCTCGCGTCGTACTTGAAATATAAGAACAACCAAAGGTCAATCACGTCAATTACTGATGCAGACAATAAAACACACAACAAACACAAAGAGATCCTCAGAACCTTCAGAAATTTCTACTCAGACCTATATAGGAACGATAAGAAGCTAGACAAAGAAAAGTGCCGAAAGTACCTAGAGAAATTAGGCCAGCCGACACTAGTCCAGGTTGGTGCTGTCTTTTTTGTCTAGACATTAATGGAGCAGAGATAGCCACGGCAGTCAAATCCCTAAAAAAGAACAAAGCCCCTGGCCCAGACGGCTACACAGCGGATTTTTACAAAACCTTCCTCCCACAACTGGCTCCGCTCATGGTAAGAGTCTTTAACCACACAGCGTCCATGGGGAGAACACCTCCTTCCATGGCTGAGGTGACCATAACAGTAATTCCCAAGGAAAACAACTGACCTTCGCCAGCCTAAAAAACGCCCACCAGCTCGATGATTCAGACCTCTACAGATTTCTAAAGGTCAAAACAGCCATCACAAAATCCAAGATAACTAATGCTAAGCCGTCAATATTTCAATATGTAACTAAAATAAACAAACTAGGACACCAGGTGTCGCACAGATATAAGACACTTAATACACAAAAATCACTCTAGATCCGGCTGCTTCGAACGAGGACCGCCCCGCCGTGCCGCGTGAATAAGGAAAGACGGGACTGGACCTTGGAATACCTTATTTCCAAGAATGCACTGCTGAGAGAGCTCACCCCGCGGGCGAAAACCTGGGCCCCAGAAGCTTCGAACCCTCTAAAGGTGTTTACCAGACTATCTGACATCATCATACCAGAACTTGCTACATTGTTTCCACCTTTGGGAGGCACAGTTTATCTGTGCAGCGCCTCCACAGCCCTATATTTCCACGCAGCACTTGGCGATCACCTCCAAGCCGCAGAATCCCTTTGAGGCTGAGCTCCACCTTATTTTAAGACTATATATGATCCAGATTCCATGGATACTCTGAATAGTGAGAGGGATTGTGGATTGTCCTAGCCTCAGATATCCTCAAGCGAAAATCTCAGTTTTTTGGATACCCTTGAAGTATACCAATATATCCCTGATTCTTTCTATCTATTCCTGTGTGTTCCCCTCCCCGATTGTACACCCCCGCCCTGAAGTAGGTGCGGCCGATTTTGGCCAACACCGAAACGCGCGTCGGCGCAATCTCTATGGATGGCAGCTCTCTAGTTCTTGTGAAAACTTTTTCCATCAGTCCTGCCTCCCCATTCCATCTCCAGCTCGTGCAACCTTTTTCCATCTCTTGTGGCAGGCGCAGTTGTACCTATATAAAAGTGTGATTGAATGAATGAGGGTATGAATGAATATTTGATTGACAATGTATATATGAAATCCCCTTGAGTGTATGGGAGTGTGAGGAACTTCCTTGTGTGTCGTATCTATTTCCCCAACATCCCTGGTGGGATATACCCCTCCGTTGTTTTAAAGTCTATCTTATATTAGTTTGAAATGCCCCTATATGTGTAGAAAGACAAACTATGTCTCAAAAAATAAAAAATAAAAATATCATGGACTAAAACAGTTTTGGTGAAGTCTTTGGCTCTGAGTTTCATGTTCACCCCATTTTTTTACTGATTGGATCCTGTAAGGGACCTCTGATATCCTTGTGGCAGGGTTATTTTTGTTCTATTTGATATGGTGCTGTCTGTTTTTGTCTAGACATTAATGGAGCAGAGATAGCCACAGCAGTCAAATCCCTAAAAAAGAACAAAGCCCCTGGCCCAGACGGCTACACAGCGGATTTTTACAAAACCTTCCTCCCACAACTGGCTCCGCTCATGGTAAGAGTCTTTAACCACACAGCGTCTATGGGGAAAACATCTCCTTCCATGGCTGAGGCGACCATAACAGTAATTCCCAAGGAAAACAACTGACCTTCGCCAGCCTAAAAAACGCCCACCAGCTCGATGATTCAGACCTTTACAGATTTCTAAAGGTCAAAACAGCCATCACAAAATCCAAGATAACTAATG
Organism: Lissotriton helveticus; assembly: GCF_964261635.1. Lineage (NCBI taxonomy): Eukaryota > Metazoa > Chordata > Amphibia > Caudata > Salamandridae > Lissotriton > Lissotriton helveticus. The sequence continues at coordinate 673,829,214 of NC_136073.1, read as the reverse complement.
CTAAGCCGTCAATATTTCAATATGTAACTAAAATAAACAAACTAGGACACCAGGTGTCGCACATATATAAGACACTTAATACACAAAAATCCAGTATCAACGACAAAACAGAAACGACCGCATACATCCACCACTGGACGACCGGGAGTAGTCCTCCCTATGGTCATCAGCCACAAATACCAAGATTACACCAGCCCTCACGCAGATCAAACTCTGGCTCTTACATAAAACATTCTGGACCCCTGACCGCCTACATAAAGTAGGTCTCAGAGACAACCCCGACTGCTGGAACTGCAACACAAGCAAAGGCGACCTCGAAAATCTGATTTTCTGTGCCCGACACTCAATAGGTTCTGGGGGAAGGTATTTGACTTTATAGACCATGTCTTCAAGTCTAAAATAATAAGAGACTTTGCCTCGATTACGATGGCTTTTATCAGAACTGAACTCCCCTCAGCGGGAGAAAGAGAGCTAATGGACCTTCTGCTAATCGCCGCAGCCAAATTAGTACTAACGAACTGGAAAGACACCTCTAAAGCATCTTACAGCGGCTGGCTTAGGTGGGTCACTTACCTAAGAGGAACAGACACCCTAGCGATAAGATATGAACCATGGAAAACCTCCTTCAGACACCTCTGGGAACCACTGGACAAGTGCATGACCTCGTCTGACACTCCTTAGAACGGAACCGCTGAACGATCTACCGAACAATAAAAAATAAATGCACCAAATAACGAGAAGGTACACCGCTCCCATTGCGCCGAGGATGCCCTATGACATACCATCTAATCTCTCTCTCTCTTTACTTATTTAAATCCTTCCCTTTACTCTTCTTTCTGTTTCTCCCACCCCACATACAGCCTACCAAAACTGTATAACCAAGCTAAAAAGGGGGCCACACCAAGTACCAACTATGTAACATCTTCCCTGTAAGTGTGTTTTTCTTTTCCTGTATGTGTATAAAAAACCATAAATAAAAATTAAAAAATAAAAATAAAAAATTAAACACTGGGTTGGAAGAATAGAGGGTCGGTCCTTCTTGCTGAATCACAAAATTCGAAATCTGGGGAAGGTACAGGTAGGTGGTTTTGGCAGGCTGTTTATTTATTTTAAAGTAATGGTAACTGTCCAAAGATCAGACTTCAGGGGTAGTAGGTGGTGTGCTCACCACCTACCCCAATAACATAATCAAATATTGATGGGGAGTGCCTTAAATGGAAATGTAGAAGTGCAGGTACTCTCTATTTAGAGTATCTGTTTGCTCCTGAGAAGTACTGGAACTCATCCATTGCAATGTATTGCGGCAGTGCTGAGAAGTGCAGGTACTCTCCCCTTCAAATTAAAGAAGCACCCCTTTAGCACAAGAAACACAGCTCCAAAGGCTGATATTACCAGTTTGGATACTCTTGTGCGTGACTCCCCATCCAGACTCCGTAATAGTGGCTTATCACAGGCACGTGACCATCACTGAAATGTAGCGAGCAGCTGTGCAGGCTACCACACATGACTTCGGCACTATTATTCACCTGATTCTAATTTCTGCTGAAATGCAGCTTTTTACATGAATTCAATGCACTGGAAGTCCTTGAAACTTGGTCTGGACTATGCTGTCTTAAAATTCATCCAGCCACTTCCTGTCAAGCATGTCTCATGCTCCAGCCTTAAACAGCAGACAAAAGTGTGGTAAAAGGGATGTTGAAGGTAGCACCACTTTTTGTGAGACGCCATTTAAAAATGTCTAGTGCCAGCATTCTTCTGAAGACGCATTTACGAGTCTTGCGTGTGGTGTAGATAATCCCAAATAGATGTGAAGCAGAGAGATCAAAAACTAAGAGCAATGACATAATAGTGAGGGTATTTGTTCCTCATTTTATCACAGCATGTGTAAGCTGTTTTGCTATTGCTTACCTTGGGGCTAGAGATGCTACAAACTTCAGATTTAACCAGGGCACAGGTTCTAAAAAAATGAAGCTGGGGGACTAACCAAGGTAGGCAATATACAATGGACATCATAGCATGTGAAATCACAGCGCATTACATCATGGAGCGTGACCTCACACATATGTTTAGCAGTACCTTTGAGCAGATTACCATATTTAACAAATGAGATTTTGAATTGAGGTTGAGGTTGTGACAAAAAAGTGATGCAACCACAACGCAAAATCTAGGCCTCAACTTATACCTTTGTTTCTTTAAACTCCGCCACAAAGAAATTGGCAACTACAAGAAACGTGGCAGTAAATCTGTTCTGCATAATTGGTTGCAAAGTCTGCTTTTGGAAATATTGTGTGGGATTAAGGCGCCTGCTGCATAGATCTTTGTGTGCCCAGTAAATCTCAAAATAATAATGGTAAAATAACTCTGGAGGTTAATGGACTTGCTGGAGAGATTTGGGGTTTTGTCTAATCTCAGATTTGAATCAACGTAGCATAGAGGGTTAATATGTGTCCTGCAAAGCACAACATGTGACACGCAGATGACAGTAACCCACTTTTCCATGTTGATGGGTAAGTGGATTACTGCTTTTAACACAGAGATCCTTTTGTTACTTATAGTTCATAAATTGAAATCCTTATAATGTAGCGTATTGAGCTATGACGGACATGTGACCCCTAGACCTTGTAACCCTCACTGTCTTATGTAACACATCCTGTACATTGATTTGCACACATATGACTTATTGTCAATGTTTAATGTGTATGTGTGATGTAAAGCACATCAACACCCTAGATTGGGATGAATGATGCTATAAAAGAAATAAAACAAAAAGTTATTATTTAAATTGGTATTTGTGTAAATTCTGGGACAGATCAGAACATCTGACATTCTTACAGTGCATGCATATGTCTTATATACAGGGTCTGAACAAAGTCAAAAGCATGCCTCTCTTACATACCTGTGAAGTAATAACAAGCTGTGGGCCTTTGTTTCCCCTTCATTGCATTTGCATGTAGGTGCGAGGCTCCAGATAGCTCCCAGGCAGGATACTCAATCAAAGGAAGGCCTGATGGCTACTTAACTTCTGTCTTTGTTATGGGCCCAGTTGGAGTCTACAGTATGAAAAAACCCTCACCGCCTGCACATTGCTGCTCGGAATGAAAGCACACAACGTGCAGGTGCTTCTAAATGTGTCCTGGTGTCTGAAAATTACACTGGGGTGAGTTCAGGATATTTCTGTGCGGTCAACTTCTTGGCAAGTAAGATGGTATCCAAAAAAGTGGGTGGATGCCATCTACCCGCATGTACCCTCAACTTGTACCCTGACGACTCTTCAGTGACAGGTACAGGGAGGAAGAAAGACCCAGCATTCCGTTCCGATGCCTATTTTCAGAACCACCAGGGTGGGAAATTGAAATTTGCTCTGGTACACAAAGTGCCCAAGGCTAAACTCAAAATAGGTGGAAAATTCCGAATCAGCAGAAAACAGAAAGTTAATTACTTAGTCCATCTCCTGAGTTGTCATCAAGCAACAAAGACTGCTTGAAAAGGACAGAAAAGAAGAAACAACGATCAACCTCCTGTTCAATTTCTGTGTCAGAGAGATTAAATATATCTTTTTTTGTGTTTTATACTGTAAAGATTTTAATTAATCGCACAGTTAATAAAGATCACTTACATATCTTTTTTTGTGCAGTTTGATATACCGCAAACTCGACCCAAAGGTATCAGAGTGGTTTACATGGGCACCAGTTACATTACAGACACATACATTCATTTTTAGGCACGGGGGATTAAGTGATTTGCCCAGAATCACAGGATGCTTCAGCCTCCCACCAGACTCAAACCTAGTTCCCCAGCTTCAAAGTCAGCCGCTCTACACGTTTACTGAATGAGAAGGCAGGGAAGGTTGAGGTATGACCATAGGTACCAGGTAGTAACCTTAGAAACTGTCAAGCTTGGTACCACAGAGTATGAAAGAGGCATCAGCAGTGCTTAGTTTGAGCCAATGAGGGCCTCTGGGACTTATTTTTGAGGCCCAGCGCTTATTTTTTTGCATCAAACATTTACTGAGCACAAGAAAGTGTTCAAAGTGGAAAGACAGAGGAAGAGAAAGATGGAAAAACAAGCTCAAATGGAGAAAGCAGGGAGTGTCTGGAAGGAGATTAAAGAGGTAAGGCGCATTTAGGACTGATCAATGTTAGTATTGGTCATGCCATCATTTTTCATTTTCATTTTCAGCGCCAGGATACCCGTGGGGTGATAGTGTGCTTTAGAAATTCTGTTTACATTACATTACATCATTTAATTGCACTGGCCACAGCTTCCAAGCAGAGCTTCAGGCACCTGCACTAATTTTTTTACACACTAAGCACTGGCCTGCTCCAGAGTTAATACAGTTCTGTCCTACTCTAGGTGGTTATATTTTATAACACAACCTATACCATAAAAAAGGGTTTCAAAACTCTGCAGATCAACAAACATCATGGCAGAGGAACAGTGTTAAAGAGTGAAGAGAGCGACCACAACTCTTTGGTCTAAACTGTGAAGGACTTGCAGCTAGATTCATCATGGTCCCGATTTGCGAGTCCTTAATAGCGATTATTAAGGAATCGCTATTAAGGACTCTCAAATCGGGATTCATGTAGAAATCGCAAAAAAAATTGCGATTTCTACAGCTTCCTTATTTGCGATTAGCAAATTGGTAATCGCAAATAAGGAATAACTCCCCATTCATTCCTGGAGTTATTCCTTATTTGCGATTAGCAATTTGCTAATCGCAAATAAGGATGCGATTTCAAGGGTGCCATGGGGTGTCCAAAGGACACCTTGTACCACCCCTGAAATGGAAATGTAGCCTGGTGTTGCGCACACATATGTCCAAAGGACATGTATGTGTGTAACATACCACTTAGAAAAATGCACTAAAGTGCATTTTTCAAAGTTTTCGCTATTTACCACGAAGTCAGACTTCGTGGTAAATAGCGGCCGGAAATTGCGAATTCGCAATTTTTAAAAGTTTCATGAATTGTATTTAAGGAATCTCAAATAGAGATTCCTTAAATGCTATTCCTCGCTAAAATGCGAATTCTGTATTAGCGATTTTTGCATTTGGGATGATGAATCCAAAATGCAAAAGGTGCGCTCGCAAAGGGCCAGATTCTCAGAATCTGGCCTTTGCGAGCGCAATTTCCCTTGATGAATCTGGCTGTTGATTCCTTGTGTATCAGCATTACCTTCACAGCCCAATAGTCAACTCATGGAGGTTACCAACAACCGCAGGCATGTGAAGTGGTAAGCTGTGTGCTCTTCCCCGAAGGTGGTCGTGAGCATGTATGCCGCCATTGTTTCTCATATCAAACACAAGGAGATGATGGACGGAGCACTGGAACTTTTCAGACTCTCACACTCACCCCCAGTAACAGATCTGGGTTGAATACATCATAGTTCTTTAGCTCACTTCGCCACCCCAGCTCAGACCCAGCCATATGCAGATCAGTCTTGACCCTGTGCCTCAGGGAACAGTCCAGCTCACACTTCCAAGCCAGGTCTTCCCTGGACCAGAAACAAGCATTCTGGGACTGGTTTGGGGGTAACACACGTAATCAGCCAGGCTTGCTTGAATCCAGTGGCAAACTGAGCAAGGGACCCAAGTCTGGACATACCCTTCCAACTTAGGGCAAACAAAGCAAACACAAGGAGATGGACAGAGTGCTAAAACTTTTCAGACACTCACCCCAGTCACAGATCGGGGTTGAATCCAATCCATCCATTGTTCTTTAGCCCACTTTGTCACCCCAGTTCAGACCTAGCCATATGCAAATCAGTCTTGACCCTGTGCCTCATGGGAACAGTTCTGCCCGAACTGCCAAGCCAGGTCTTCCCTGGACCGGAAACAAGCATCCTGGCACCGGTTTCAGGGTAACAGTCTCAGTCCATCATCTCCTTTGTTTGCATTGTTTCTCATATTTCGGTGATATCTGACAATTTGGGGGAATCACAACTTGATTGTCGCTGAGCATGCTAAGTTATTTTCTGGCCTTAAAAAACGCTTTCTAAAGAAGTTCAAGAAGGTCCCTGAGAAGGCCAATTAGTTTGGGAGGTTCTCCCAGCAGTGTAGAGTGGCAAAGAATAACCTTCTAAAGGCAATAAAAAAGGAGCAAGACGTGAGATCAGGGACTGCAGAGCAGCATACCGGCCTGCAATAAGGCAAGCTAGGTCAAAATGGGAAAGCAAGCTCTCCTAGAAGCCTCTGCTAATAATGACTCAAGGACATTTTGACGGTTAGTGAGTCAAGGTAGTGGGACTTCAGTTAAGCTAGTGGAGACATCTATTCTGACATGTAAGTGGGTTGCCCATTTTGTGAATCTTAATTCCCTTTCACAAGAAATCAACTCGATTCCTATTAGTAGTGAGGGTGATTTTGTCTGTTCCCTTGGGTTCCCCTTTTCACTTGTAGTTTTCACTTTAGCTGAGACAGTAGCAGTTGTCTTCTCCCAGAACACCAGCAAGGCACCAGGGGCCTCATTTATGAGAAGTGACGCATCGCTGCGTGAAAACAGCGATGCGTCACTTTTCATTGCGCCCTCCTTGCGACACCAATGATGCGTCATATTTACAGTATTACGCATCATGTCACAAGGAGTTACAGATAGGTCAGTATTTCTGACGTATCTGTAAGCGCAAAAGTCACGCATTGCTGGAATGTGTCACAAAAGTGACGCAACTCCAGCAATGCATCCTTTCACATAGGGAAAGCCCCATGTGAAAGGGCTTGTGTCAGACTTACGCCTGCTGTGAGGCAGGCGCAAGATTTTGACGCAACAGCGTCCTAAAAGTAAAGCAGTGAAATCTCATAGATTTCACTGCGTCACTATTACGAGGCTTTTTGCGGGGGAACGCCCCCTCTGCATACATTATACCTGACGCAGGTATAATGTAGCGCAGGGGTTTACAAAGTGACGCATCTGCTTAGATGCATCACTTTGTAAATGTGGTGCAACAAGGCACATTTTTTACTCCACTGGTGCGTCACTAAAAGTGACGCACCAGCGGCGTAAAAGTGACGCAAGGGCTCATAAATGAGGCCCCAGGAATGGATAAGATCCCAGTAGATCTCTTTAAACCCAATCAAAGTATTTGAGTCCCCTACATCAATGCCGTCTCTAATGCAATCTCAGCTGGTGCAGCGATACCTGACTCGTGGAAAGTGTCAGCAATTGTTCCCGGTTAAAACAAGCATTGGCATAGCCAATAGGTCTCGCCTTTGGGGCCTTATAAGTGTTTAGCCAGAGCTATTGACTTTACCAATGTCTTTAAACTGTGCTGTAGAGAAGTGTGGCTGCTGTGCAGCATGCTGAAACATTTTAATAAAAAAGTGTCAGAAGCATTTCTGTTACCTTATATATGACCAAGGAGGCATTCTGTGCAACTGAATGACCATATTAAAAAAAGTATTAACAAAAAATGTCCTCAGTTTTCTTTTGTTCTTGCAATGCTGGCAACGTGTTTCTGCCTATTCCAATGGTTGTTTGTTAAAGTTTATTTTTGAAGGGGCATAAACAATCGGAGGGTGAAGGTTGGGAACTAGTACCCGTATTATAACACTAGCAGCGGCCAGCCGCTATGGGAGAATCAACAGATGCCAGATTCTGAGAGCAGGCTGAGGGGATGCTGAGGTGGTGGTGGTGGTGGTGGTGGTGGTGCTGGTAAATGGTGCGGAAATGATGCTGAATGATACTAAGGTCTTGCTGAGTGATGATGATGTGGTGGTGTACTAGTGCAAAGGCGATGCTGAGTGATACTGAGGTGGTGCTGAGTGATGCTGTGGTGGCCCCGAGTGGTGCTGTGGTGGCACCGAGTGATGCTGTGGTGACGCCGAGTGATGCTGTGGTGACGCAGAGTGATGCTGTGGTGACGCCGAGTGATGATGTGGTGACGCCGAGTGATGCTGTGGTGGCGCTGAGTCATGCTGTGGTGACGCTGAGTGATGCTGCACAGCAACATGGGTAGGGTGAGGGGAGGAAGGTGAAGAAAGAAGGGGTGGTGATGGCGATGCAACTTAGGAGGGTATGCAAAAGCAATAGGGGGAGGGCAGGAGTGCACGCAAAAGCAACAGGGAAAGGAAGAACAGAAAGCAACACATTGGTGGGTGGAAGCACAACGGAGGGTGCTGGTTGTGGGAAGCAATAGTTGAAGCACGGGGGCAAGATCAAGATGGCGTGGAAAAGCAGTCAGGCAACAGAGCTAACCGAGTGGGGGGGGGCGATATGTACATGAGGGAGGAGGCATGAAAACACATGCACTTACAGCAGTACTGCATAAAAATGAAAAAAGTGATTGTAAATTGTAAAGATGCAGATTGTAAAGATGCATGCTACATGGGAAGGACAAACACAAGACTGGCAAGATAAGAAGCAGGCAAATGTGAATGACAAGGAAAGAAAACCAATGGTAAGCAATGGGTGGGATCGAAGTCCCTCCATGTTTTTGATAGCCACAATATGCCTTGCAAGACAGTGCATGTGCCGTCTAGTAGGCTCAACCTAAAAACAAAGAAAAATTTCGGGATAAGAAAAAAACAAAATGTGATTATGCAGGTCCTGTCACACAAATAGGCACTCCCCGCAAACAGGGAAGCAAAATCACTGAAAAATGTGTTCATTCACTGCAAAAACAGACAGTAACCAATCAAGTAAGAGACATGGAAAAGGTACAGGACTAAAAGAACTGCCAGGTAAAATAAACAAAAATAGCATTTTAAAACTCTGAGACATGGTATAGTTGATTTGAGAGGTAGTGCTACCACAGCAGTAGAAGATTATAATACACCGACTTTTTGATATTTAAGTCATGCATTAACATTGAAAGCCTCAGCCAATTGCATAAGAAATATGCAGGTGCTTAATAGTCAGAATACCAAGTACACTTGTTTTCTGTTACACTAAAATAGTCGGGGCATTTTTGGATCAACATTCTCTAAATCATACCAACCAGCAGAAATGTTTATCAACCAATAGACAAAAAGTAATCTGGGACTATGAAAACTAATATTGTTTTTCATACAGTGAAGGCAAAAGGGTCTTAAAAATTGCATAAACAAACAATTCATAAACAACCACCTAAACCATATATTCATGGCAGAGAAGCACCAACAATCTGTTTGGCCCATTTTCCCAGAGCAACACCTGCAAGAAAGGTTTCATCTTGGTCACACTATTACAACCAAAGCATTTATTTCCCTCTGTAGTACATACAAGGGGTTTTGCGGGGAAATCTAAAAAAAAAAAGTGATGCTTGTTAAAGTATATTTTGGTGCTCTGTTAAAGTCTCCTTTGTTGATGTTAGGGTCTCTCATAAATACATTCTTAACTGCTAGCACATTATCCTACCATTGGTTTGTCGTAAGAAAGAACCTCGTGTCAGGAATGAACACCGACATGCAATGTAGTAGGATGGAATTTTCATACTACGGGTCTGTCGCCTGAAATATGTATGTTACCACTTCACCCACAAAGAGGTTTTTTTTTTTTTTAAAGACTTCCACCAGTTACTAGACTATCGCAACCTTTCCACCTCGTGGGCTGCTTTTGTCGTTTCACCTTTCAGCATTAATTAGGAACCAAAACTGTTACTACTGTGAGACTCGGGTACGAAAATCTATATAACATACGCTTATTACGGATTGCATGACTTTACCCTTTGTATAGAAAACATTCCCATGAATCCTTCCCTCAACCCAGATACCCAGACTCCATCTGAAGAAACCTTGATGCCCAAAGCCCTTTTACAGTGATTCCTACGACACAAGTAAGTTAATGGTGATCCATGCACCATTTTACTGCATTTAGTCAGAGGCTATTACAAAAATATGCATCTATTTAAACGTCCATCATGTTGCAAGTGAGCCTGCACGCAAAGCATTCACTGGAAGTAAATGTAAACACTACTAAACACTTTTTGGCAACAATAAAATAAGGAGTAAATCTGTCCCTCTCCAAGGATTTAAATATGATAAATCAGCACTAACCAAGAAGCTAAAATGCAAGAGAAATACTTTGTGGCTAAAATATATTAAGATTAAATAATCACAAGTGAAGGATCTAGTGAAAATACACTGCATTCACAGCACTTGCTTTTACTAGACTGGCTCGAAGTAGGAAATCTCACCCATACTTTTGCGCTGCTTGTGGAATACAAACAGCATTTCAATGATGAAGAACGCATATCAAAGTAATTGTTTCTGACCTGAAGACTGTAAAGTCATCATGTGGCTCAAGAATTTCATGGGCAATTTACCATAGAGGTTCAGGTGTTTGTAGGCTAGTACCCAAAGAAGGCTTCTAAGCTATTTCAACACAACGTTACCCCCTAGCCCTGTTTTGTGCTGAAGTATGTGATGACAAGGATGTCACGGCGATTGACTTTGAGGCATTATTAATCAAAATGTAAACGTGTGCTGTAAATATTATTACATTTTAAACAGCATTTATGCTAACATCCCACATCTCTGGTTATCAACCATTAATAGGCTACATCTAGCGGAGTGGAGTGCACTGTGGTGATTGAGCTGGTAATGATTAGAGCGCTCTGGTGTACCATAAATCTGCAGCTCTGAAACCAGAGTACATGGTCCAGTACACAGAGAGGAAAAAACATGGTTTCCTTGCCATGGTCTCAAACAAAAAACATTACCGTTTGTGAAGAATAAGCAAGATACAAGTAAAGGTCTGGTCTACAGTCAGACGTGAAAACAAAGGCTTAAAAATAAACTTCAATACTCCTCCACACGCACCACGACACACAACATACAGGAACAAGATTCAGCCGCTCCTCAAGTTAAAATAAATAAAGCAATGGCCGCGCGGCCGTGAAAGTGACACAGCTGCGCGGCCTCGAAAGTCAAAGTAATGACCAGCGATTTGGAGGAAGAGATAAGAAAGGCAGATGGCGGGCAGATGGCGGCTGAGCGCGTGCACCTGAGCGTGCACGCAAGCTTGAGGCCAGGAAAGGCTTGTGGGTAGCACTTTCAAAACTCCCTTACTAAAAGTCAAGCAAGCAGCACTTGTGCTGCTCTAGGCTCGACCTAAAAAATAATGAGGCACATCCTTTCTAACCCCCCACGTACAAACACTCCCTCGGTTCCCTCCCCCCACAGGGCAGAGAGGTCCCCCTTTTTTCTGCGGTAGGTCAGTGATTGAAACGCTGGGGCTTTCTCTCCCTGACAAGCTGCTCCCATCAAGGTCAGAGCCCCTTCCCTGGCAGGGAGACATTTTGTTCTCTTGTCGCCTGGCAACCGGTACCGACCATTCCTTCCCACTCTCTCTCACCACCCTTCAACACGCCCACCCAGTTACACGCCCCCCCCCCCCCCCAATGACAGGGTGCTCTTAAACCTGAACCCAATTAAAATATGGGGTGGCTCACAGGATGACCTCTACAAAGTTCATTTCCATAATGGTGACCTTTGGCCCTTCCTCTCCCTCCTGACAGAATCAGTCTTTTTTCTACCCAGGGCCCACAGTAGCATAATAAATTCTGTCATAATGTATTTTAATATAGACCATGTCTTCAGTGGCTTTCTTGTGGGTGGGCTTATAAATTAGATACCGGGCCCGGGCAGTCCCTCTGTCCTTGAAGCTCTCTGTAGTCTGATCTGTGGGGAAGCAGGGGGACATTTCCCTTTGTAGGTCGGCACCTTTGAAAAACCGGTAGGGCTGGAGCAGAGCACGTTGCAGGACATGCTTAAGGTGATATGGTGACCCACTGTGGCCTCTCAAGTGTTAAAATGCTGCAATAGAATGCTTTGAAGGAAATCCCAGTTAACCTGTTATAAGTGGCTTCTACAAGCGTCAGTTTAGCAGATGGAACCGTTTATTGCATTGTATTATAATTGCATTTATATAGCTCCTGCTTCCACTGATAGGTCGGTCCATATATGCAATGGAAACAAACTAAAGAAAATCAGGCTAAAGGTAAAAATGCACACTAAAACCATTAGTCAACCATAGAAATAGTTCAAAGATGTCAATGGAATGCAAGGAAATTGTCCCCATTACAGCTGAGTCTGGGTCTAAAAATCTACATGCCAGCAACTGAAGTAGCTAGAAATTATTTCTATCTGGTCACCTGGAATTTTCACCAGAGTAGTCACTTGTTGGGTTGAATTTTTTTATTTTTCTGATGTTTTATTAAAGAGTATAAGGATCACTGGATGTATGGGATTCCACAAACTGAGTTCATGTATAATTATTCTTGACTGAGGGCTGATTTAGCATCTGAAAGACGGTGCTCTATTTGACAGAGTGGCGGAGAGCATTACCTCCATCATGCTGATGGATCACGACCCTCAGATTTAGAGATGATCATCAGCCCAGTGGCCATCTTTGAACAGTGAAAGGAATAGCCATCATGAAGGTAAGTAACAATTAGTATTTAAAAAGTATAGCGGCAGTGTAGGGGTACCACTGTGCTGAGAGACATTATGACAAAAAATGTAAAACAAAGGGCAGCAGAGGGACCTTTCTCAAAAAAGTGCTAAACTTATTTTGAAAAACTAGTGGGCAAAAAGTCTGCAAAGGATATTTAAAGCCCCTTGGCACTGGCCATGGTGAGAAAGGTGGAGTGTATAATGGCTGGGTGGAGAAGGTAACATGGCTGCTACTGTTCTCTTCTGGGTGGAGAGGTGGTTGGCTTTCATTGGTCTGTCCTGGCTGGAGTGAGTAGGAAGATTCTACTCCTCTCTTCTGAGCGGGAAGAGTAGGGTGACTTCCACGGCTGTCTTCTGGGTGGAAAAAATTGCTATCTCTTCCATTACTCTCTGCCAGGAAGGGAATAAAAGAGCACCCAATACTCTCGGGTGGAAGTGGATGGCATTGCTTCCATTATGCTCCACTGAGAGAGCGAGAGTGGTTTCCACTAATCTCTGCTGGCTGAGAGTCAGTGGATTCTATTTGAATGAAGAAGAGTAGCCTGGCTTCCATTAGTCTCTCCTGGTTGGCCGGGAATAAGAGGTTTTCCACTACTGTCGTCAGCAAGGGAGAGTGAAATATTGCTTCCAGTACCTGGCTTGCAAGAATGAAGTGGAATCCAATTTTCCTTAAATTCCTAATTTGGCCCCTTCGATGGAGAGCTTGCACAGTCCCTTTCTCTTTCACACACACTGGAGTATAGGGCTATCAAAGGTTGTTAGCTGTCTCTCCGTGTGGCACTGAATCTGATCAGCATCAAGGGTCAGATTCCCTGTGTAATCCCCAACAGGGCGTAAAAGACATCCCATTCTTGTCCACCGTCCAGGTCAGAATGTCATAGCCAATATTCATGTTCCAAAATTCATCATAGTAAATGCTGTTGTTTCTGATGGTGAAGTTTATCGTCTTCAATTTTTTGAGCAGCTCGTCTCCAGCCTTGATGCTATTCACCGTCCTCTAGAAACGCACGGCACGGCCATCTCTATCCATCGCTAGCCACAGAGGCAAGGCTGGTTGTGGCAGAACTTCAAGAGACCCTGTCCAGGGTACCAACAATTTTCTGATTGAGTCTGCAGTCTGGGCAGCACTTTCTCGGGTTTTCTTCCCAGAGTCTGTCGGCGTCTCCAGAGTATTTGCTTGGAGGCCAGTCGGAACTTCAAGAGACCCCTTCCGGGTTACCAACAATTTTATGACAGATTCTGCAGTCTGGGCAGCACTTTCTGGGGTTTTCTTCCCAGAGTCTCTCGGTGTCTCCAGAGTGTTCGCTTGGAGGCCAGTCAGAACTTCAAGAGACCCTGTCCGGGGTACCAACAATTTTCTGCGAGTCTTGGCAGCACTTTCTGGGGTTTTCTTCCCAGAGTCTGTCGTTGTCTCAAGAGTATTCGCTTGTGGGCCAGTTTGTTCGTCAATACGCTGCAATTCAGCTTCAAAGGCTCGGGAAGGCTTCTCATCTGGGGCCTGTAATTTCAATGGGTGGTTCCTCAGGGCTGGGACCAGCTTGTAGCTTGGTATCCTCCGAAGAGCTTCATTCAGCTGATGCATCTTATTCAGCTGCTCCTGCGCACTACGCAGCTTAGAGCGGACCTCTTCAAATGCATTGCGAAGAACCGTACTGTCTTCCAGTAGTTTTGATATAGTATCCATCAGCATCTGCACGTGGTTCTCATTCTCCCGCTGGAGCTGGGCATATTTCTGGCTGTGGCTCTCCAAGGCGCGCTGGTTTTCCAGCTTTAGGGAGTTATACTGCGCCTGCAAGTCCAGGAGCTGCTTCTTGGCTCCTTCATGCTGGTTCTTCGGGATCATGTGCCCAGAGGGGAGGGCGACGTCGTGGCTCATGGCGCCTTCCTTCTCCTTGCTCAGGGCTTCTGGAGCTTTTAATGTATGCACCACAGCATCTTCCTTGGCCTTCTTGTGCTCCGCACGCTCCTTCTGGAGGGTCTGCTCCAGACTGGACCGCTGCTCATACATCTCTTCCAGCTCGGCAGAGAGCGCCCCCTGCTGCTGCTGCTGGGACTGCCAGTGCCTGTACAGGTAGAGCACGAACCCCAGGCACGCCAGGAAGGCCAGCAGGCTGAAGACTGCCTGCATTATCCTCATCTGCCTGCCCGGAGGGCCGGGCCCTCGGACTCCCATGATCATCTTGACCGCAATGTCCGACTGACAGCCTCCTGGGCCCTGCGCGGCCTTATATAGCCCTGCTCAGCCTCACGCATTATGACGTCGTTGTGAATTCACCCCCGCACTGTGACGTCGAGTCAACGCGCCTTGCGTCCCATGCAGCATCAACCCTGGGTGTCTCAGTGTGTCCGCACCCTGAGCAGTGCAGCCTTGTCATCCAGTGTGTGGGTCACTGCGCGTGCTGTGCGCCTTTCCTGGGCACGCCTGGCCCTTCAGAGCCTGCGAGGGGGCTCCTCGAGCCCCTGGCATGGATGGATGTCACTGCACGTGCTCTTTCCTGGGCATGCCTGGCCCTTCAGAGCCTGTGAGGGGGCTCCTCGATCCCCTGGCATGGATGGATGTCACTGCGCGTGCTGTGCGCCTTTCCTGGGCACGCCTGGCCCTTCAGAGCCTGCGAGGGGGCTCCTCGAGCCCTGGCATGGATGGATGTCACTGCACGTCCTGTGCTCCTTTCCTGGGCACGCCTGGCCCTTCAGAGCCTGCGAGGGGGCTCCTCGAGCCCCTGGCATGGATGGATGTCACTGCACGTGCTCTTTCCTGGGCACGCCTGGCCCTTCAGAGCCTGCGAGGGGGCTCCTCGAGCCCCTGGCATGGATGGATGTCACTGCGCGTGCTGTGCGCCTTTCCTGGGCACGCCTGGCCCTTCAGAGCCTGCGAGGGGGCTCCTCGAGCCCCTGGCATGGATGGATGTCACTGCACGTGCTGTGCGCCTTTCCTGGGCACTCCTGGCCCTTCAGAGCCTGCGAGGGGGCTCCTCGGGCCCCTGGCATGGATGGATGTCACTGCACGTCCTGTGCTCCTTTCCTGGGCACGCCTGGCCCTTCAGAGCCTGCGAGGGGGCTCCTCGAGCCCCTGGCATGGATGGATGTCACTGCACGTCCTGTGCTCCTTTCCTGGGCACGCCTGGCCCTTCAGAGCCTGTGAGGGGGCTCCCCGAGCCCCTGGCATGGATGGATGTCACTGCGCGTGCTGTGCGCCTTTCCTGGGCACGCCCGGCCCTTCAAGGCCTGTGAGGGGGCTCTCGAGCCCCTGGCATGGATGGATGTCACTGCGCGTGCTCTTTCCTGGGCACGCCTGGCCCTTCAGAGCCTGCGAGGGGGCTCCTCGAGCCCTGGCATGGATGGATGTCACTGCACGTCCTGTGCTCCTTTCCTGGGCACGCCTGGCCCTTCAGAGCCTGCGAGGGGGCTCCTCGAGCCCCTGGCATGGATGGATGTCACTGCGCGTGCTCTTTCCTGGGCACGCCTGGCCCTTCAGAGCCTGCGAGGGGGCTCCTCGAGCCCCTGGCATGGATGGATGTCACTGCGCGTGCTCTTTCCTGGGCACGCCTGGCCCTTCAGAGCCTGCGAGGGGGCTCCTCGAGCCCCTGGCATGGATGGATGTCACTGCGCGTGCTGTGCGCCTTTCCTGGGCACGCCTGGCCCTTCAGAGCCTGCGAGGGGGCTCCTCGAGCCCCTGGCATGGATGGATGTCACTGCGCGTGCTGTGCGCCTTTCCTGGGCACGCCTGGCCCTTCAGAGCCTGCGAGGGGGCTCCTCGAGCCCCTGGCATGGATGGATGTCACTGCGGTGCTGTGCGCCTTTCCTGGGCACGCCCGGCCCTTCAGAGCCTGTGAGGGGGCTCTCGAGCCCCTGGCATGGATGGATGTCACTGCGCATCCTGGAATAAACAAAGGTTTAGGGCTTTCCATCGTTAACACACAATCTAAGTCGCCCTCTATGTGCGCAGGTGCTAACGCGTCTTTAGCCCTTGAGTGAGGCTGCCTGCGGCCCACCCCGGGAGCCCCCGTAGTAGAGCCGCCACCACCTTAGTGCCACATGAGAGGGCACACCCGACAGGCTGGTGTTTGGACCCACTGGGGGTCCTGCGCTGTTTGGTTGAAATTTCCATGACAAAGTTCCAGCTCTACCGCCCATCAAACTAACCAGGATCAGAAAACCTTCCTATAAGGGCCACTGTAATTATATTATTTTTTTCCCAGCATTTTCCACATAATTATGAATTTGCCTCATGGGCAATACAATCCATAATCTGCATCATTTACAGATTTGGGGGAAACATTTTTTCCTACTCAAACAAGTTACTTACATTTTTTTTTAAAAACAGCAACCCATGTTGGCATGCAGTGGAAAGCCCTTCACAAAGGTTGTCTGGTCATCTTTTAGTAGCTCATTGGTACTGAGGTGAGATCTTTGCTAAAACAGTGTTAAAATTGGTGAAAATGACAACATTGGATTATGCCACCTAATTTGCCTCTATTTGCCGAATAATTTAGTCACCACGGCCGCTTAATTTGGCCATCTCCTGCTGCTTAATTCCAGTGGCGCTGCCTATAAACTAGACCCCACTCCTAAACCTAGTTCCCTATGTTCTTTCTTTTATAGTCCCGTTTGTATTTTAAATGTATTTGTTCATGTGTTCTCGCATGCGGGCGCGCTGAAGTTGCTTCAAAGTGTGAAAAACACTGTAAATATGGCCTAAGTAATATGTGTTTTTTCTTTTTCGATGCAATGCATGATGAAAAGGCCGCGTCTTTGCGCCATATGAGCGGCTTTGGCGTATTCCTGAGAATTCTGCAGCGAGCGGTCGCCCTGAGTACTTGTGACTCCCAAAGGGCCCTCGAATTCTCTTCTTGAATTTTTCTCCGATAATAAGTCCTTAAAATGACTGAGTATTTAATTCAAAAGGCTGGAAAGCCATCTACTGGGCCTGTGAATAGCAGAGGCAATTTGTTCCTTTTAAAGCTAAGCTGTGTTTGTTTCCGTCCCCTCTCCCCACTTAATCTTTGATTGAGAGTACTTAAAAATCACAAAAAATACACACAAACGCTTCTCGTGCAGTCAGTGGGATTAGCAGCGCTGACACACAACAGCCCTTGCACGTATTGGTACAGCATGGGCTGCAGCAGCGCACACTGTCCTACCACGGGGTCTCCACAGTCCTGTCCTGTGGTGAGTTAGCTATCTCATGCTCCATTCCCATTCAAGTCCTGGCCTCTCGTCTGAAACCACAGTGGCACAAGCCAGTGTGTGTAAAATCCAGTGAGGAGATAATAACAGTGCCTGTTAAATAGCCAATGGAGCCGGGTTGGACTTCACATTTAGGACAGAGGGGAAATGATCAGTAGCCTTATAGGGGTGGCTGGAAGCAGGGCCCAGATCTCGGGGGGGGGGGGGGGGGGGGGAGTGCTGTGTTGAGTTATAACTTATGATTGGAGACATGAGGGGCATTTTTGCCCAGTGGTAGTGAGAGAATCCGAGGAGGTGGTCATGGGTTGTGGGGGCGCCAGAAATGATTATCGCACCTGGCACCACCAGCGCTAAAGCTGGCCCTGGCTGGAAGGAAGAATGACCAGTTATCCAGCCTGGCTAGAAACTGTAAGGAAATACACACCATTTTTGGGGATGCATGCATACATATTAACTTATTGACTCAAAAATGCAGGTGAAGTCAGGAAATTAAGAGGGTGAGTTCAATATGGTGAATCAGAGCGAGCACTTTGGAAGGACGTATAGGTGTGCAAAGCCGGTGACCCCATTAACGTCACTGCGATTCGAAATAACACGTTCCACATGGGAAACATCCTTTACAACGAAACTTTTACCACGCAGTGCTGTTACAACGCAGGTTTTACAACAAAAACCATTACAACGCATGGCACTGGGGGGCGCTCTAGGATAGGGAATAGTTTTAATTTACTATCCAACACCTTCCCTAGTGTCCACGGGGACTGGAGTTGGAATAGTAAATTAAACTATTCACTATCCAGCACCCCCAAGTGTAATGCGTTGTAAAGGTTTGCGTTGTAATACTTGCGTTGTAACAGCATTCGTGGTAAAAGCATGCGTTGTAACGTCATACATCCGTTCCACATGCACAGGAGGTGAAAACTTGGATACCTCTTTTGCCACTAAATCAGGTTTTTTAATCCTAACCCACTGGCCAATTAACAAATCTCTTGAATCATTCCTCACACATGCCAGTGCATTTGGTTGATGTGCAACTCGGAGGGACAGATCCCTGCAGGCACACTGGCCTCCTCAGGAGGGGAGACGTTCTTCCAATTGGAGGGAACTGATGGCGGTCTACAGGGCTGTCATGAGTTTTCGTAATCTTCTGGGGGGTCACAACCTGGTTGTCCGGTCAGACAACCAGGTAACTGGCTTATCTGAACCATCCGGGCGGGATTCGTTCCAGGACTCTCAGTGTGGTGGTTCTTCTTTTACTCCATTTCGGGGAGAAGAATCTTCAGTCTCTGGTTGCAGTGCATGTCCCAGGAGTGGACAACGGGGTGGCGGATGCCCTCAGTCAGTTTGTCCCTCCCTCTCATGAGCTGGCTCTTACCCGGAGGTCTTTCGTCAAGAGGTTTGGTGTGCCTTTCTTGGGCCTATTTGCTTCCCGGCACAATGCACAGGTTCCCAGGTTTTGTTGTTGCTCCCATCAGGATGGGTCTGGGTTTGGATGCTCTGACTGTTCCTTGGCCAGACCGCCTGCTGTGTTCCTTCCCCCCGATTGCTCTTATTCCCAGGGTTCTGCCTCTTCTGTGCGCATTTGCACCCTGAACTGTTTTCCTACATCCAACATACTAGACAACCGAGATGTATCTACCTCAACAAGGCCCATATATTCCCTGTTTGATGTGGAGCCCAATCTACCAAACCGTTGCTTCTGGGGTTGGTGGAAAGAAGGAACAAAATCATTTAAAATCATTCCCTTATAAATGTTCTCCATATATATTGAATGTTGGATTTGGTATTTATGTTGCTCCCAAAGCTAACTGTTGGTCATTTAGACATGTAGCTTATCAAAACTATGGCATATTTAGAATTATTGCCCACCACTTATGGGACCAGTAACATGCAAGGCGAATTTCAACCCAAATACAGTAGGGAAATCTACAAGTAAGACAGGCAATCGCAGAGTCACCTGAGATGTATCACTCAATATGCAAGGTCCACAATCCTTAACAACATTTTCAAGGGCTTTAGAAATGCCAGGCCACAAAAAATCTTCACGCACCCTCCTTTCCATGGCATGAATCCCAATAAGCTAGTTCCAACACCTTTCTCCTCAAAGTCAGCACAACCGATTAAGCTAGCCTACATAGGATACTATTCTTACATGTCAATTCAAACATTTGTGCAAATGGTTTGACATCTTGAGATACAATCTTGGACCTATCCAACCTGAAACTACCCATGCCATGATTTTCTTCAGCTGTACATCTTCAGCCAAAACATCTCTTCACTCATTTTCAGATAAAGTCTCATGCAAAGTATCATCCCATTGATAGGTGTGACATACCCTCTCATTTTCTTTACACTCCCACTTATACTATTCATCCAATGGCACCCTGGATAGAAAATCAGCAACAATCTCCCAAATTTACTTTGTGGAAAAGTAAATTTTGCCATGTTCTGTGTCCCTACGTGTTCCCCATCTTATGTTATATGTGCATGATTAATATGCAATATGTATTCCCCATGATCGATTAAAGACGCAATTACAGTTGTGTCCATCTCTAGTATGCCAGTTTTCAGTTCTCGTTAAAGCTACGAGTACTAGGCCTATGTAAAGTTATGTTGCCACGTTTTACAGTGTGCACGTTAATTCATTGTAAAGTCCCCGTTTCTAGGCCTCAAAAGGGCCCGGACACCAGATTCAGCTCCTGTCTCCTGAACCCTCGCTGAGGAGCGATACAGCCCCCACCTGTATCCCTGACCCTTCACTTACTTCCTGCCTCACAGTGCCCGGCTCGGCCTGGCTCTGCCTGCCAGTCTGCCAAGAGTATGTTATGGTTCTAGTTATCAGTCCAGCTCTCCTTCCCTGCATTCCTAAGCTACTGAATCGCATCAATAGTTTCCGTCATGGTCTAGCCTTTACGTCTCCATGTAAGAGAAATACTGTATTTATGGTCATTTAATATTCCTCAACACACACTACATGTAGAATAATGCATGCACCAGTCTTAGTGTCTGTTAGCCTTTGCCCTGATAACTTTTGGATTCTATCAACATGTTCTCTAAACATCAGATACTAGATAGTGTTTAGGTACACGTCGCTCTGACTCTCCAGACTTTCGTCTCTCCTTCTAGCTCAGAAGTCATAGCCCCCAGCTTCTCCCTAGTAACACGTCATTGCCAGCTTGCGCGCACCACTAGGTTAGAGGTCCCGGCTCCTTAGGTAGCCCCCTCCATGTTTCCGCCCCATTTATGACATATTCCGTTACGTTTACATCACATGTCTATGTATACGCCTCTTGTTACACCTACTTTCTGCCTTATCTTTCACGACTGCTACAGGCCCTGCCCACTGCTACGCCTATTGTATTGAATACCATGTATTTTGTTTAAGTATATATACTTGTGCACTGTTATTAAAAGTTGCCATTCCTTTGTCCCTGCCCCGTGCAGCGCTGCCATCCTATTCCCGTGCAGGTTGTCCTGTTCCTGTCCTTTATGCTGTATTAAACCTGCAAACTCCAGTTACCTCGAATCTTGACTCTTATTTATTGAGCTATCTGTTATTGTATATCCAGTCAAAAATAGAGGTATTATTTATTTATTTACCACATAATGGCGCCCGAATAGGGACTTGCCCTTTCCCCACGCGCCGGAGAATCCACGCAAGCCCCCTGATCCTCTGCAGCCGTGACGGAACCATACCGTGCACGTGCAGATATTTCTGCTTCAAGTATCCCTCAGGCCCACGGAGGAGACGGAGGTTGCGGTCCAGCATCCAGACGAGGCGGTGGAGGAACGCGGCGAGTCCCGACCAGAGCCCAAGCCGAGAGTCCAAGGTCCGAGGTATCCGGAGGCCCACCCGTAACTGAAGTCCGAAGTTCGTAGTCCGTCGTCGTAGCAGTCCAGTCCAGTCCGAGGCCTTCCGTTCTTGCTGCCCGGTGAGTACCGTTGCTGGGGTAGTATCTAGACAGGGTCAATTGCATTGTCTCTGGTCCGTGGGTTTGGGTACACAGATCCAACACGAAGTGTCCACTCAGGTGGATGCGGGTCCTGACGTGTCTCTTTATGAGACCGGTAAGTTTCGTACTGTTTTAGCAGTGCATCTAGTTTCTGTTCTAGTCCGTTCTGTTCTCGAGAAATTCATGTATTCTGTTTTCAGTATTCCAGGTAGTATTTTGTCCGAACTGTTATCCTAAATGTCATTCATGTATTTCAATGTCGTGGTATGAAAGTGGTGTTTCTTCAGTAATTATCGTGTTCATTGTGTATTGTATTGTGTCTAGACTCCAGCCCAGTCATGCCATTGTTTTCCAAGTTACGTCAGTTAAAAACTAGAAAAGGTCTGTTAGAAGAAGCAGTTCCTGTCCCGCCTAGGGACAGTCCAGGTCATTTTATGTATCAAAAGCATGGCATAAGTGCCATATTATATCTAGACTTATGGGTCGAGTACACCAAACAGTTAGAAGAAAAGTATAGATGGCCCGTATCGGGTACATGGGATGCCGAGTGCATCATGCGAGTAGAAGAAGCATTATGGAAAAAGAAAGCCAGACAGTCACAGAAAGATGCCATCGAGTTATGGCGCAAAGAATCTCATAAAAGAACCGAAAAAGAAATCAGAAAGTCAGAATTAAGTAGAGAATCCTCAGAAAGAGCCCAAGAAAGGGAATTAATCGAAATAGGTGAACGAGTTAAAACCGAACAGTCAGACAGACAGAGGAATGCCCTTATTAAGGGTATGTATCCTCTTCTTGCCGAGGGCTTGCCAAAAGCAACCCCGGAGGCATCCAGTAATTTCCCGCCACCCTTAGTTCCGACCAAGCTACGTCACAAACCGACCGCAGCTGATATTTTTCTCTCGTCCTATTTGGACGACACAGTCCCAGAATATGCAAATCCTGTTCCGCCAGCTCCTGTAAATAATGTAAATCCTGCTCCTCCAGTCACCGGGGCACCTGTTGCAGTACCTCTTACGGTACCCCCGGTCCAGCCCGTAGTACAAATTCCCGCCACATCAGTCACTCTGCCAGCACGAAGAGTATCAGTCGACAATTCCAGCTTAGGGGCCGCGGGAGGAGGTCCTCCTGGTACCCCGCCGCCACACAAACGTGTAACGTCAGTCGAGTTACATGAACGTGCGTTACAGCGCACGCCCAAACATCAGTCTGTTGCAGATATCAGACGAGCTCTTACCGAATGCCGTTATGATCCGGTCCCAGGTGATGATAGTATGGTTATATATTCATTACGTGTAAGACGGGTGACCGAGTATTTGGACACCCTACCAAATATGAAAGAAGATCTAGACAGAATATATCGTTTCATCCGTACAGGGGATGATCCAGAAAGTATTGGTGAAGTCATGTCTCACAGAAAATCTGAGATCCAGTTCATGTTATTAAAGTTTCTGATCAATTGTTTAATACGGGAACAAGATTCCCCGACTAAAGATCCGACCGAAATGAAAGTTCTGACAAAGTGGAGTGATAATATAGCCGAGGGTAAGCACAAGTCACTCAATAGTATAGAGAGTATGTACAAGAAAATACGTAAAGAAATAATAAGGTTACACGAACAACGCAGAGAAGCTCTAGGAAGCGAGAAAGAAAATGACTCTCCTACTGAAGAGGTAGACGACGAGAATACCGCCAGAATAGCGTATGTAGGTAAATCTAGATTTCCAGACCGACAGTCATGCCTAGAACACAAGAAAGTCTTTCATCTACCAGCACCAGAACAAGGCTCTCTAGAACAAGTATTTCAAGCTACCGATCACATTCTGAAATCACGAATCGGTTATAGTGAATTAAGTACCATGCATGAACAAGAACTAGCCCGATCAGCAGTCCGATGGATTACTGATTCTACCACTTTTCCAGACGAAATAGTGGCACAAATGTTTCTGAAACTGCCCCCAGCCGAGCAGCGACTGGTGGGTATGTATATGATCCAGCACCTCATTATGCTGTATGAGGGTCAGCATTCCGATCCAGGTCCGTTACATGATGTTCTGAACGAGTTACTCCAGTATAGATGGAAAGGTTTAGGTACCGATTTAATTAGTACCATTCTAGAACAGCGCCACAAATATAGAACGTTCCTAAATCCGCATTTTGTTCATGTCTCACCTCCAGAAAGTAAACCGTTTTATATAGATAGACAGCATCCGCTACGAGAAGTACACCCAGTTAGGACAGCGGGTGGTGAAATGCAACGAGTATTTGTTTACACCCCAGTTACCAAGATGGAACTCTTAGAGATGAAAAAGTTAATTCCCTGTCACGACAAAGATCCAGCAGGGTTCCACCGTGAATTAAAGGACATGCTCCGTATGGGAGAATACACGTATCCAGATATTATTAAAATGCTAAAAGTCCTGTTGCCTGCGGGCATATACGAAAAACTCAAAGAAAAAGATTGGGAGGTGGGAGAGAAAAAGATCGATTGGACAGCTCTAGAAGCTGAAGATAAGATACGAGTACCAGGTACCGGTCTTGGAGACAAATGTAAAGAATTACCAGAATTATTAATACAAGTTTTGCCTAGATTATTAGCCACGAAAAAGGAAGACTGGGATGCAATCTCAGCCTGTAAACAGAAACAAGACGAAGACACTAGTGATTTTTATTCTAGATTTGAGAAATGTTTTATAATAAACAGTGGTTTGAAGACGAGTAGCGAGTCATACCCTCATCTTTTTGTTACTAAATTAGTCGAGAATTCAAGTCCACAAGTTAAAAATCGAGTTTTGAAAGTCGAGAGTACCTGGCAAGCTAATACTCCGTCCCAAATGCTCCAGATGCTTCAGTACCACCAGAATAGAATCAGAGAAGAGCAAGAACACGAGAGAAGACGTATGAAAGACACGAAAATGAAAGTACTAGTTGCACAATCTGTTCCTCAAGACAGTCAGAAGAGGGGTCCGAATCAAGCCAGTCATCCTGCAGCTCCCGTTAAAGGGACCTGCAATTATTGTAAACAGCCAGGTCATTTTATAAACGAGTGTGCAGTTCTGAAACACAACATAGCCACTGGTAAGACTAAAGAAAGACCACGTCCGCCTAGACAAGAACAAGTTTCACAGACTTCTCAGTCACCACAGAATACACCACAGACAGTTACAGCACCGCAGCCTATAGCTGCAACACAGCATGTTACACAGCAGATGTACCAGTATGCACAGTCCGAGTATCCAGAGTATCAAGCGTATTCATGAAACAGCCTAGAGAGGGAGGTAGGCTTGCCTCTCATCGAGATTCCTGTAGATCAAGAAGGTCCCTATGTACATAGTCAAGTATTAGGGAAAGACAGAAAGTTTTTGATTGATACAGGGGCAAGTAGGACGACTATTAGTCATGACGAGGTTCCAGGGGCTCCGCTCTCAGGCTCTAGAAATGTTTCCCTTGGATTTTCAGGAAAGCCTATTGTAAACGAGATATCAAAGCCAGTTACTTTAGAAGTTGGACCATTGTCCCGAACTACTGATCTAGTGCTTACGAAATCATGTCCAGAAAATTTGTTGGGCATTAAGACACTGAAAGAATTAGGTGCAGTTATTTGTTGTTCCCCAGAGGGAATACGTTTGTTTTTACGTGACTTCAAGGGTCACTATGTTTTACGAGATTTTGATCCAAGATTACTGAATGTCCCGCAGCATCTATGGGCACAAGGTCCAACTGATGTTGGTTTTATGCAAATCACACCCCATCGTGTGACTCTCAAGCAAGGTATAGTCTTACCACGAATCAGACAGTACAGATTGCCACCTGAGGCTGTAGCAGCCTTATCCAAAATTATTGACGAGCTCATTGCTCAAGGAGTAGTTGTAGAAACTGACTCCAATGTATGTAATTCTCCTATCATTCCAGTCATGAAACGTACTGATCCAAATGCACCCCCAGTATATCGATTAGTGATTGACCTTCGAGAACTCAATAAATGTATCATTCCCCAGTACCCAGTTGTTCCAGATATCTCATCCCTGTTGACAGCTATTGATCCTGAGGCAATATTCTTTACCGTAATCGACCTCAAGAATGCATTTTTCAGTGTTCCAATTCATTCAGACAGCCAGTACCTTTTCGGTTTTTGTTTAAATGGAAGGAGCTATAAATTCACACGAGCTCCTCAAGGTTTCACAGAAAGTCCTAGTATTTACAGTCAAGCACTTAAGAGACAACTGGACAATATTCACATGCCAACTGACACTGCCCTGCTCCAATATGTCGATGATCTACTGATCACAGCCCGTTCTGAACGTGACTGCGAGCGAGCGTCACTTACGGTTCTGTACTTCCTAGCCGAGATGGGGCACAAGGTGTCCCCTTCAATGCTTCAATTCTGTGTCCAGCAAGTGATCTACTTAGGCCACTTACTGTCCAAGAGGGGTAGGCAGTTGACATCTGACCGTATCCAGTTAATAGCGAGTCTTCCTCAGCCCAAGACCCAGAAGGAGGTACGAGCTTTTATTGGCCTCACTTCTTATTGCCGACAATGGATTCCTCAGTATGCATTTCTAGCCAAACCACTGATACAGTTAACGACACAGGAGGCAGCCGTATCGACTGTCCTCCCTTGGACATCTGAACATACACTTAGTTTTAATGAGTTGAAGAAAGCTTTATGCCAAGCACCTGTTTTAGCAACACCGAACTACAGTAAGCCTTTTACACTTTTTGTCACAGAACGTAATGGTACAGCATTATCTGTTCTCACACAAGATCAAGCAGGACAATACAAGCCCTGTGCTTATTTTTCGAGCACATTAGATCCAGTAGCCCAGGCGTGCCTCAAGTCAGTTGCAGCCACAGCACTAGCTATCAGACAAAGTGATTCCATAGTGTTAGGACATTCCTTGACAGTACAAGTTCCACACTCCGTGGAAGTTCTTTTAAACCGAACACAGACTCAGCACTTGACTATTGCACGTTTGACAGGTTATGAACTGACACTGTTCCAGCCACACATAGAAATCAGACGCTGCAACGTTCTAAATCCTGCTACACTGTTACCGTCAGTTACTTCAAATCCTGCCACACATGACTGTGTGGAAGTAGTTAACACTATAACAAAGCCAAGACAAGACCTGACAGATATTCCGTTACCAGATCCCGACCTGACACTTTATGTGGATGGTTCATGTATGAGAACAAGTACAGGAGAACTAGTAGCCGCGTATGCAGTGACTACTGACACTGAAGTTATTGAAACACACCGTATTGACACCCTGTCTGCTCAAGCAGCAGAGCTAGTTGCTCTGACCCAAGCCTGCATACATGCCAAGAACCTGAAAGTTAATATCTACACAGATTCACGCTACGTATTCGGAGTCGTACACGACTTCGGAGTGCTCTGGCAGGAGAGAGGTTTCATGACTTCTCATGGAACCAAGATTCAGCATGGGTTCCTTATTCAAGCTCTGTTAGATGCAATACATTTACCGACATCTATCGCTATCATGAAGTGCAAGGCACATACTAAAGTTACTGACATTATTTCCCAAGGTAATGATCTAGCGGATCGAACAGCCAAGCTTACAGCACAGACACCAGACATACCCGTTAACAAGACACCGACATCCACTCTAGAACAGACTACTTGTATGACAGTCAAGGACCCTACTCAAGATGTCATAGATATCCAGTCACATGCTACTCCCGAAGAAATCAAGAAATGGTCCGAACAAGGAGGGGTCCAGACAGATCAGGGATGGTTGACGAAGGGAAAAGCCACATGGTTTCTCCCCGACTCTATGGTTCAAGTCATTATTAATACCGCACATAGTCCTGCACACCTAGGAGAAAAAGCCATGATAGACAGTATCCAGAACATTTGGTTTAACAAGCATTTACGAGCTGCAGCCAAGCAGAAAGTCCGTACCTGTATGATATGTTGCCAGTTCAATCCAGGTAAAAGTGTCCCGGTGGAACAAGGTGGGTTCCAGCCTCCTGACCACCCTTTTGAAGTCCTCCAGATGGATTATATTCAGATGGAGCGATGTCGAGGTTTCAAGTATGTCCTTGTAGTTGTATGCGCTTTGTCCAGGTGGACAGAAGCATATCCAGTCCCAGATTATACAGCCGCGACCACTGCCAAGCAGTTGGTTCGTGAATTCTTCCCCCGCTATGGACTCCCTAGGGTCGTTCATTCTGATAACGGCCAGCCATTCTCATCTGAACTTATGAAGCACGTTTCCCTTTTACTAGGGTACCAGTGGAAGTTCCATTGTGTACGCCATCCAGAAGCAGCCGGTCTCGTAGAGAGACATAACCAGACCCTAAAAATCCGCATCGCCAAAGTTTGTAAAGAGAAAGGTGTAGACTGGCTAGTAGCTCTGCCAGTCGCCCTATTTTATATGCGCATGGTCGCACATTCCAGATCAGGTCTGTCCCCTTATGAGGTCGTATTCGGCCGCCCCCCGAATATGTGGGGTACACCTAGACCCCGAAGTATTACCGATGTTTCCAGTAATATGCTGACAGATTACCTAGCTTCCTTGATGTCTGCCCTACACTCTTGTCGTTCACAGGTTGCCACCGCATTTCCCGACAATACTGAAGTGAAACCACATGAGGTCCTTCCAGGCGACCTAGTCCTTGTGAGGAATTTTGATCGTTCAAGTCCGCTGGAGCCTCGCTGGAAGGAACCGAAGTTAGTCCTTTTGACCACCCGTACTGCCGTCAAGTTGGAAGGCAGGAAGGGGTGGGTGCACCTGTCGCATGTCAAGAAATTTCACGGACTCCGACTAAAAACTGTTTCCAAGAACATTTCCAAGGATTGTCAAGATTTTAAAGACTGCCAAGATACTATTATCAAGGACTGTCCCGCTATTGACTCTGATTCAAAGGATTCCCTGTTAGAGAAAACTCCACAGCAGGAGTATAAACAGAAGCTTCGGTCTAGTAAAATAAGTCAGCCAGTTTAATTGTCTAAGTCCCCCTGGGTGAAACGGTTAGACAGGTATCTGACATGTATGAGATAGACCCCCATAGTGAGAGAGTTAGTCAAAACTCTATCCGATGTATCGTTTTTCTAAGTTTTATATTGTTTTTGAGCTTGATGATTACCTGCACGAGTTATGCATTTCATCTATGTTTTCCAATTTCTCATGTAAATAAGTTTTCTAATGCTACAGTAGAGCACACGTTTAGTGATCTGCCTCCTCACGAACTATCCTATCGTCTTGCTATGCGCAACAATTCCTTTATCCGTATGTTACATTATTCACACCAGACCAGCAATGCCACTAATTGTTGGGTGTGTGGTCGACTCCCCCCTTTCCAGACACCGAAGGGAGTTCTGCCACTGTTTCCTTATCCGTTTTCACATAATGGTTCATGTGGAGCCTGGTCCATGTTAACGTCATCTTCAACTGATATGTCCCTTCTGAATAGTACATGTTTTCCAGACAAGCAAGGTCTCACCCATAGAACTGGGTTAGACCTAGAAAATGAAGTTTATAATTTAGGTAATTATTCTTCGAATTTCATGGTTCTGAATGTTCAGTCTGATCCTACTCCAGACTTACCTGCTATTTCAGTACTACCAGTCAAAGGCGAATTATGTGTCCGAAATAATGGTTCCGCACATGTAGGACATAGTGATTGTACTACTATTGTCAAGTATAGTGACAGTGGGAAATCTATTTTCAAAGCTTCACGTCATTCTTATTTTGTTTGTGGTCAGACCGCATATGTTCGTCTGCCCCTCGATTGGGATGGAACATGTTACATTGCCTTCCTACTGCCACCAGTTTTCCTAGCCCCATCTGATTATCACAGAAACACACATCTAGTACACATTAGACATAGAAGGGAGATCGAGTCCCCGATTGTCGATCAAACTGAAACTGCTCTAGAACAGTATACAGATTTCAATAAAGGATTCTTCTTCTTTATAGGACCTATCCAGAATAGTAAGTTAATCCGTAGGTTAACAAGAACTCTTGAAGCAGTAGTGAATGAGACTGCCTCTGCCCTAGGTAACTTAACCGAAGAGCAATCTGCTATGAGATTTGTCGTGCTCCAAAATCGTCTCGTTCTTGACGTCATACTGGCCGATAGAGGAGGAGCATGTAGAGTCATCGGATCTAGTTGCTGCATTTTCATTCCTAATAACGCACCGTCTGTTTATTCAGCTATAACCAGACTTCATAAAATTGCCCATCAGTTACACCAGAATCCAGGCACCTGGACATGGTCCGGTTGGTTTTGGAGTATAATTTCTGCCTGGGGATGGAAAGTATTGTCATTTCTAGGTATTGCAGTAGCGATCATATTCAGTTGCTGCCTCTGTATACAATGTGGCCCTGCGATTTGCGGCATTTGTGCTACATCCTGTATTCCAAGTCCTAGTCCTAAGTCCCGTTCCAAGACAATTCGAGACGAGCAAATGATACTGTATGAAATGATAGATGGTATCATGAATATTGATGTTTCCTGATGGAAACGTAGTGACAAGGAGGGAATGTGGAAAAGTAAATTTTGCCATGTTCTGTGTCCCTACGTGTTCCCCATCTTATGTTATATGTGCATGATTAATATGCAATATGTATTCCCCATGATCGATTAAAGACGCAATTACAGTTGTGTCCATCTCTAGTATGCCAGTTTTCAGTTCTCGTTAAAGCTACGAGTACTAGGCCTATGTAAAGTTATGTTGCCACGTTTTACAGTGTGCACGTTAATTCATTGTAAAGTCCCCGTTTCTAGGCCTCAAAAGGGCCCGGACACCAGATTCAGCTCCTGTCTCCTGAACCCTCGCTGAGGAGCGATACAGCCCCCACCTGTATCCCTGACCCTTCACTTACTTCCTGCCTCACAGTGCCCGGCTCGGCCTGGCTCTGCCTGCCAGTCTGCCAAGAGTATGTTATGATTCTAGTTATCAGTCCAGCTCTCCTTCCCTGCATTCCTAAGCTACTGAATCGCATCAATAGTTTCCGTCATGGTCTAGCCTTTACGTCTCCATGTAAGAGAAATACTGTATTTATGGTCATTTAATATTCCTCAACACACACTACATGTAGAATAATGCATGCACCAGTCTTAGTGTCTGTTAGCCTTTGCCCTGATAACTTTTGGATTCTATCAACATGTTCTCTAAACATCAGATACTAGATAGTGTTTAGGTACATGTCGCTCTGACTCTCCAGACTTTCGTCTCTCCTTCTAGCTCAGAAGTCATAGCCCCCAGCTTCTCCCTAGTAACACGTCATTGCCAGCTTGCGCGCACCACTAGGTTAGAGGTCCCGGCTCCTTAGGTAGCCCCCTCCATGTTTCCGCCCCATTTATGACATATTCCGTTACGTTTACATCACATGTCTATGTATACGCCTCTTGTTACACCTACTTTCTGCCTTATCTTTCACGACTGCTACAGGCCCTGCCCACTGCTACGCCTATTGTATTGAATACCATGTATTTTGTTTAAGTATATATACTTGTGCACTGTTATTAAAAGTTGCCATTCCTTTGTCCCTGCCCCGTGCAGCGCTGCCATCCTATTCCCGTGCAGGTTGTCCTGTTCCTGTCCTTTATGCTGTATTAAACCTGCAAACTCCAGTTACCTCGAATCTTGACTCTTATTTATTGAGCTATCTGTTATTGTATATCCAGTCAAAAATAGAGGTATTATTTATTTATTTACCACAAATAGTACTGGAGTTTGGAAATTCTAGGATGGCTTTTTAACCACCCTTAGTACTGAAAAGGGCAATTAAAGGATTGTGATCAGTATTGACAATAAAGGATACTGCCCAAACATGCATGTAAAAATGTTGCGTGCCCTACCACAAAGCCTCATTTTCAATTACTGAACATGGATGTTCGGAACTGCGGAGAGTTCAAAAAGCAAAACCAAATATCTCTTTAATACGATTTCCTATTTTTTTGCACTAACAGCACACCTGATCCAAAATAACTAGCATTCATAATGATTATGCTAGTATCCCTAATAAAGAATGGTCTCAAGAGTTTGGCAGCAACAATGTGCCATTTTACCTTTCAAAAGCACTCTGACATGCATCATTCAATTCATACAATGCACCTTGTGTTAATACGTTTCTTAGTGGATTGGTAATATCAGCCAATAGGACTCGCCTATGAAAGAGCTGTAGGTTTTGCCAATGTATTTTAGCCATGCTGTACACCAGCATGGCTGTTGTTCAGCATGGCCAAAAGGTAGTAACCTATAGGAGAGTGGCATAGAGAGGATTGTAGAGGCATAGAGGGGAGTAGAGTGGTGTACAGTGTTGTAGAGTGGAAGGGCGTAAAGTGGAGTGGCGTAAAGCAGAGTATAGTTGAGTGATGCAGAGTTTGAGTATAGTACCTCTGTCGAGTACCAACACAAATAAAACTTTTTTTGACTTTGAGTATAGTACCTTAGAGTGGGGTGGCATAGAGTGTCATGGAGTGGGGTAATGTGCAATAGAGTGGAGTGGCATAAAGTGGCTTGGGGTGATGATGTAGAGGAAGTTGTGTACAGTGGAGTAAAGTGTTATAGAGTAGAGTAGCATAGAGAGGAGTAATATGTTGTTGAATCGAGTGGCATCGAGTGGAGTAGAGTGGCTTGGAGGAAGTAGAGTGTCGTAGAGTGGAGGGCTATACACTGGAGTAGACTGTCATAGAGTGGAGTTGAGTGTTGTTTGATTTGAGTGGTATAGCGTGTCGTGGAGTGGTGTAGAGTGGAGTAAAGTGGTGTGGCGTGGCATAGAGAATGTTGCGTAGAGTGGATCAGAGAGTCAAAAAGTGGAGTGGCATGGGGTGGAGTAGAGTGTTGTAGAGAAAAGTGGCATAGAGAGGAGTGGTGTGTCGCAGATGGAATGACATTGAGTGGAGTGGTATAGAGTGGAGTATAGTGTCAGAGAGTGGATTGGCACATAATAGCATGGAGTGGCACAGAGTACTATGGCATAGAGTATCATGGAGTGGAGTGACAGAGTGGTGTAGAGGGGGCTGAGTAGAGTGTTGTAGAATGGCTTAGAGTGGAGTACAGTATCATACAGTGGCATAAAAAGGTGTACAGTTGTAGAGTGGAAGGCATAAAGTGTCTTTATAATGGAGTGGCATAGAGTGGAGGAGTGCAGAGTGGCGTGTTGGAGAGTGAAACAAAGTGTTGTGGAGTGGCACAGAGTGCAGTAAAGTGTCATAGAGTGGGGTGGCATAGAGTGGCATAGAGTGGAGTGGCGTACAATGTTGTGGCATAGAGTGGAGGAGTGTAGAGTGGATGGGCAACGAGTGAAGTGATTTGCAATAGAGTGGCATGTTGTAGAGTAGAATAGTGTACCATGGAGTAGAACGGAGTCGCGTAGAGGTAAATGGAGTGTCGTGGATTAGAGTGGCATGTCGTAGAGTAGCATGGCATGTTGTAAAGTGTTGCAGAGTGGAGTGGCATAGAACAAAGTAGCTTAGAGTGCAGTGTTGTGTCAGTAGAGTGGCACCTCAGAGTGGTGTGTGGTTGATGGGCGTGTCAGTAGAGTGGCGTGTCATAGAGTGGCATGTCATAGAATGGAGTATCGTAGAGTGGAATGGTATAGGGTGGAGTGGCATGGTATAGTATGGAGTGGCGTGTTGTAGCATGGAAGGTCGTAGAGTAGAGTGGAGCAGGGTGACTAGGCGTAAAGTGGAGTGTCCTCGAGTGGAGTGGAGTGGTGTATTGTAGAGTGGAATGGTATAGGGTGGAGTGGCTTGGTATAGTATGGTGTGGCGTGTTGTAGTGTGGAAGGTCGTAGAGTAGAGTGGAGCAGGGTGACTAGCCGTGAAGTGGAGTGTCCTCGAGTGGAGTGGTGTATTGTAGAGTGGAGTTTCATAGAGTGGAGTGTTGTAAAGTGGAGTGGCATGTTGGAGAATGAACCAGAGTGGAGGGGTGTAGCGTGATATAGAGTGTAGCAGAGTGTTGTGGAGAGGTATAGAGTATGCATGGTGTGGTAGTGCACTGCCAAAACAGACATCATATTTTCAATTAAAATGACCATTACGTTTGCACAGACATACAGTTTTACTGATAAAACTGTACAGCGCACAAAATTAATCTGTGGATATGGCATCACCTAGTGTATTGATTTGTTTTGATCGTATTCAAATATTTGTTTTCCACCACACTTCAGAATTACAAAACAATGTGCTATATTCTGGAATATCTGCACAATTCATTACCAGACATCTATATTTTGTGGTGTGGTAGAAAAAAGAAGTTTCACAACTCCAGTGGCCAGCATGATTGTTCATAAAGCCTCTTGCTTTCAAGTCAGAGAAAGAAAAGTAAACACCAAGTTTCCTCAGAAGACAGGGCCTGACATGTGACCTCTGTCTTTCAATGCACAGTAAATGTGACAGGATAAGAAAAAAATGTGAAGGTCTGTTTACAGAATGCAAGCACTCGTGGAATAATCCAATAAACAGGCTATGCTCCATGAAGGGACTAACTCATGCTGGACAACCTAAAACAAATAAAGCCAGAAAACAGAAAGCAAGCAATTGTGAATTACAATGCACAAAACCAATGGTAAGCCATAGTTCATAGCTTTCAGAATGTCCTCAGGATATCTTTCACAAATTAAACAGCTCCACTGTTTTGTAGGCTTCGACCTAAAATGAGGAATAAACTTTGAGTAAAATGCAGCTAATTCTAAAAAGGATCTAAGCTAATTCTTGTTTATTGTGGTAGGTGCATTGATACCTTTTTATTAGTTTCATCTTGGGTATTATACCTTTGATCAAAGCACTGGTTGCTGAGGATGGTTAAACATTTTCTTGCATAATTTGCAGAACCAAATGAAGTGTGCCGAGCTACTGTACAACATGGTTGGTATTTTACCATTTCAAAGCTGTAATACTATGCCTGAGTGGTATTGGCTTTTGTCATTTTACAGCTCGACATGAACAGCACTGGACTAGTCCTATGCTTAAAGACTTTGCTGTAGAAACGGCAAAATAATTTGTCCCTTTCTATCTCGGCGTGGATGGCACTGTGCTAATCCTATGCTTAAAGATTTTGATAGAAAAGCAGACATTTGAGGTGAACAGATCTAGAATGTCGCTGGTGTTGAGAGTGCTCTTTACAGGAGCTGCCTTCCACCTGAACTTGAGAACTACCTAGAGTTCTCTGCTTCTTTTTTGCATAATTTATGCATCACTCTATGCCTGAAAGGGTATTGTTTTGACTTATACTGGATGCTCCCTTGTGTCTGGCCACAGCTATACCAAAGAGCTTGAAGTAGAGCGAAACACTGTGTCACAGGTTGCTTTTACTAATTTCAGGTTGGCTTGGCTGGTATTTTACCAATTCAAAGCTGTAATACTGCACCTGGAGTGGTAATTGGCTTTGTCATTTCACAGCTCTGCATGGACTGCACTGTGCTAGTCCTATGTTTAAAGACTTTGCTGCAGAAATGGCAAAATACTTTGTTCCTTTCTATCTCGGTGTGGATGGCACTGTTCTAATCCTATGCTTAAAGACTTTGATAGAAAAGCAGACATTAGAGGTGAGCAGATCTAGAGTGTCACTGGTGTTGAGAGTGATGTATACAGGAGCTGCTTTCCACCTAAACTTGAGAACTACCCAGAGTTCTCTGCTTTTTTTTGGCATAATTTATGCGTCACTCTATGCCTGAAAGGGTATTTTTTTTACTTATACTGGGTGATCTCTTGTGTCTGGACAAAGCTATACCTCTCTGAAGAGCTCGAAGTATAGCGAAAAAACACTCTGTCAGGGGTTGCTTTTACTCATTTCAGGTTGGCTTAGTTGGTATTTTACCAATTCAAAGCTGTACTACTGTGCCTGGAGTGGTAATTGGCTTTTGTCATTTTACAGCTTGGCATGGACAGCACTGAGCTAGTCCTGTGCTTAAAGACTTTGCTGTAGAAATGGCAAAAGACTTTGTCCCTTTCTATCTCGCCTGGATAGCACTGTGTTAATCATATATATATATATGTTGAAATCGGAAGCACCGCCGAAACTGATCGCGGACCGGAAGGGACTGGAGATAGCGGTCGGGCGCACGGGGAAGAATTACGAAGAACCGGTAAGCCGCCATTCCCGCGCTAGCTGACTCCCGTCTCTATTTGCATCTGTAAAGGTCCATTATATGATCTCTGCGGCAAGGCGAGTAGGTTTTTGAGCATTAGAACCCAGGGAGGCTTCCCTGTGGTCTTGCAGCATACAACATGTGCGATGAGGAGGAACGCCGCCAAGCGGCTCTGGATGTATTCAAAAAACGCGCACTAGGCACAAGCGCTGAGGTCAACATTAGAGACAAGAGGGATGCACCTCCAAGCACCCTTAAACAACTTTTTTTGAAATTGGAGCGAATGAGCGAGAGGGAGATACGCAAGTGGTGGGAGGCCACCTCCCTGCAAAACTATATGGATGTTAACCGTGTACCGAGAGGGCTTCGCATATACACGGTTCCTGCCTATGAAAGCCCTGACCCACTGCTCTTAGAACAATGGGCAGAACTGACAGCTGCATTCTGCAAAGCCATGCTGGAGCTTTTAGTTAAGTTCGCATGGAGTGACAGAACCAAGGCAATAAATGAGATATCCTCCCTTGAGGTGGAAATTGCAAAGGAAACGGATGAAGTAATTGTGAAGCAACTGCGCGACGAGATGAAAAAACGCCTGGTCCGATATGAAATGAAAATACGTCAACGTAAACAGGAGAAGTTTGAAAGGGACGAGCATGATTATGCCCAGGGAAGAATCTTGACATTCTCAAAAAAATTCGATGGACCAAGAAAAGCCCTCAAAAAAAGCTCCAGTGCTGGGCCAGTGGAGGAACCGCCCACCTCAGAATCCTCAGCAACAGAGGAAGAACCGTCTGAAGATGAGAGACCAACTACGAGCAATGCAGGAAAGAAGACTCCTTTTCATTTGGAGTTCGATCTTATCCGAAGCACTTGGCTAAGAGGAGGGAAGTTGAAACCACCCGAAAAGGACGCAGAACAAGACGAGGCGGCTGGCAGAGGAAGAGGAAGGAGCAGAGGGGCGGGACAACAGGTTCACAAGAGAAGAGGCAAAAAGTGGTAGACGCGGGGCTGACCATAATTAACCTCACTGACAATCCCCTAACAACGGCCGAAGAAGAAACCCTTAAATTGGGGCTGAGTTTTTGTCCCAACAAGAGACTTGAATATACACAAACTCGGATTGACCTGTTTAACATGACCAGAAAGATGAAACTACATAAATTCCACAAACTTAAACCTCACACGGAGGGTCTGAAGAAAACACGTAAGAAAACCACCACATATCCGACTGACATATTATCTATTAAAGATCTGCAAACGACACGGGTGCTAGAAGATTTGCAAGCTGAACAACAAGATGTAACTAGTGATATTAATATCAGTTCAAGAGCAATGAACATTGAACAACAATCTCCTATCACTAATTTCAAGGCACCCTCACAGTTTAACCCGCAAATGCCATATGACGCAATTGACACCTTTGCGGATGCGGTAACACGTGATCTTATATTACACAGACAGTCGAGTGCCAATAGAGCCTGTAAAAAGAACAACTTAACGCAAGAACAATTAAATATTCTTTCTACATTCAAAGACAATAAAGAAGTAGTGGTGAAACCCTCAGATAAGGGTGGGAATGTAGTTTTATTAACACGTAATCAATATTGTAAGGAATCCCTAAGACAACTTGAGGTACCCGGCGACTACCAAAGAACATCTATGGAACAATATAAAGAAAGTATTCGTTCATATCATGTTTTGCTGACCAAAGGGCGGAACAAGTCTATATTGGACACAGATGAGTTTCTGTTCCTACGTAATCCGGAACCCATACTGCCAACCTTCTATCAATTACCGAAGGTTCACAAAGACTCTAAGAACCCTCCGGGACGACCTATCGTCTCCTCTAAGGGGAGTCTAACAGAAAATCTATCCATTTATATAGACTCATTCCTCTCACCGTTGGTTGTTTCCTTACCATCCTTCGTGAAAGACACTAAAGACTTCATCCAACAAATTGACCAGATCGCATGGGACCCATCTTACCTACTAATTACCTTAGACATATCCAGCCTCTATACATGTATTCAACATGATCATGGTATAGAGGCTGTTAAGTACTTTCTCGATAAGAGACCAGCCAAATATGTCCTGCATGGGCAATGTTTGATCGAATGCCTAAGTTTTTGTCTAACTAACAACATCTTTTTGTTTCAGAATGAATTGTTTAGACAACTGAATGGTACAGCGATGGGAACCTGCTTCGCCCCCAGCTACGCGAATCTTTTCGTCGGCTGGTGGGAGGAGCAGGTTGCCCTAGTAGGTGAAAATCTTAAATGGGCAAACCAGATTGTTGTCTGGCGTCGATATATCGACGACCTCTTCTTGGTGTGGAGGGGCTCCTCCACACAAGCTGAGGAATTTGTTGAAGCACTTAATACCAACACTCTAAACCTGAGATTTACATCAAAAATCAGTACAAATGAAGTGCACTATCTTGACTTAAGAGTCTATGTACATCAGGGTAAACTAGAGACCAGTCTCTATCGCAAGCCAACAGCAGGCAATAGTATTTTGCACTACGAGAGTGGTCATCCCTCAAGTTTGATCCGTAGCATCCCCTATGGGGAGCTACTGAGATTAAGACGGAATTGTTCTCTGGAGTCCGAATTCGCCAGAGCTGCACATGATAGCATTGCTAGATTTCGAGCTAGGGGCTACGCACAATGTCTTCTTGATAGTACTTACAAGAAAGTATCAAAGATCCCAAGAAAAAATCTTTTTTCACCAAAGCCCCCCTCTGTGGAAGATAAGGATTCCAGATCAAAATTCCGCCTAATAACAACTTTTTCGGATGAGGTTCCTCAATTGAGACATATTCTTATGAGGAACTGGCACATCCTACAAACTGACCCCATTATAGGGAGTGATGTTCCAACTAAACCTCTCATAACCTTTAGAAGGTCCAAGTCGATCAAAGATACGGTAGTGCAAAGTCATCTATTGCCATTACCAGCTAAATCCACAGGAACTCTCAAAGAAATGGAGGGATTTTTTCCATGTGGAAAATGTAAAGCCTGCGAGAGTAGTAGAAGAACATTAACCTATAAGGTTCCAGGACTCAGTCAACCTAGACGCATTAACAAATTCATCACATGTACAACTCCCTTTGTGGTATACTGTCTAGTTTGCCCATGCGGTCTCCAGTATATCGGGAGTACAATGAATAACGTGAAGCTTCGGATACTGGAACACCAAAGGGCAATCATGAATAAAGATCCAAATTACCCTGTTGCACGTCATTTTGCCGAGAAACACGGAAGCAATAGGGAACTGCTCCGGTTTTACGGGATAGACCATGTGCCTCAGAACCCCAGAGGTGGAGACAGAGTACTCCGTCTCCGCAGACTTGAATCACGATTCATAATAGATCTGCAAACCAAACAGCCTCAGGGACTGAATATAGGAGAAGAAATGACAGTACACCTCGGAAGATAAAGCATGATAGCTATCGTAGCCTTTTATAACTAGGATGAAACTGTAATGAATTATAACATCTGCATTTTGAAAGGTATACACTATTGTGTTGAAGCTTCTTTTTCCTTTTCCTTTCCTTCTCCAATGCTTCTTTGCTCCCACTTCTGCGTCTTTCCCTCCCTCCCATCCTTTGTTCTCCAATTACATATGATAATTCTTTTTCTCCCCTACCATTCTATTCTCAGAAAATATATAGAGAAATTTTCTTCTTTTTTGCGAACCAGTGCTTAAGGCATTTAAGGTGTATCTAAAAAAATAATGTAATCTGGCCAACATAATTGAATGACCTGAGATAATGTTGAACTCATTGTGGTTTCTGCAAACTTTAGATAATTTCCTGTAAATTTTGTAAATATTATGCCTTGCTAACTTTGCTGGATAATTTTTAATTGAGTATAAGTTGAATGCTATGGGAGCTATGCCGATCCACGGCTAGATTTTGTTTTGTTTTGTCTCTATGTTTTCCACACAGCGTGATGCCATTTAATTGAATTGTGATCTTGGGTCACGGGGTAGATATGCCAGATCTATGCCGATACACGGCAATATCTTATGTTTTCTGGCAGTGGCATCAATAATATGGGTACATAAATAGAAAAACGAGTACTAGGAAATTATAGTTAAATATTCTGTATATTTGAATACTATCATGATAGAATTACTGTATAATATTTGTATATATCGCTAGTAAATCTTGTTTTCTCCTATGTAAATATGGCTGCCACAATCACCCCACATCCGCGTTTAAATTCACATCCATACAATTTTCGCTAAGTCCGCTTTTTGTTTCTGTAGCACATAGTACAAATAAGCGTCATAGACCTTAGGTCATTGACACTGAAGAAGGACTAGAAGTTCGAAACGCGTCTGTCATCTGTGTTGTGTGCTGAATAAAGACACTTTGCCTGAACCTGGAGTGCTTTAACTCTCTTTCTGGAATGAGAGGGGGACCTTGGAGCTTTTATATATATATATATATATATATATATATATATATATATATATATATATATATATATATATATATATATATATATATATATATATATATATATATATATATATATACCTACATACATATACAGTACAAGAGGGGAAAGCACTGCCGAAGGGTGCACAAAATGTAGGAGGGCAGTAGGGGGTAAAAGAAATCCTAACGGGGTGGGATGGTTAGAGGGGTACACAAAAATGTGGGTCGGAGGGGATGGCGACAAGCAACAATGGGGCAGAGACCTCTGCTTAAGAAAAAAAAATAAGAATAAAGTTGGAAAAAAAGCGCTGGTCAAGTCATAAGGTTTTTAGGTCAAGCCTGGGCAGCGCATGCGCTGCTCTGTGAGGCATGCTGCATTTGAGTATGTACTTGAAGCGCCGCACACTCTCCGCCCATATTTTTCATTGGCTTGTGTCATTGTCCTTTGTAAATGCTGGCTTCTGATTCATTAGTAGGCTTGTTAGCCCCTCCTTAGTACCGCCTTGTCTTCATTTGTAACGTCCCATGAGGACTGCCCTTTTACTTCTGTTGTTACACGGCATGTCTTATTTAGTCTGTCAGTACTATTTTTAAATGAGTTTTTCCTCCCGCAGGCACGACATGCTTTCCTACAACATTCAGCACACCAAGCACACTTTCACTTTCCAAGCTGCATAGGACGATGGCGGTCGCTTCTTTGAAAAAAAATAGTTCTCGCATTTAAAAGAGTTTGAGCTATTGGCATTGTAAATGACAATGCCTTTTATTTATATGTTAACTATCAAAACAGATAAATAAAAGGCATTGTCATTTACAATGCCAATAGCTTCAACTCTCACAAATGAAAGACCTATTGCATTGCACATGCTTGTTTATTATTGTGGATGAGGGCAGGCCCACACTGAATGCAGGACTAGGCAAGAGTGGGCAAGCA
This sequence comes from Lissotriton helveticus, assembly GCF_964261635.1. Taxonomy (NCBI): domain Eukaryota; kingdom Metazoa; phylum Chordata; class Amphibia; order Caudata; family Salamandridae; genus Lissotriton; species Lissotriton helveticus. The sequence continues at coordinate 673,788,263 of NC_136073.1, read as the reverse complement.
ACAAAAGGTTCATCGTGTGAAGAGAGAGAGGAGCCAAGAACACATTGCATAGAGGTAGGAAGATGGGAGAGAGCAGCAACATGATGGACACTAGAAGGTTGGCGGGAGAAGCAAGCAACATGAGGGACAGCAGGAGGAGGGTGGGAGGGGCAAGCAACATGATGGACAGTGGGAGGACTAAGAAGCTCAGTGGTAACAGGAGAAGAGAAGAGGGACAATTAACATGACAGACAGCTGGAGGATGGTAGGAGGAGGCAAGCAACATGACAGATAGCAGGAGGAGAGTGAGAGGGTCAAGCATTTTTTTTATTTACTTAAGTTTTATATAGCGCTGGCTAGACCCGGAGGTATCACAGAGCTTTACATAAGGTTCCACAAAATAACAAAGTTACATAAGTTACAAATTACATCAGTTACTCTGAAAATGTTTCAAGAGCGTAGAAGATTAAATAAATGGAGTTTAGAAGGGTAACGGGGTAGGAGGTAGAGAGGATGGAGAGACGAAGGAGAGTCTGCCCAAAGTCTGGCTGGGTAGGTGACGGCCGAGGGGGAAGTCCACAGCCCATCTCCTCTATAGCTATCGGGTAGCTCCACCGGGCATCAGCCAAACAGCTAGGTCTCAACGGGAAACCAATTAAAGAGTAAAGAGGAGGGATAAATGGAGCATAAGGGGGTGGAGCAAAGGGGTAGGAGGGAGAATACAATGGAGAGATGCAGTAATTCCTGCCCAAAGTCCGGCTGGGTAGGTGACGGCCGAGGGGGTAGTACATCGCCCATCTCCTCTTTAGCTATCAAGTAGCTCCACCGGGCATCGGCCAAAAAGCTAGGTCTCCATGGTCAGAGGTAGGTTCACAGATTCAGTATCCTGATGGGTAGGCCAGAAGGGGGATGTGTTGATGTCCACTGATGTGTCCGAGGTAGGGACCATTGTGGCAGCCATCTTGAGGTCAGGCATGGGATTCTGACCTTGGAGTTAAAATCTGCCAGATTCCCATTTTAGTCTTTCGCTTTGGGGGGGGGGGGGTTTGTTCTGCAATGCAGATGTGAGGAGCTCTCTGGCCCCATTGCTTGCTGGGGCATCCAGTCCAGGTATCTTCGACTAATGGCGCATCCTTGCTGGGTTCTTAGCTGTGCACAATTTGGCTTTTCTTCAGCTTATCTTGCACTCCTGGCTTCAAGGCATGTACTGTGACCCTTTGGAGGCCACTTCCGCTCCCCAGTATTAATCTTTGCCACTCACCAGGGGGAGCCTTTCCGTGACCATTTAGTTATCAAGGACAGTGTGAGTAAACACATGCACTCTCATGAAGTGCTTTTACAAGAAGGAATAAATAGCTGTGAGTGTGTGAAAAGTGGAAGGACAATGGGCAAGGGAGCAACACTTGGGCCATGCTCTCTGGGAGGACAAACCCAAGAAGAGGAAGTTAAGCTGGCATGCTGTAGTAATAAATCACTACCAATTAATAAGTTCCAACGTTAAGTTTATTGTCATGAATATAACAGGTGCTTCCAGCTTGGCGGCAACAGCTTAATCACAACGTTCTAACCCACACTCCGGAATGGAGCGCGGTTCATACCAAGAGGTCAGGGAGAGGAGGGGTGAACGGGGAGGGAGAGGAGGAGAGGAAGATTACAACACACCTCCCTCCTTATGAAAAGATAGAGGGAAAGTGTGCAGGGTGGATATACGCAGGGAAGACTGGGGAGGGGGAAAATGCGTATGTGGTCCCAAGCCAAGTTCTGTATCGATGGGGTGAGTGGCCCTATTCTCATATACAATTGCAGAAATATGGTAAGACTCTTTAAAACATTAATGGAAGAACAAGAAAAATAAACAGGTTGCATTTCCTATGTTAATCAACTGTGACTGTCATGTGCATTTGAAATATTTACGATGACGCATTTCCAGCGTTAAACAACAGTAAAAGTCTGGTGCCTTTAAAAATTCAGAAAAGGAGTAAGAAGGCTATGCAGTTACTTTGTCAAACTTTAAGCAACTGGAACAGTCTGGAACCAACGGGGAGTGCCAATCATAACGATGGACGAAGCTAATCAGTGTATGCATTATGTAACACTGCGGGCATCCTCATGTTGGTGGAAACCAAACATCACCACCTTTTCCCATTTAGCTCTCCCTTGTCCAAGCTTACTACTCCGTCTATTTCTCCCTGGGATTCCAAACTCCTACTGATGGAATTACCATCCCTTACCGGAAGATTTAGAATGGCTGTACAGTCCTTTTCTCTGGGCCGTAGCTTGTGCCCGGACGCACCCCTAAGGCTACCACTGATGAAACCCACTTCCGTTTCCATGTACTTATCAATACCAGGACCGGGCCTTCTTCTGCTCCCACTTCCTTGGTCATGACTATTATTGCCATCTTTGTCGCATTTGGTTTTAGACAGCCCCCGATCATTTGCATGAGTCTCCTCAGGCTTGAGTGTGTCCTCCTGTTCCCTCTTGGGTTTGCCATACACGAAATCATACGTGTCTCCTGAGCCCTTGCACTTCGGCTTCTTCCACATACCATAATCTTGACCCCTCTTCCCTTCCTTGACTTTTAGTGGGGATCCTTTTAGGTCTCTCGGCTTTATGTTGCACCCCCTTTCCATCATTCCATACTCGATCCCTTGTATGTATTCATTTTTTATTTCTCCTTTAGACTCGATGTATCTTGCACCTCTCACTCTTTCTAGATCACAATTGTCCTTATGCTCCTCTAACCACTTGGGTTGGAGCCCATCCGGCTTCATTCTGTGCTGCATCACCTTGCAAACGGACTGGTTGGTTTTATTCATCTGCCATCCTCTTTCTTTGGTTGTGGTATCTACACTCACCACCATACTTCCCAATTTTCCAACCGTCTTCACTTTTTGTTTACTACTGTCCATTCTCTCTGATTTCTTACGTATTTCTCTTTCCTCCGCCTGGCTTTGATATGTGTTTTTTTTCTTGTTGTGTTCATCCCTAATAGCTTCACTTTCCCACTTCTTTTCCTTTGCAGTATTTTCAAATGCTGCCGTAATCTTAGGTGGTTGCATGCGAACGTTAACAGTTTCTCCTCTGGTATTTTGTTTGCTTTGATATCCTGCCAGCTCATTCCTGTGTCCTTTTATTCTTTTTTCCCATGAAATCCTCAACTTCTGTTGATCTCTCCACCCTAGCGTGTTGATACTACTTCTCGTTATGTATATAGTACTCCTCGTATTGTTTTCTTTATAAACTACATCCATGACTTTGTAACCAATAATCTGTATATCCTCCCCTGCATATGTTTGCAGGACTGCGTTGGCCTCTTTTAGTTCATTGCCATATTTTTTTGCAAATTTTCTGTCCCAATCTTTTTTGCTTACCATGCTATATCTCGAACCAGTGTCATTAATCATTTCTGTCTCAACTTCTTCTATTAACACAGTGCATCTCAGAGCTATCTTGCTGGCACTGACATCCTCTTTGCCCTCCATCCTTTCCTTAAAACTTTCATCCATATGTGCCATTCCACTAGTGGCTAGTATATAATATTCGTCCCACACGTTCAGAATATTCTCATACATGTTTCTATCAGTACCTGACATGAAAACCTTCTCCATGTTGTGATACATTTTCCTTCCACCCTTACCTAAGCTGTGGAGTAGAATTTCCGCTTTGGCTTCCGGTGACAAGGATGCTACTTCTTCTTCCAAAACGGACAAATAGTTTTCAAAATACACTTTCCACTCCCTCCACTCTGCAATGTTTTTATTAACCTCCTCCATGAACGGCTCAGGTGGAGGGAGATTGTACTTTCGGCCCCACTCCATGTTGGGTGTGCTGTACTACCACTTCTCTTCCCCAGAATGTGCCACCACTACACAAATGCGGCACTACAGTACCCCCACTGATCACTACTGAGCACTGTTATCTATTTGCCACATTGCCCCAGGGGCCCTTAAGGATATCAAGCACTTGCGTTAGATCAATATGAATATTATCGAAGAGATTCCAGGAGGACCGCTCAGGTGACCCTTCCGAAGAATGTCAAGGAACTAATAAACTCTGACTGGATACCGAAATGGGATGGTCCGGTTATGGGCAACTAAACACAGAAGGGTGAATCTTGATGGCAAGTACTGGACTGTTTTGACTGTGTGCATATTGAAAAGAGGCTTGAGAAATGAAAAGAGACGTGACTGTAATTCACACTGCCTCGCAATGAGATACTCGCAGGGTGCTGGGTACTTCTCACTATTACCCACTGCAAACCCCACGTTCCTTAGAAGATTCCCTTAAATTATCGTTGCGCAACCTGAGTCCTGATGCTTTAATAAATCAACCGCCTGTCCTTAAGGCGATCGCCTCCAAGCGTCGTCCTCGCCTTCACACTCTCCACCTTCGCACCAAACTGCCCCGTCAGACATGCGACTTGGAATGACACACACCTCCTTAGAATGGAACCAATACACCTTTAACAACTGAGGACTGGTCGGAAGCTAGGTGCCCGGCACGACACCCGAAATTCAATTCCTACTCCTTGACAGATTTTCCCTGTTGCAGATGCACTAGGATAGAGACAGGGATCCTGCGTCTGAACTCTAATGGGGTGCTACCACTGATAGGTGATCACTTATTATATCACCTCACCTCCTTTGCTCCCTTAATATTAATTTCCTATATTTATTTGACTTCTAATGAATTCACCTCAGGGAGACGACCCCCACTGACCCTTGTACAGTTTACTTTTTCTCTCCTCCTCAATAATCACTGACAATTTGGTCACTCAAGGTATTACCCAAGTTAATTTTCGATCACTGGAACCCAAGCTCGCTAAACTTTATGTTCCTGAAATATTTTCTCAATGCAGCTACCATATACTGCCACTGTGCAACTTCATATGTTTTCCACACCGTACCTTCCGTTGAACGCTCCTCCTAGCGTTTCGGTGGCTCCCTGCAATTAGGTAGTACGGCTGAGGTTACTCCTCTTCACCACTCAATGAAATATTTTCTTAATGCAGCTACCATTCACTGCCCCAGTACAGCTTCATTCGTTTTCCACGCCGTACATTTCTTCGAACGCTCCCCCTAGCGTTTCAATGACTCCATGCAATTATGCAATACGGCTGAGGTTAATCCTCCTCACACTTACTATAAAATTATTTCAAATTCACTGAGGCCGATAATTGCTCGCCTCTATGCTTCTGAGGTTATGGGTTAACGACTCCCCAATGCTGACCTTCACTCACGACTCACAGTCTTAGCGCTCACCTCACTGCCGTTTCTTTCAAATGGACTGCGTACCTTTCTCCACTCCTTTCTCCTCACGCAGCTCCAATGGCTCCCCTCACTGACCTGTGCAACTCGCTCGGGAACCACATGGAGTGCCTTCCGTTTCAACTGCCCTCTCCACACAACAGCGGAAGAGCGCAAATTACGAGTTCCTCCTTCCAAAACGCATCCCCTAAACCGGAGCTTCCCGTCGACAACTCTGCGCTGGGTCTGAGCAAGACCTGCTCCGTCTTCTTCACCGAAGGGCTTTTCGCTTTTAACCACAGGCTGGCTGTCCTCACTAACCACGGAGGGGACTCAGCATGGTGTCAAGTAACATCTCCTCACCCGGAACGGAAAACCACCGCCTGGAGTCCTCCGCTTTACTTTTTTCTTTATTCCCTCTTAACTTCACCTGAAGGGTTAGGCAAGCGGAGTCCTCCTTCTACTGCCCCTTTTTCAGGGCCGGAACTTCCCGTCGACGACTCTGCGCGAGATCGGAACAAGACCTGCTCCGTCTTCTCCTCACGAGAGTTCCCTGCTTCTCGCCCACAGCATAACAGTCCTCACAAACCACGGAGGGGACCGAGCTTGGTGCCGATGAACGTCTCTTTACGGCCTGGATCAGAGCACCGCTGCCTTGAGTAACACGCTTCACCTCAACATCGACGGTTTAACTCCTTGTCTCCGCTCTCAACCGGCCTCGAGGTAGACCGAATTATTTTTTTTCATAAACTGGGTGAGACTTCCTTGTAGCTTTGCTCCGCTCAAGCATCAAATATATCCAGGGGAAAACACCACACTGACCCTGGCTCAGTATCCCGTCCTCGTCGCCATAAATGTAGTAATAAATCACTACCAATTAATAAGTTCCAACGTTAAGTTTATTGTCATGAATATAACAGGTGCTTCCAGCTTGGCGGCAACAGCTTAATCACAACGTTCTAACCCACACTCCGGAATGGAGCGCGGTTCATACCAAGAGGTCAGGGAGAGGAGGGGTGAACGGGGAGGGAGAGGAGGAGAGGAAGATTACAACACATGCATTGACCAGAGAGGAGCAAACAATTGAGAGTGACAATAAACCCAATCAATGGTAAGCTATGGGTGGGTTCAAAGCTGACGGAATGTCTCGAAGCCGAGTTCGTGTTAGAAATTGCGGTCATTGCAGTTCTCCACCTATTTCGTGGTAAAATAGCAATTTGCAAAATCCCTATTAGCTGAGGTGTCTGTCAGACACCCCATGGTCTGAGCACTGAATAAACCAGATAAGGAATTCCGGGAGCAACGTTTTAAGTCATAGTTGGGATGAGCAATATAAAAGAAGCAGAACTTTTGGTATATGAAGCAAGTAAATATCTATTTGCCTCCTGCTCAGTGAAAGATTTAAAAAAATTGTATCTAAACTACTTGACTCTGGAAGGTTCCAAGCTCAATAGTGATAACATTGTGTTACAGTGCTTCAATGTAAGACAAACATATCATTTGTTGAACCATATCATTTTGTGTAGTATCAGGGGAATGTCTTTAGTTGTCTTTCTTAGTAAACCTCAATATTCTAAAGCACTGTAATCTATTCTTGTAACAAGGACTGTGAGTTCAAAGGTCAAATATGGTACTTAATGCCAGGAAGTCTACTATATAATTTGTGTATGACAAATAGTTTGGCTTTCTGTGACATGTAATTCATTCAACCATGATGTTTCATTTGAGCCATCTTTGTCACATAATTTCAGTGGCAATGACGAAAATTAATTAACAGCCTTGCATTTGAGAAGTTCCGGAAACATCTAGGCCTGTATTACCTTCAGGGCACACTTTCCCTGTTTGCACCACAGCATAACTTAAAACAGGTGCACTGGGTGCAAACAGGGAAAGTGATCCTATTATGGTGAAGGTAATGCCCTCAGGGCAGCCGTGAACTCATGCTGCGCTGGGGACGGCGCATTCAAGTGAAATACAGATTGTCTCTTTCAAAGCCACCCCTTGCTTCACTTTGCAAACAGCAAAGTGCCTGCACTTTCAAGAGGGGAGAGAGATCCCTTGAAGGCGGGTGCAATGAGTGACTGCACCCAACTGCATGGGGATTTCGGGGGGGATCCGTGGGACCCCCTTTCTCCTCTCCAAAGTGCTGTCTTTAAAAAAGTGCGGCATCTTTTGGTGGCACACTTTCAGTGCTCCGCCAAATGCATGTTTGCCCCTGCCCCCTTGTCCATAATATGGCGGGGGCGCAGAGGCAATGTGATTTCCAGAGGTGTAGAGTATAGTGACACAAACTGCACTGGCATAGATTGGGGCACAGTAGAGTGCAGTGGCATACAGTGCAGAGGCATAAAGTGGTGCAGAGTAGAGTGTAGTGGTGTGTAGAGCTGTGGTGTCAAATAGTGTGTAGAGGCATGGAGTAGAGAGCAGTGGCGCAAAGTGCAGCGGTGCAGAGTGCAGTGGCGTAGAGTAGTGTGCTGCAGAGTAGAGTAAAGTTGGCTATAGTTCTGTAGTGTAGAGTGGTGTAGAGTAGAGTGCAGTGGTTTACAGTAGAGTAGAGTGCAGTTGTGTAGAGTGCAGGTAGGGAAGTGGAAGGGAAAAGAAGCTACATGGACGAGGATATGGGAGACAGACTAAAAACACAAGCACTCATTTGGAGTGCTTGAACACAAAGAAAAAAGTAGTTCCAAAAATGGGAGCTGTGAATGGACACAAGTACCTGGTCCTTGCTCCAGGGGAGGGCCAAACCTAAGAAGAAGACATGCCGATAGGTTTCTCCCATGCGAGATCTATTGGCTGCATCAATGCTTTGTAAGCCATGTTACACAGCAGCGCGGACTGCTGTTCAACAAGGCTTAACATTTAGAAACAAGCATTTGCAATGCAATAGGTCTCGCAATAGGTAAGTTTGAGCTATTGGTCTTGTAAAAGAGCAAAAATGTTGTTATGTTTTGGATTTGAAATTAGTTAAAGTAATAATTTTCTCATTTACAATGTTAATAGTTCTACCAATTTCAAGTGTGACACCTATAACCTGTGTTCCGCTGAGTGATGTTGTGGTGTTGGTGAGTGGTGCTGTGGTGGTGTAGAGTGATGCTGTGGTGGTGCTGAGTGGTGCTGTGGTGGTGTAGAGTGATTTTGTGGTGGCGACGAGTGATGTTGTGGCGTTCAGTGATGCTGTGGTAGCGCATAGTGATGTTGTGGTGCCCCTGAGTGATGCTGTGGTGGTGCTGAGTGATGCTGTGGTGATGCGATAGATAGATAGAGTGAGTGTGATAGATAAATAAAGGTTGGGCAATAGATAGAGTGAGGGGGATAGATAGATAGAGTGAGGGTGATAGAGATATAGACAGATAGAAGGGTGATAGATAGATACACAGATAAAGTGTATTTATGTTGCATTGAGTAGAGTGTAGTTATGAGGTGTGTAATTATATGGCAATGAGTGGTATTATTTTGAGTGTATTTACGTTGCATTGAGAAGACTGTAATTATGTGGCATGTAAAAGTCTGGCACTGATTTTTAAAATGGGCAGTGTATATTGTATTCAGTAGAGTGTAATTTTGTTGCGTGTAATTATGTGACAATGAGTGGAATTTGGAGTGTATGTTGCATTGTTTGCAGTGTAAATATGTAGCGTGTAATGATGTTGTACTGAGTGGTAATATGGAGAGTGTGTGTTGCATTCAGTATAGTATAATTATGTGGTGTGTAATTATCTGGCACTGAGTGGTATTTGGAGTGTCTGTTGCATTGAGTGCAGTTGAATTATGTTGCATATAATTAGGTCAACTAATCAAATAGGGGAAAGATCACTTGTCCTGCATAACCTGGGTATGCAGTTTACGTTCTTACCAGTCCCAATATAACCCTCATGCACGTGTGTTAGATGGTCGTTCGAGCGGTTTATCTTGATTCTTCGCTGTCCCTCACACGTGTGTGCATAATCATCAGGTCTTTTTTGTTTTATGCACCCTCCACCAGGAGGTTGTACCCTTGGTTAGGATCAGTAGTGACCAGTGATTGGTGTGTGAAATAGTGAGGTGAAAATATTTAAGTTTTAAAAATCTCTCATTTCCAGAATTATGTGTTTATTAGTTCTGGTTTGGAGATAATAAAATTACTTATAAGTGACTGAGAGTGGTTATGACTCTCTCACAGTAACATTAGTGGGGTAGGTCGACATGTTTCAGCCCTTGTGTGCCAGACGGTCAGTGGGCTTTTTTCAGGACCAATGTGATGATTGTGGAGAGACCAGAGGGCATCTCTGTGTATGTGAAGCAATACTGGTGTTTCCTAGTATGCTAATATATGATTATGAAGTATTATTCACAATGACTCCATGAAGGTCTTTAGGTACCTGTAAATAAAAAAACATAAACACTAGACAAAGGGTAGGGGTATGGGTATACATTTAGCTGATAACACTGGTTCAGTGACCAGGAACGGTTTACGCCATTTTGGCGTAACAACTAAAAAATAGCAATACTTTATCCAACTGTCGCTAGCTCTAGGTCAGGGTCAACTCTCGCATTCATAGTACTATGTTGTATCTAATAGCAGGCTGTAGACTGCCTCTGTAGTTCGCCTGCATGCCTCTATTTTCTTTCTATTGTGCCACCTGTCATGGTTTTTACTTATCGACACTATCGTAGTCGTCGTTTTACATCTAAGCATGTGGTTTCGAATTGCATTCACACCGCTTTTATTTTGCTATTGTGCCAGTTATAATGGGTTTTATGAATCAGCGTTAGCGTCGTTCTTTTAAACAGCCGTTCACTAAACCGATGAAAGTTCTCTGGTTCTATGTCCTAAATGACAATTTGGTTCTAGCAGTATTGTATTTCCACGTTCTGAAAGATCTATCAAGATCCACCCACACTCATTGCACAGGGTGGCTCGCTGTAACCATTATGTATATAAGCCTCAATAGAATACGATATTTGTCAACTTTACATATTACACATCATGTTAGCTCGTGCTTAATTTCGTAACGAAGTGCCCTCATGTGTCTGTAAAATACCAATTACCGTTTTATTTACGGCATGAATTTTAAATGGGTGAGGAAAATTGAATTTTGCCCTGTTGTGTGTCCCTACGTATTCCCCATCATATGATATATGTGCATGATCGCTATGCATATTTCCCCCTGTGACCGAATAAAGACGCATTTACAGTTGCGTCCAATGTTAGTATGTCAGTTATCCAGTCCTCCTGAAAGCAACGTGAATTAGGCTTTAGGCCTATGTTGCCAACGTCTTTACATTGTGCACGATAAATCCTCGAGATGCACCCGTTTCTAGGCCTCACAGGGCCCGGACACCAGATTCAAGCCTCAAGTCTCCTGAACCACTCCGAGGAGAGATGCAGCCCCGCCCGCATCCCTGACCCTTCACTCACTCCCTGCCAAGCAGCGCAGTGCCCGGCTCGGCCTAGTCTGCCTGCCTGCCAAGAATATGTTATGCCTACAGTTATCTGTTCAGCTCCCCGGCTTCACATTCCTGGCTAACGAACCGCATAAACATCTTCATCTATAGTCTAGTCTTCCTGTCTCTATGCAAGCGAATTACTGAATTAATATCCATAGAAGATCCATAGCACACGCAATACATGAAGAAATATATGCATGCACAAGTAGCCTTTGCCCTGATGACTTTTAGATTCAAGTAACATGTACTCCAAACACAAGATATCAGATATGCTATAGGTACAGGTCGTTCTGACATCCCAGACTTTAGTCTCCTCTTCCAGTGCTAGGAGTCAGAGCCCCCAGCTCTCCCCAGTTACACGTCATGACTCGTTTGCGCGCACCAGTAGGTTAAAGGTTCCAGCTGCCCATGAAGCCCCCTCCATGTATCCACCCACTTATGACACTTCTGTGACGTTTACATCACACACCTTCGTGCACGCCCTGTGCACGCCTTCTTTTCACGCCCATATGTTCTTATCTTCCGTTTGTCACTTGTTACGCCTACTGTATTCAATGCAATTGTACTGTTTTACTATATATACTGTATGATGTTAATGAGATTTTGGCTGTCCCTCTTTTCCCAAGATTGTCCCTTCCTGAACCTTAGCAGGTGATGGAACCCGATGGTCCATTGGCTCGAGCCACTTAATTAAAGCCCGTATGACTCAGATACCACGGATTCTGCCTCTTATTTATTGAGCTATCCTTTTCAGTTAATGCATAGAAAAATAGTACCGGTAATTATTTATTTATTTACCACATAATGGCGCCCGAACAGGGACGAGCCCCTTCCCCACGCGCCGGTGATGTAACGCAGGCCCCCTGACCCTTCTACAGCCGTGACGGACCCCTACTGTGCACCTGCAGATATTTCTGCTCAAAACTCCCTCAGGCCCACGGAGGAGACGGAGACTGCGGTCCGGCATCCAGACGAGGCGGTGAGGAAGGCGGATCGTCCCGACCAGAGCCCAAGCCGAGAGAGCAAGGTCCGAGGTATCCTGAGGCCCACCTGTTTCCGAAGCCCGAAGCGCATGCGTAGTGCGTAGTAACCAGACGTCGTAGCAGTCCAGTCCAGTCCGAGGCCTTCAGTTTTGCTTCCCGGTGAGTACCGTTGCTGGGAAAGTATCTAGACGGGTTCATTAATTTGTGCCCGGTCCGACGGGTTTGGGTACACAGATCCGGTCCGACGTGTTCACCTAGGTGGATACGGTATGACGTGTCTCTTTATGAGACCGGTATGTTCTGTACTGTTTTTAGCAGTGCATCCAGAAATTCTAATAATTCTGTTCTCTAGTATAGTTTCTCGAGAAGTTCCAGTATTGTGTTTTTGATGTACCCTGTTTTCAATGTACTAGGTAGTATCTGTTCGAACTGTTTTAAATGTGTTTTTAATGTTGTGGTATGAGTGATTTGTTTCGCTATTGCATTACTGTGTTCATTGTGTATGGTGTTCAAGTTCAAGTACGTTCAGTTATGCCTCTGTTTTCAAAGTTACGTCAGATAGGAACCAGAAAAGGGATACTCGAAGAATCAGTTCCTGTCCCTCCTAGGGACAGTCCCGGACATTTCATGTATCATAAACATGGCTTAGATGCCATACTGTATCTAGACTTATGGGTGGATTATACCAAGGATCTCGAAGAGAAATATAGATGGCCTGTTTCAGGAACATGGGATGCCGAGTGCATCATGAGAGTAGAGGAAGCATTATGGAAAAAGAAAGCCAGACAATCCCAGAAAGATGCCATAGAATTGTGGCGTAAAGAATCGCATAAAAGAACAGAAAAAGAATTCAGGAAAGCAGAATTAAGTAGGGAATCCTCAGAAAAAGCCCAAGAAAGGGAATTACTAGAAGAAGGTGAACGAGTTAGAGCAGAATAGTCAGACAGACAAAGAAATGCCCTTATTAAAGGTATGTATCCCCTTCTCGCCGAGGGTTTGCCCAAAGCGACCCCGGAAACACCCTGTAATTTACCGCCACCATTGGTCCCGACTAAGCTACGTCATAAACCGACCGCAGCTGAAATTTTCCTTTCTTCCTATTTAGACGATACTGTCCCAGAATATGCAAATACGAATCCTACCCCGCCTGTTCAACCTCAACACCCTGTTAATAACATAATTCCTGTTCCTCCAGTCATTGGTCCCGGGAATCCTGTTAATGCGCCAGTACCCCAGGACCAACCCACATTACGTACGCCTACTTTACCAGTCACATTATCAGCAGCTGCACATTCAGTATTGATTGACGATTCTAGTTCAGGAGGAGCAGGGGGAGGTATTCCTATCACCCCGCCTCAAACAAAACGAACGACGCTGAGAGACGCAGCATTGCGGCGTACGCCAAAAGTGGCTACGTACGAAGCCCTCAAAAAGTACCTTACTGATTGTAGATATGATCCAGTGCCAGGTGAAAATCACATGATATTATACTCCGTACGTTTACGACGAGTTGCAAACTTTTTGACTACCATGCCAGAAATGAAGGAACATTTAGATAGAATATATCATTTCATCCGAACAGGGGAGAAACCAGAAAGTATTCACGAGGCTATGGCACAGAGGAAAGTCGTGATTCAAAGTATGATTTTACAGTTTTTGATAAATTGTTTAATAGGAGAACAAGATCATCCTGACAAAGACAAAGAGGAGATGAAAGTCCTGACAAGGTGGAGTGACAATATAGCAGAAGGAAAACACAGTAAACAAGCTTGTATAGAAACCATGTACAGAAAGATTCGTAAAGAAATTCTAGACATACACGAAAGGGAGAAAGCAATGAGAGTAGCCGAGAAAGAGAATGACTCTTCAGGCGAAGATGTAGACACCGAGAATCCAACCAGAATAGCGTATGTAGGTAGGACGAGACCTTTTGACAGACACACACGCCTAGACTACAAGAAAGCTTTTCCTCCTCCCGAACCAGAACAGTGTTCTCTTGAACATTTATTCCAGGCTACCGATAAAGTTCTGAAACTACGAATAGGTTACAGTGAGCTTAGTACCATGCATGAACAGGAACTAGCCCGATCAGCAGTTCGATGGACTAATGATTCTACCACGTTTTCAGACGAAGTAGTGGCCCAAATGTTTCTGAAGCTGCCCCCAGACGAACAGCGACTGGTGGGTATGTACATGATCCAGCACCTCATTACACTGTACGAGGATCAGCATTCTGATCCAGGTCCTTTATATAATGTATTGAACGAGTTACTCCTAAACAGATGGAAAGGTCTAGGTACCGATTTGATTAACGTCATTTTAGAACAACGCCACAAATACAGAACGTTCCTGACTCCACATTTTGTTCCTGTTCCACCCCCATTCTACATAGATAGACAGAATCCCTTGCGAGAAGTGCATCCTGTTAAGGGAACGGGGGGTGACCTCGAACGAGTATTTGTTTACACCCCTTTAACGAAAATAGAACTACTAGAAATGAAAAAGTTAGTGCCCTGTCACGATAAAGATCCAGCAGGGTTCCACCGTGAATTAAAAGACATGCTCCGTATGGGAGAATACACATATCCCGATATCATTAAAATGTTAAAGGTCCTGTTGCCTGCGGGCATATATGAAAAACTTAAAGAAAAAGAATGGGAGGTGGGAGAGAAAAAGATTGACTGGACAGCATTAGAGAACGAAGATAACACACGAGTTCCTGGTACCGGTCTCGGGGAAAAAGCCAAAGCATTGCCCGAACTGTTAATACAAGTCTTGCCAAGATTACTAGCTACGAAAAAGGAAGACTGTGATGCTATCTCAGCCTGTAAACAGAAACAAGACGAAGACACTAGTGATTTTTATTCCAGATTTGAGAAATGTTTCATTATTAATAGCGGCTTGAAAACAAGTAGTGAGTCGTATCCACATCTTTTTGTTACCAAACTAGTTGAGAATTCTTTACCACAAGTTAAGAATCGAGTACTGAAAGTCGAGAGTACCTGGCAAGCTAATACCCCGTCCCAAATGCTACAGATGCTACAGTACCACCAGAACCGAATCAGAGAAGAGCAAGAACACGAAAGGAGACGTATGAAAGACACAAAAATGAAAGTACTAGTTGCACAGTCTGTTCCAGCAGATAGTCAGAAGAGGGGTACGAATCAGACTAGTCATTCTGCAGCTCCCGTTAAGGGGACATGCAATTATTGTAAACAGCCAGGTCATTATATAAACGAATGTGCAGTTCTGAAACACAACATAGCTACTGGTAAGACGAAAGAGAGACCGCGTCCGCCTAGACAGGAACAGGTTCCGCAAAATACGCAACCACCGCAGAACGCACAACAGACAGTTACAGTACCGCAGCCTATAGCTGCCACACAACACGTTACACAGCAGATGTACCAGTACGCACAGTCAGATTATCCAGAATATCAGCAGTATTCATGAAACAGCCTAGAGAGGGAGGTTGGCTTGCCTCTCATCGAGGTTCCTGTAGATCAAGAGGGTCCCTATGTACACAGTCAAGTATTAGGGAAAGACAGAAAGTTTCTGATTGATACAGGGGCAAGTAGGACTACCATCAGTCATGACGAGGTTCCAGGGGCTCCACTCTCAGGCTCAAGAAATGTTTCCCTGGGATTTTCAGGAAAGCCTATTGTTAATGAAATATCGAAACCAGTTTCCCTAGAAGTTGGTCCATTGTCCCGAACTACAGATTTGTTACTTACGAAATCATGTCCTGAAAATTTACTTGGTATTAAAACATTGAAAGAATTAGGTGCCGTAATATGTTGTTCTCCGGAAGGAGTGAGATTGTTTTTACGTGATTTTAAAGGACATTATGTGTTAAGAGATTTTGATCCAAGATTATTGAATGTACCACAGCATTTATGGGCGCAAGGTCCAACTGATGTAGGTTGTATGCACATTACACCATATCGTGTCACTCTGAAGCAAGGAGTTGTATTACCCCGAATTCGACAGTACAAATTACCACCTGAGGCTGTATCAGCCTTATCGAAAATTATTGACGAGCTCATTGCTCAAGGAGTGGTTGTAGAAACTAACTCCTATGTATGTAATTCTCCTATCATTCCGATTCTTAAACGTACTGACCCAAATGCACCTCCAGTTTATCGGCTAGTAATTGACCTTCGAGAACTTAATAAATGTATCATACCCCAGTACCCGGTAGTTTCAGATATCTCTTCCCTATTGACTGCCATTGATTCCGAAGCTACGTTCTTTACTGTTATTGATCTCAAGAACGCTTTCTTTAGTGTCCCCATTCATCCAGACAGCCAGTTTCTTTTCGGATTCTGTTTAAATGGAAGAAGCTATAAATTCACACGTGCACCTCAAGGTTTCACAGAAAGTCCTAGTATTTACAGTCAAGCACTTAAACGACAACTAGACAGTATTCACATGCCAACTGACACTGCTCTGCTCCAATATGTCGATGATCTACTGATCACAGCCCGTACAGAACGTGACTGCGAACGTGCATCACTGACAGTCCTGTATTTTCTGGCAGAAATGGGGCACAAGGTGTCCCCTTCGAAACTACAATTCTGTGTCCAGCAAGTGGTATACCTTGGACACTTGCTGTCCAAGAGGGGTAGACAGTTGACACCTGACCGTATTCAGTTAATAGCACATCTTCCACAGCCCAAGACACAGAAGGAGGTACGCGCTTTTATCGGCCTCACTTCTTACTGCAGACAATGGATTCCTCAGTACGCATATCTAGCCAAACCACTGATACAGTTAACAACACAGGAGGCAGCGACATCGACTGTCCTCCCTTGGACCCAGGAACATACACTTGTTTTTAATGAATTAAAGAAAGCTTTATGTAATGCACCTGTGTTAGCGACACCAACCTACAGCAAGCCTTTTACACTTTTTGTCACTGAACGTGATGGTACAGCATTATCTGTTCTCACACAAGATCAAGCAGGACAACACAAGCCTTGTGCTTATTTTTCTAGCACATTAGATCCAGTAGCCCAGGCTTTGCCTGCGTGCCTCAAATCAGTTGCCGCCACAGCTCTAGCTATTAGACAAAGTGATTCTATAGTGTTAGGACACTCCCTGACAGTACAAGTTCCACACTCCGTGGAAGTTCTTTTAAACCGAACACAGACTCAGCACTTGACAATTGCACGATTAACAGGATATGAACTGACACTGTTCCAGCCACACATAGAGATCAGACGCTGCAACATATTAAATCCTGCTACACTGTTACCCTCGATTACATCAAACCCTGCCACACATGACTGTGTGGAAGTTATTAACACAATGACAAAGCCAAGACAAGACTTGACGGACATTGCATTACCTGACCCAGACCTGACACTTTACGTGGATGGTTCATGTATGAGAACAAGTACAGGAGAGTTAGTAGCCGCATATGCAGTAACTACTGAAACTGAAGTTATAGAAACACATCGTATTGACACCCTGTCTGCTCAAGCAGCAGAGCTTATCGCCCTGACTCAAGCCTGCATGCGAGCCAAGAACCTGAAAGTAAACATATATACAGATTCACGTTATGCATTCGGAGTCGTACACGACTTTGGAGTCCTTTGGCAGGAAAGAGGTTTCATGACCTCTCATGGAGCCAAGATTCAGCATGGCCCCCTCATTCAAGCTCTGTTAGAAGCAATACATTTACCGACAGCTATCGCCATTATGAAGTGCAAAGCACATACGAAAGCCACTGACACTATTTCCCAGGGTAATGACCTGGCAGATCGAACAGCCAAGCTTACAGCTCAGACTCCAGACATTCCAGCTGACACGACAAAGACAGACGTTCCGGTTCAGACGACTTGTATGACAGTTAAGGACCCCACACAAGACGTACAAGACATACAGACACATGCTACCCCAGACGAAATCAAGAAATGGTCTGAACAAGGAGGGGTCCAGACAGATCAGGGATGGTTGACGAAGGGAAAAGCCACATGGTTTCTCCCCGACTCTATGGTTCAAGTCATCATTAATACAGCACATAGTCCAGCACATTTAGGAGAAAAAGCCATGTTAGATAGCATCCAGAACCTCTGGTTTAACAAGCATTTACGAGCAGCAGCGAAGCAGAAAGTGCGTACCTGCATGATCTGTTGTCAGTTCAATCCAGGTAAAGGTGTTCCCGTGGAACAAGGTGGATTCCATCCTCCTGACCACCCTTTTGAAGTCCTCCAGATGGATTATATCCAGATGGATCGATGCCGAGGTTTCAAGTATGTCCTCGTAGTTGTCTGCGCTTTGTCCAGATGGACAGAAGCATATCCAGTCCCTGATTACACCGCCGCGACCACTGCCAACCAGTTGGTTCGTGAGTTTTTCCCTCGCTATGGTTTACCTCGGGTCGTGTATTCAGATAACGGACAGCCATTCTCGTCCGAACTCATGAAACAAGTATCACTTCTGTTAGGGTACCAGTGGAAGTTCCATTGCGTACGACACCCCGAGGCAGCTGGCCTCGTCGAGAGACATAATCAAACTCTGAAAATACGAATAGCGAAGGTTTGTGCAGAGAAAGGTGTAGATTGGATGGTAGCCCTACCGGTTGCCCTCTTCTATATGAGAATGGTCGCTCACTCCCGATCTGGTCTGTCACCGTACGAAGTAGTGTTTGGTCGTCCCCCAAACATGTGGGGTACGCCTATGCCACGTAAAATCACCGATGTTGACAGTAATATGCTGACAGATTACCTAGCTTCCTTGATGTCTGCACTACTCTCTTGTCGTTCACAGGTCGCGGCTGCCTTTCCAGACAACACCCAGGTGAAACCGCACGAGATCGTTCCAGGTGACCTCGTTCTCGTCCGAAATTTTGATCGCTCAAGCCCTCTGGAGCCCCGCTGGAAGGAGCCGAAACTTGTTCTGATGACCACAAGGACCGCCGTAAAGCTGGAAGGACGAAAAGGCTGGCTTCACTCCAGTCACATCAAGCGTTTCCATGGACTGCGTCCAAAGACTTTTTTCAAGGACTGCCCCGATACTGACTCTAAACTTCCCCTGTTAGAGAAAACTCCGCAGCAGGAGTATAAACTTAAGTTGAGGTCTAGTAAGTCAGACAGCGTTTAATTGTTTAAGTCCCTCTCGGGTGAAGCGGTTAGACAGGTTCCTGATATGTATAAGATAGACCCACATAGTGAGAGAGATAGACGAAACTCCAAGAAAATGAGATACTGTAAAAATCTGCGAAGCAGATGTATTGTTACATTATTGTTTATGTTATTTCTGAGTCTTACGATCACATGCATAAGTTATATGCTACATATATTTTTTCCTCCTCTTGGTTCACATGTACACTTTTCTTCTAATGATACTGTAGAGCATACATTTAGTGAACTACCCCCTCACGAGTTATCCTATCGACTTGCAATGCGCAACAATACTTTTATTCGTATGTTACACTATTCACACCAGACCAGTAATGCCACTAATTGTTGGGTGTGTGGTCGACTCCCCCCTTTCCAGACACCGAAGGGAGTTCTGCCACTCTTTCCCTATCCACACAATGGCTCGTGTGGAGCATGGTTTACGTTAACATCATCCTTAGACGATAAGTCCCTTCTGAATAGAACATGTTTCCCAGACAAGGAAGGTCTTTCCCATAGGACAGGGTTAGATCTAGAAAATGAAGTATATGATCTAGGTAATTTCTCCTCTAACCTCATGGTTTTGAATGTTCAGTCCGAGACCACTCCAGACTTGCCTTCTATCACAGTTCTACCAGTGAAAGGCGAATTATGTGTTAGAAAGAATGGTTCAGTACATCTAGGACACAGTGATTGTACTACTGTGGTCGAGTATAGTGACAGTGGGAAATCTACTTTCAAAGCCTCACGTCATTCCTATTTTATATGTGGTCAGACCGCATATGTACGTCTGCCCCTAGATTGGGATGGAACATGTTACATTGCCTTCCTACTGCCACCAGTTTGTCCTGGCCCCATCCGATTATCACCGAAATACACATCTAGTACACGTCAGACATAGAAGGGAGATCGAGTCCCCAATTGTCGATCAGACTGAAACTGCATTAGAACAGTATACAGATTTCAATAAAGGTTTCTTTTTTTTCATAGGTCCTGTCCAGAATAGTAAATTAATACGTAGGTTAACCAGAACCCTTGAAGCAGTAGTGAATGAGACTACTTCCGCCCTAGGTAACTTAACAGAAGAGCAATCTGCTATGAGATTTGTTGTTCTTCAGAACCGCCTTGTTCTTGACGTCATACTGGCCGATAGGGGCGGAGCTTGTAGAGTCATCGGATCTAGTTGTTGCATTTTCTTCCTAATAACGCACCGTCTGTGTATTCAGCAATAACTAGACTCCATAAAATAGCCCATCAGCTACACCAGAATCCAGGCACCTGGACATGGTCCGGTTGGCTCTGGAGTATAATATCTGCCTGGAGATGGAAAGTATTGTCATTCCTAGGAGTAGTAGTAATGATCATATTCAGTTGTTGTCTCTGTTTACAATGTGGCCCAGCGATTTGCGGCTTGTGCGCTACCTCTTGTATTCCACGTCCAAAGTCCTATTCCCAAAAGATAAAAGACGAGCAAATGATGCTGTATGAACAGATAGATGGTATTATGAATATTGATGTTTCCTGAAGGAAACGTAGGGAACAAGGAGGGAATGAGGAAAATTGAATTTTGCCCTGTTGTGTGTCCCTACGTATTCCCCATCATATGATATATGTGCATGATCGCTATGCATATTTCCCCCTGTGACCGAATAAAGACGCATTTACAGTTGCGTCCAATGTTAGTATGTCAGTTATCCAGTCCTCCTGAAAGCAACGTGAATTAGGCTTTAGGCCTATGTTGCCAACGTCTTTACATTGTGCACGATAAATCCTCGAGATGCACCCGTTTCTAGGCCTCACAGGGCCCGGACACCAGATTCAAGCCTCAAGTCTCCTGAACCACTCCGAGGAGAGATGCAGCCCCGCCCACATCCCTGACCCTTCACTCACTCCCTGCCAAGCAGCGCAGTGCCCGGCTCGGCCTAGTCTGCCTGCCTGCCAAGAATATGTTATGCCTACAGTTATCTGTTCAGCTCCCCGGCTTCACATTCCTGGCTAACGAACCGCATAAACATCTTCATCTATAGTCTAGTCTTCCTGTCTCCATGCAAGCGAATTACTGAATTAATATCCATAGAAGATCCATAGCACACGCAATACATGAAGAAATATATGCATGCACAAGTAGCCTTTGCCCTGATGACTTTTAGATTCAAGTAACATGTACTCCAAACACAAGATATCAGATATGCTATAGGTACAGGTCGTTCTGACATCCCAGACTTTAGTCTCCTCTTCTAGTGCTAGGAGTCAGAGCCCCCAGCTCTCCCCAGTTACACGTCATGACTCGTTTGCGCGCACCAGTAGGTTAAAGGTTCCAGCTGCCCATGAAGCCCCCTCCATGTATCCACCCACTTATGACACTTCTGTGACGTTTACATCACACACCTTCGTGCACGCCCTGTGCACGCCTTCTTTTCACGCCCATATGTTCTTATCTTCCGTTTGTCACTTGTTACGCCTACTGTATTCAATGCAATTGTACTGTTTTACTATATATACTGTATTATGTTAATGAGATTTTGGCTGTCCCTCTTTTCCCAAGATTGTCCCTTCCTGAACCTTAGCAGGTGATGGAACCCGATGGTCCATTGGCTCGAGCCACTTAATTAAAGCCCGTATGACTCAGATACCACGGATTCTGCCTCTTATTTATTGAGCTATCCTTTTCAGTTAATGCATAGAAAAATAGTACCGTAATTATTTATTTATTTACCACATGGGAAAGAGGTATTTTGTCACGTACCTTCGGTGTAGGTTATTATTACCTCATCGGGGTTGCCAGGGGGTCAGAGAGGCCTTCTAGGGCCAATAACGTTTAGTTTAGAAAAAGTTATAAGATACTTTACGATTGTGTTCTGCGTCGGTTGCTCTCCTCGTGTACCTGCGGTCTCTATCGGCATGACTTGTGCTGACTCTACCATCTGGACCCGGATGTTTTCGAAGGAGTTCCCGGTTAACCTTATGTTTCTCACAGTGGTACTATGGCAACTGTAGAAAGACTTTTTGGGATACACAGTCTGTTTTTTATGGTTACTCAATTAATGTAAACTGTTGGAGGTTATTAGAAAGTCTTAATTTCAAATTAAAAAATACGTAATTTTTGCTTTTATGTGAATGTTGAACCTGATTCGATTTCATTTTTTCTCGAGGTGATCGAATCCAAATGATCACTTATTGGGATTTATTTCCATCTATGATGAGCCAAAATAATCATAGATTTTACTTGTAGATGCTGCCCCACGGGATATTATCATTCAGTCCTTCTGAGTCAGTTTTGAGCCGATGGACCCATCTTTGCTCCTTTTCAAAGAGGATTCTTTCGGCATTATGATCTTTATTGTTCAATGTTTCTAGGACTACCCAATTCAGGTCATTGATTGTATGTCCTGCTTCCAAATAATGGCTAGACATCTTGGTTGTGATGTTTTTTTACACTTTACGTTACTCCTATGCTCACATAGGAGTTGTTTGACTCTTCTACAGGTCATGCCTATGTATCTTTTGTCACAGGGGCAAGTAATCATGTAAATTACATGACCTGTGTTACAGTTCGTGTGATTCACCAATTTCCATTTAAAGTTGGGTAGGAGTTCGATTTCTTTGGTTATTTTCGTTAGTGGGCACACAGAACAGGAACCACAAGGGTAGTGTCCTGTAACAGGAGGTGCATCCCAGAGGAGATTTGGTCTGTTTGATGGTCTTACAGGAGGTGGTCTGGTATGGACCAGTATGTCCTTAATGTTTCGAGTCCTTTTATTGGCGAACCTGGGTTTAGGCCATTGTCCAGATGGTAGAGTCAGCACAAGTCGTGCGGATAGAGACCGCAGGTACACGAGGAGAGCAACCGACGCAGAACACAATCGTAAAGTATCTTATAACTTTTTCTAAACTAAACGTTATTGTCCCTAGAAGGCCTCTCTGACCCCCTGGCAACCCCGATGAGGTAATAATAACCTACACCGAAGGTACGTGACAAAATACCTCTTTCCCATTTAAAATTCATGCCGTAAATAAAACGGTAATTGGTATTTTACAGACACATGAGGGCACTTCGTTACGAAATTAAGCACGAGCTAACATGATGTGTAATATGTAAAGTTGACAAATATCGTATTCTATTGAGGCTTATATACATAATGGTTACAGCGAGCCACCCTGTGCAATGAGTGTGGGTGGATCTTGATAGATCTTTCAGAACGTGAAAATACAATACCGCTAGAACCAAATTGTCATTTAGGACATAGAACCAGAGAACTTTCATCGGTTTAGTGAACGGCTGTTTAAAAGAACGACGCTAACGCTGATTCATAAAACCCATTAAAAGCGGTGTGAATGCAATTCGAAACCACATGCTTAGATGTAAAACGACGACTACGATAGTGTCGATAAGTAAAAACCATGACAGGTGGCACAATAGAAAGAAAATAGCGGCATGCAGGCGAACTACAGAGGCAGTCTACAGCCTGCTATTAGATACAACATAGTACTATGAATGCGAGAGTTGACCCTGACCTAGAGCTAGCGACAGTTGGATAAAGTATTGCTATTTTTTAGTTGTTACGCCAAAATGGCGCAAACCGTTCCTGGTCACTGAACCAGTGTTATCAGCTAAATGTATACCCATACCCCTACCCTTTGTCTAGTGTTTATGTTTTTTATTTACAGGTACCTAAAGACCTTCATGGAGTCATTGTGAATAATACTTCATAATCATATATTAGCATACTAGGAAACACCAGTATTGCTTCACATACACAGAGATGCCCTCTGGTCGCTCCACAATCATCACATTGGTCCTGAAGAAAGCCCACTGACCGTCTGGCACACAAGGGCTGAAACATGTCGACCTACCCCACTAATGTTAATGTGAGAGAGTCATAACCACTCTCAGTCACTTATAAGTAATTTTATTATCTCCAAACCAGAACTAATAAACACATAATTCTGGAAATTAGAGATTTTTAAAACGTAAATATTTTCACCTCACTATTTCACACACCAATCACTGATCACTACTGATCCTAACCAAGGGTACAACCTCCTGGTGGAGGGTGCATAAAACAAAAAAGACCCGATGATTATGCACAGACGTGTGAGGGACAGCGGAGAATCAAGATAAACCGCTCGAACGACCATCTAACACACGTGCATGAGGGTTATATTGGGACTGGTAAGAACGTAAACTGCATACCCAGGTTATGCAGGACAAGTGATCTTTCCCCTATTTTATTAGTTGATTTAAACTTAAGGAAACTGAATGATCACTCATTCCTTCTCCCCACACATTGATTTCTAGCATATAATTATGTGGCACTGAGTTGAACTATGGGGAGTTTATGTTGTATTCTTTAGAGAGTAAGTGTGTGGTGTGTAATTTTGTGGTATTGAGTGGTATTGTTTGGAGTGTATGTTGCATGGAGTTCAGTGTAACTATGTAGCAGATAAATATGTGGCACTGAGTGGTATTACGTGGAGTGTGTGTTGCATCAAGTAGAGTTTAATTATGTGGTGTGTAATTATGTGGCACTGAGTTGTATTTGGAGTGTATGTTGCATATAAGTATGTGGCACAGAGTTGTATTTGGAGTGTATGTTGCATTGAGTGCTGTGTAAATATGTTGCATTGAGTGGTATTTGGAGTGTATGTTGCATAGAGTGTAGTGTAATTATGTGGCGTTTCTTTATGTGGCACTGAGCGGTATTTGTAATGTATATTGCATTGTTCGGAGTGTAATTATGTGGCACTGAGTGGTATTTGGAGTGTATGTGGCATTGAGTGCATTGTAATTATGTGGTGTGTAATTTTTTGGCACTGAGTGGTAATTGTAGTGTATGTTGCATTGAGTGTATTGTAATTATGTGGTGTTTTATTATGTGGCACAGAGTGGTATTTGGATTGTATGTTGCATTGAGTGCTGTGTAATTATGTGGCACTGAGTGGTATTTGGAGTGTATGTTGCATTGAGTGCAGTGTAATGCTGTGGTGTTTAATTATGTGGCACTGAGCGGTATTTATAATGTATATTGCATTGATTGCATTTTAATTATGTGGCACGGAGTGTTATTTGGAGTGTATGTGGCATTGAGTGCAGTGTAATTATTTAGCGTATAAATATGTGGCACTGAGTTGTATTTTGAGTGAATGTAGCATTGAGTGCTGTGTATTTATGTGGCACTGAGTTGCATTTTGAGTGTATGTTGCATAGAGTACAGTGTAATTATGTGTTGTTTAATTATGTGGCACTGGGGGGGCGTGGCTAGCTACCAGCCAAGATGGCCGCACAATAACGGAGCTCTGTGACTGAAGAGCCCTCTCTCGATAAATCCGCTCAGTTATCCGTCTCATCGCAACTCATGCTCCGCACCGCCTGACTCGGCTAATCCTCCGGTGCACGACGAGCCGCCCTGGGTTCCGGTACACGACTGGCTCGAGGAGTTACACCGCGGTGGACCCTGAGGCCTATTTTGGCGCCTGCAGCCCCGGACTAAAGTAGGAGGCGTACCCGGCCAAGCCAAATACTCCGAAGCACGGGTGGGCGCATACCGCGCACGGATGCGCTGCCCTCCCATAACGATACCAAAGCCTCCGTAACCCCAGCGAAGCCCCACGTAGCCCCTGTGCGAACGCTGCATCGAGGGGAGAAGGCGCAACAGCGGACCGGTGAGGAGGTGCGGCCACCGGCAGCCGCAAACCCGCGGGGAGACACATCGTGCGGCCGCGGCCGCGGCTGCTCGCCGCACCCTGGTGCCTTCCGCAGCCGCACCGACTCCCTAGCCGGGCACCAGACCGTGGACCACCACAGCGATCCAACCGCCAGCGACCGGACGGTAAGAGGCGCGAAAACCCGCACCCCGACCTGCTTAAAGCCAACAGAGCGACTTACCTGCCAAGCCCTGACTTCTCTACTCTGTACCTATGGCCGCGACGCCCTGTCGAACTAGCTCACGCTGACAATAACTGCGGGCCACATTACTGGCACCAGAGCACGACCGCCCAACCCGGCTCACCCAGGGAATACGACACGAGGCCCGCTACCCCCCTGAGACTCTGACACAACCGGGGGCGAATATCAACTACACGCAGGGGGACAAATCCTGTGTGAAACAATATGAGTGGCAGGGGGACAAGGGGAAAACAGACCTCGAAGCTAGACAAATTCGCATACCACAAAGACCCGCCTGACAATTCCAGAGGAGACACACTGCGCACATCGCCCCAGCCCGGTGGCGTCCCCAATGATACCGAAAAAGTCACCCTTCATGATGTGATGGCCACCTTAAAAATGATGCAATCCTCAATGGGCACCATATCTAGGGACGTGTCCCTGATATGAGCCGATTTAGCGAAGATGTCAGATCGCCTTGGGGAGGTGGAGAAGACCACCACAGGACTCGTTGGGGACACATCGGATCTGCAACGTAGGGTCTTACAGATGGAAAATGACAATACCACACTACGGGCCAAACTCGATGATCAAGAAGGGCGCTCCAGGCGCAATAACGTCCGCTTAATAGGTGTGCCAGAAACGGAAGGTGGCCCGGCCCTGGATCTCTACATTGAGGACCTCATACAAAAGCAGCTCAAGCCCAAGGGATTATCCAACTACTTCTCGGTGGAGCGGGCCCACCGGGTACCCGGTGGAAAGGCCAAACCGGGGGCCCCACCCCGCCCCATTTTGGTGCGCATCTTCAACTTCAGGGACCAGGACGCCATTTTACAAGCAGCACGAACACGGCCGCCGCTCAAAATTGACAATTCAGACGTTAATTTCTACCCAGACTACACAGCTGCAGTAGCCCAACAAAGAAGGGGCTTCATAGACGTGAAGAAAGAAATGCGGGCTCGAGAACTTAAATACTCAATGATCTTCCCGGCAAGGCTCCGCGTCGAATCGGAAGGAAAGACATGGTTTTTTGAATCGCCGCGGGACGCCCAAGACTGGCTAGAAGGCTGGAGACCGGCTAGAGGACCCAAGAATCGCGACCCACGGCGGAACAACGGAAATAAGAGCCCACAGATCACTGACGACACCGAATAGACAGGAGACAACCCACAGCCGACAGGACGGTTTGTCTTTCACTCGGCATGTTGGATACAAACTGATTGACTAGAAACTCCAACCACGCTCTCCGATGGGACAAGGAGTATGCCAATGGCGGCGAAGCTGCTTGGCCGTATTCGCAACAGCGAACGTGGTGAGACTCGGACCGAGGGCATAAGAAATCATGCAGGTAAGAAAACCTGATCTGAAAGACATTGCATGATATTTGCGGAGAGAGGGACTCTACGAAGACCACAGAAGTCTCACCCCCACGAACAATACTCATAAGTTGGGACTATAAGCACTCTGCTCAGTTGGGGAGGTGGGAAGTTCTTAACCCACCGGGCAGGGAGGCAGGGAGGGGGGCAAGGGGTTTACATGTAATGTTTTTGTTCTGTTTTTGTTCTAGGTTTATGGCTTGGTTAGCCCTAGCATGTATACATGCCACACTCACTTTGGTTCTCCCTCACACACTCAGACGTAATGCCTCGACCGAGGCCGACTCCCATCATACATTCAACACTCGCTACTGGCGCTTCACCCACCCAGCGGGACGAGTGTCTACAGCTCGGATTCCCTCCCCGGGCAGCAACTTGCCGCCGGCAGTGACACAAACGCCCTCCGCACTACTACGGACACACCCACGTACTAGACACTATGGTGGATAACAATTTAATGGGCCCTAATTCCCAGTTGCAAAAATTGACATCCCCCCCACTGACAATTGTTTCTTGGAATGTGAACGGTCTAGGACACAAAATTAAACGGGGGCTGGTCCTGCAATACCTAAAGCGAAGGGCGCCCACGATTGTCCTCCTACAGGAAACGCACCTCACGGGCAGAGCCACTCAAGCAATGAATCGTTGGGGGTTCAAAATGGTCACACATGCTGAGTTCTCCTCCGGCTCCAGGGGAGTCGGAGTCCTAATCAGTAAGAATGCTCCATTGATAATCAAACACACATGGACGGACGACCAAGGGCGTTTTGCAGGGATTACATGTCAATGGGAAGGACGGACCTACAATATATTGTCAGTATATGTCCCCCCGTTACTGCATCAAGGGACCTTTCAGGATCTAGGGAAACTAATACTCGAACTCCCTGAGGGAAACCTAATCATTGGGTGCGACTTTAATGCGGTGCTTAATGCCGCTATAGACCGTCAACCTCCCCGAGACACGACTGGACCGAGCCAACTCTTTAAAGCATTCCAGGACGCAATGGGGCTTGTGGACATGTGGAGGATTAAACATCCTGATGACCGTTATTACACATTTCACTCGGGAGCACACAACAGTCTCTCCCGTATAGACTATCTGCTAACACTAGCATTACCCCCTGAAACGATAACTTCCATAGAACATCTACCGAGAGGGATATCAGATCACTCCCCAATTCACCTCACCTACACCACACAGCCCACAAGGCGACAGAGAATCTATCCAATTTACCCAGGTTACCTGAAGAATCACAAAATTGCAAAAGCTTTGAACACTGCAACCACACAATACTTTGAAGAAAACCTATCATCAGTTGACTCGCCATCAATCCTGTGGGAAGCTTATAAAACAGTCATCAGAGGACAAGCCATTTCCACTATTACCAGACATAAAAAGAGCCAGAGGGAGACCATGGAACAATTAGAATCAGCCGTCCTCACGGCAGAACTAGCCCACACACCTGATCCCACAGACGGCACAGTGCAAACGCTTGCCCTGCACTCACGCGAATACAGGGCATATGCAGAAGAGATGGCCAAAGCTAGGCACACCGATACCCTACATAGGATCTACGAGCTGGGTGACAAAACAGGGAAAATGCTCGCCTGGCTCGAAAAAAAAGAAAAAGCTGACAGGTGGATAGCCCATCTAACACTCACTGATGGCACACACACTACATTCCCCCACAGAATAGTTGAAAAACTAGCCTCATATTACGAAAAAGTATACACTGCGCGTAGCACTGTGACAGAAGAAGACAGCACACAATTCCTACATGACATACCACTGGTCACTCTATCACAGAAAGACGCCCAAGCCCTAGACGATGATTTAACGGTGGAACAATTGGGGAAAGCGCTAGCAGCCTTACACACGGGCAAAGCATTGGGGCCAAATGGCCTGCCGGTGGAATTATATAAAACAATGGCCAAACAACCTATCCCTCACATGCTTCCCATGTATAATGACTGTCTTGAACGGGGTATATTGTCAGAAGATCAACGCTTGGCCACTATTGTCGCTATACATAAACCTGGCAAACCACCTGACCAAACGTCCTCATATCGTCCGATCTCACTAATGAATACGGACGCAAAAGTTCTAGCGAAACTCTTGGCACTACGGCTACAACCACACCTCACAACTTTAATACACCCAGACCAATCGGGTTTCATGCCCGGGAGAAATACATCTCTCAATCTGAGACGTCTTAACGGCGTACTTCACCGTATTCCAATGCTGAGTGAAGAGGCGGCCATTCTGTCCTTAGACGCCACTATGGCATTTGATCTAGTGGAGTGGCCTTTTCTGTTTGCAGTGCTCCGGAAGATGGGATTTGGGCCCAAATTCTGTAATTGGATTAAATTGCT
This sequence comes from Lissotriton helveticus, assembly GCF_964261635.1. NCBI lineage: Eukaryota > Metazoa > Chordata > Amphibia > Caudata > Salamandridae > Lissotriton > Lissotriton helveticus. Next base: position 673,758,866 of record NC_136073.1, on the reverse strand, counting down.
ATACACAGCTCCCCTGGCTCAGGTGGTTGCCAACGGCCACACCTCACGTACGATCACGCTGGGTCGCGGCACAAGACAGGGGTGCCCACTGTCCCCACTCTTGTTCGCGCTCATACTGGAACCATTAGCGGTGAAAATACGCACAGAGCCGCTGATCCGGGGGATCACATGGGAACCGGGATGGGAAGACCGTATCTCCCTTTATGCCGATGACGTATTGCTCTACCTGATGTCCCCGACCACGTCACTGTTGACCCTACTAGACGTCCTGGAGAAATATAGAGAAATATCAGGCTACACAATTAATTGGACTAAATCACTCCTGTACATACTACACGGTCAACCACCCACACTGCCTCCTACGTGTCCATTACAAACAGTAACCAGATGGTTCCGATACCTCGGAATCTATGTCACGCCACAGAATTCCGTCTTTATGGAAGAAAATCTGTTAAAACCCCTACAGCGGCTCAAATCGGATGTGAAACACTGGCGCTCCCTCCCTCTGACACTATTAGGAAGGGCAGCACTTTTCAAAATGCTCTCGCTTCCACGATTCCTTTACGCACTGCAGAATACCCCATTTCCGATCCCCCTCACCTACTTTAAAGCGATAGATGCAGAAATCTCCTCACTGTTATGGGACGGTAAACCGGCTCGTATAGCACACTCCAAACTTATCCGCAGCTGGTACGATGGAGGGATCGCACTACCAAGTGTTAGACTATACTACTGGGCCGCACAACTATCGGTCGTTAACCAGTGGTTACATGCCCCACAACAAAATCCAGCGTACAGCCTAGATAGAACTATCCTCCCCACAGACAAACTGATGAAAGCCCTATACACCAACAAAAGACGACACTCGCTCACAGGCCCGACGGCCCATACTGTCAGGATCTGGCACACAGCACAAAGAGCCCTTGGATGGGAGGGAGTATTCACACTTGCCACCCCACTATGGGACACATGGCGTCTTGGTACCTTGGCTAACACTAAGGGATTCAGACAATGGGACCTAATCGGTATTTCAAAAATAGGAGACATGTGGAACCGGGGAGCGATCATTACATTTGAGGCCCTTAAAGAAAAGTATGGAATGGCGGATACTGAATTGTACCGCTATACACAAATCAGACATGCCTTACAAGGTGCCATTCCATCAGGGACCACACTAGCTGACTCCTCCCCACTGGAGGATAGACTCCTTACTGACCATCTGGAAAAAAAGGCAATCTCGCTCACGTACCGTAAACTCATAAACAATCTTCCAGAGCCCACGGTAGTACTTCGGAGCAAATGGGAGGTAGAATTAGGAGACATAGATGACGAAGACTGGTTGCATGCACTAGCCTCGGCAAGAGACGCCTCCATACCATCTCGGCTAAAACTCATACAACTAAAGATACTACACAGAGTATACTATCCACGCACCCTTTTGCACAAACTGGGACACATACCGGAACCCGAATGCCTGAGAGGTTGTGGAATACGAGGTACATACTACCATACACTGTGGGACTGTCCTAAAATACAAACATGCTGGACTTATGTCATGTCGGACATTTCTGAAGCAAGCGGAGTAGAACTGCAGCCGGAACCTAGATGCTGCATATTAAATATATGGTCACCCACAGACCTCAACCGGGGGTTACAAACATGGGCTACACTACGCATGACTTTAGCAAAACGGAATATTGCCAGACAATGGGGATCCAACCTACTACCTATGAGAGCGCAATGGGAAAATGATATGGATGCGGCGATGGTGGCAGAAAGGGCGGTATATGTCCACAGGGGATGCCCGAAAAAATGGTCCAAAATCTGGGCGAAATGGAACATATACCGAGGTAACATATGTGAACCCCCGCAGGAACTGTCCGAACCTGAAATGAGCCCGTAGGGTGGGATACTAGCAGTAATATTTGTATGATGACGTCCTATCTATGAGTAAGAGGGGAACCAAAAGGGAATTTGAATACTATTTTTGTTGATGTGACTATTCATTGAAGTACTGTTATCAAATACGTGATACTCGAGAAAGTTGTGTGTAGATATAAGAACATTTGGTAACCCATATATTGTAGGAATACTTTTCTTATGTTGTACACTGCTGAACAAAACTGCAAACTAATGATCAAACCAAAGAGTGAACCTCACTAAGTGTGTTCTCATAAGACTGATAAAGACTTGTACCTGTATTGTTACAATGCTAAAAAACCAATAAAAACTGTTTAAAAAAAAAATTATGTGGCACTGAGTGTTATTGTGTGGAGTGTGTGTTGCATTCAGTAGAGTGCAATTATGTGGTTTTTAATTATGTGGTGGTGCTGAGTGGTGCTGAGTGCTAATGTGGTGGTGCTGAGTGCTAATGTGGTGGTGCTGAGTGATTATGTGGTGGTGCTGAGTGCTGCTGTGGTGGTGCAGAGTGATGCTGTGGTGGTGCTGAGTGATGCTGTTGTTGTGCTGAGTGATGATGTGGTTGCGCTGAGTGATGCTGTGGTTGCGCTGTAGTGATGCTGTATTCTTGTTGAGTGGTATTGTGGTGGTGAGTTGCGTTGTGGTGTGGTGTTTGAGATTTATGCTTTGCTGGTGTCGTATGAGTGTATTGTAGTGTTGCTATTTTTAGTGTGTGATGTGTATATGTGTAGAATTGAAGGTATGTAAGTGTTTTCGTGTAGTATGTAATAAATGTAATGTAATAAATAATTGTCTATGTAACTTTGTATGTGTATGTGTGTGTGTGTTGTAATATTTAGTTTGTGGTGTGTGTCTAATTGGTGGTTTGTGTGCCGTTTTAAATGGCGGACGCAATGGGTCTTCTTGACGCTGCTTACGTTAAGTAGGTCAGCGGTCTAGTTATTTTTTTTTCCCCTTCCGTGTTCAATTTTTGATTGATGTTTGTTTCCAGCCAATCGTAGCGCTACGTTTTTGACGTAGCGTTGCGATTGGCGTGCGTCACCGGGGAATTCCCCAGAAGATCGCGAATCGTGGGGCGCGGAAGGCGTGTTGTTGTTCCTGTCCTGTTGCTGCGTCGTTTGACAGGTAAGAGTGTATTTTTATGTGTTTTTTTAAGTTAAATGAATATACTATTGATAGTGTGAATACATTTACTAATGTTTATTACTGAATGTCGATAATTTTTTTAGTTTTTCGTTCGCGACTGTCTTAGTAATAGCGTATTTACCTAATGTAACTGTAATTTAATGGTTTGAAATGTGATATATTATGTATATGTTGCTGAGAACTGTAATTTTAAAAATGTATTGGTTTTATTGGATGAATTCTGTACAAAAAATGTATTTTCCCTTCAGGGGTATGTACTTTGAGTTTATTCATGTATTAATTGGATGTGCTATGTTTTAATGAATATTTTCTTAGTGTATTACATTATTGTATATATTTGCATTGTATGTAATCTATATTGTGTCAATTTTTTTATTGCGCGTATGTAATTAATTATTTATTGTGGTGTTATTACCTGAAAATGTTCGATTTTTATTCGATGCACATAGTTTATATGAAGGTGCGTAAATGTATATTTTTGTGAAAGTCTTTTATTTTTTTGTTGTCGTTCTAAACGTAATATGCGAATAATGTTAGTCAACACATTTTAAAATTGCAAATGTGGATGTTCCTTTGAGTTAGCAGTTCCGTTTTATCTGAATGTTCACTTTATTCCCATTTTTCCTGCGATTCTCTTTATAAAAACTTTTTTTAATTTTATTTGGTGAGTGATAATTCAAGGTGATAAAAATGAACGTATTATTGGTTATTGTCGTGATTTGGTTATAGTGTGGTTTTCATTTCTTTTGTGAGTAAAAGATCATTTGTTATTTTGTTTTTTATAGAATGTTATTTGTGACATTCACAAAAGTTTTTTGTGTTTGTGGTTTGGTACATAGCAGGACTTTGAGGTACACTTGTGTAGGTCAGAGGTGTAAGATGGTCATTTCTTGAAAGGATGTATGTTGGATTAAACATAAAATGGAGGCAGACTGGGACACACTATGAATTTATAATGGTGTTTGTGATTATAATATTTGGAAATAGCATTGAGAATCAACGAAGTGTTTCAAATATTTGTGAGGGATATGGTCTGTGCGTTTTATTCCATTTTTTAACTTTCAAAAATGTTTATTTGTGTGGCCCACCTTTAGCAGGTTTTTTGTTTTCTCATTAGGTAATTGTTAAAGTTTTACTTTCAATGTGTCCCCTTGACGTAATGTACGTTATGTTTTTTTGCGTTCAATATTTTTTTTCCCTTTGAGTTCCGTGTTGTATTTGTTATTGAAGTTTTTTCCAGCCAATCGCAGCGCTACGTTTTTGACGTCGCGTTGCGATTGGCGTGCGTCACCGGTGTAATGTAATGTTTTTGTGGTGGTGAGAGTTGTTGTATTTGTTATGAGTGATAATGTGGTGATGCTGAGTGATATTAGGGTGGTGCAGAGTGATGTTGCTGTGTTGTTGAGTGATGCTGGGGTGGGGCTGAGTGATGCTGGGGTGACGCTGAGTGATGTTGTGGTGGTGTTGAGTGTTGCTGTGGTGACGCAGAGTGATGCTGTGGTGGTGCTGAGTGGTGCTGTGGTGGTGCTGAGTGGTGCTGTGGTGGTGCTGAGTGGTGCTGTGGTGGTGCTGAGTGATGCTGTGGTGGTGCTGAGTGGTGCTGTGGTGGTGCTGTGGTGGTGCTGAGTGGTGCTGTGGTGGTGCTGAGTGGTGCTGTGGTGATGCTGAGTGGTGCTGTGGTGCTGCTGAGGTGGTGCTGTGGTGGTGCTGAGTTGTGCTGTGGTGGTGCTGAGTGGTGCTGTGGTGGTGCTGAGGTGGTGCTGTGGTGGTGCTGTGGTGGTGCTGAGTGATGCTGTTGTGGTGCTGAGTGATGCTGAGGTGGTGCTGTGGTGGTGCTGTGGTGGTGCTGTGGTGGTGCTGAGTGGTGCTGTGGTGGTGCTGAGTGGTGCTGTGGTGGTGCTGAGTGGTGCTGTGGTGATGCTGAGTGGTGCTGTGGTGGTGCTGAGGTGGTGCTGTGGTGGTGCTGAGTGGTGCTGTGGTGGTGCTGAGTGGTGCTGTGGTGGTGCTGAGGTGGTGCTGTGGTGGTGCTGTGATGGTGCTGAGTGATGCTGTTGTGGTGCTGAGTGATGCTGAGGTGGTGCTGTGGTGGTGCTGTGGTGGTGCTGAGTGGTGCTGTGCTGGTGCTGTGGTGGTGATGAGTGATGCTGTGCTGGTGCTGAGTGGTGCTGTGGTGGTGCTGAGTGATAATGTGGTGGTCCTGAGTGCTGCTGTGGTGGTGCTGAATGATGCTGTGGTGGTGCAGAGTGGTGCTGTGGTGGTGATGAGTGATAATGTGGAGGTGCTGAGTGGTGCTGTTGTTGAGCTGAGTGACAATGTTGTTGCGCTGAGTGATGCTGGTGTTGCACTGAGTGATGCTGTGGTTACGCTGAGTGATGCTGTGGTTGCGCTGAGTGATGCTGTGGTTGCGCCGAGTAGTGCTGTGGTTGTGCTGAGTGGTGCTTTTGTTGTGCTGAGTGGTGCTTTTGTTGCGCTGAGTGGTGCTGTGAGTGGTGCTGTGGTGGTGCTGAGTGGTGGTGCTGAGTGGTGCTGTGGTGGTGCTGAGTGGTGCTGTGGTGGTGCTGAGTGGTGTTGTGGTGGTGCTGAGGTGGTGCTGAGGTGGTGCTGTGGTAGTGCTGAGTGATGCTGTGGTGGTGCTGAGTGATGCTGTGGTGGTGCTGAGTGTTGTTGTGGTGGTGCTGAATGGTGCTGTGGTGGTGCTGAGTGGTGCTGCGTGGTGCTGTGCTGCTGCTAAGTGGTGCTGTGGTGGTGCTGAGTGGTGATGTGGTGGTGCTGAGTGGTGCTGTGGTGATGCTGGGTGGTGCTGTGGTGCTGCTGAGGTGGTGCTGTGGTGGTGCTGAGTTGTGCTGTGGTGGTGCTGAGTGGTGCTGTGGTGCTGCTGAGGTGGTGCTGAGTTGTGCTGTGGTGGTGCTGAGTGGTGATGTGGTGGTGCTGAGTGGTGCTGTGGTGGTGCTGAGTGGTGCTGTGGTGGTGCTGAGGTGGTGCTATGGTGGTGCTGTGGTGGTGCTAAGTGATGCTGTGGTGGTGCTGAGTGATGCTGTGGTGGTGCTGTGGTGGTGCTGTGGTGATGCTGAGTGGTGCTGTGCTGGTGCTGTGGTGGTGGTGAGTGATGCTGTGGTGGTGCTGAGTGGTGCTGATCGATAATGTGGTGGTGCTGTGGTGGTGCTGAATGATGCTGTGGTGGTGCAGAGTGGTGCTGTGGTGGTGATGAGTGATAATGAGGAGGTGCTAAGTGATAATGTGATGTGCTGAGTGGTGCTGTGGTGGTGCTAGTGAGTGATGTTGTGGTGGTGGTGCTGAGTGGTGCTGTGGTGGTGCTGAGTGATAATGTGGTGGTGCTGTGGTTGAGCTGAGTGATAATGTTGTTGCGCTGAGTGATGCTGGTGTTGCACTGAGTGATGCTGTGGTTGCGCTGAGTGGTGGTGTGGTTGCGCTGAGTGATGCTGTGGTTGCGCTGAGTAGTGCTGTGGTTGTGCTGAGTGGTGCTTTCGTTGTGCTGAGTGGTGCTTTTGTTGCGCTAAGTGGTGCTGTGGTGGTGCTGAGTGGTGCTGTGGTGGTGCTGAGTGGTGGTGCTGAGTGGTGCTGAGTGGTGCTGTGGTGGTGCTGAGTGGTGCTGTGGTGGTGCTGAGGTGGTGCTGAGGTGGTGCTGTGGTGGTGCTGAGTGATGCTGTGGTTGCGCTGAGTGATGCTGTGGTTGCGCTGAGTAGTGCTGTGGTTGTGCTGAGTGGTGCTTTTGTTGTGCTGAGTGGTGCTTTTGTTGCGCTGCGTGGTGCTGTGGTGGTGCTGAGTGATGCTGTGGTGGTGCTGAGTGGTGCTGTGGTGGTGCTGAGGTGGTGCTGTGGTGGTGCTGAGTGATGCTGTGGTGGTGCTGAGTGATGCTGTGGTGGTGCTGAGTGTTGTTGTGGTGGTGCTGAGTGGTGCTGTGGTGGTGCTGAGTGGTGCTGTGGTGGTGCTGAGTGGTGCTGTGGTGGTGCTGAGTGGTGACGTGGTGGTGCTGTGGGGCTGTGGTGATGCTGGGTGGTGCTGTTGAGGTGGTGCTGTGGTGGTGCTGTGGTGGTGCTGAGTGGTGCTGTGGTGCTGCTGAGATGGAGCTGAGTTGTGCTGTGGTGGTGCTGAGTGGTGATGTGGTGGTGCTTAGTGGTGCTGTGGTGGTGCTGAGGTGGTGCTGTAGTGGTGCTGAGTGATGCTGTGGTGGTGCTGAGTGATGCTGTGGTGGTGCTGTGGTGGTGCTGAGTGGTGCTGTGCTGGTGCTGTGCTGGTGGTGAGTGATGCTGTGGTGGTGCTGAGTGGTGCTGAGTGATAATGTGGTGGTGCTGAGTGGTGCTGTGGTGGTGCTGAATGATGCTGTGGTGGTGCAGAGTGGTGCTGTGGTGGTGATGAGTGATAATGTGGTGGTGCTGAGTGATAATGTGGTGGTGCTGAGTGGTGCTGTGGTGGTGCTGGTGAGTGATGTTGTGGTGGTGGTGCTGAGTGGTGCTGTGGTTGAGCTGAGTAATAATGTTCTTGCGCTGAGTGATGCTGGTGTTGCACTGAGTGACGCTGTGGTTGCGCTGAGTGATGGTGTGGTTGCGCTGAGTGATGCTGTGGTTGCGCTGAGTAGTGCTGTGGTTGTGCTGAGTGGTGCTTTCGTTGTGCTGAGTGGTGCTTTTGTTGCGCTAAGTGGTGCTGTGGTGGTGCTGAGTGGTGCTGTGGTGGTGCTGAGTGGTGGTGTTGAGTGGTGCTGTGGTGGTGCTGAGTGGTGCTGTGGTGGTGCTGAGTGGTGCTGAGGTGGTGCTGTGGTGGTGCTGAGGTGGTGCTGTGGTGGTGCTGAGTGATGCTGTGGTTGCGCTGAGTGATGGTGTGGTTGCGCTGAGTGATGCTGTGGTTGCGCTGAGTAGTGCTGTGGTTGTGCTGAGTGGTGCTTTCATGGTGCTGAGTGGTGCTTTTGTTGCGCTAAGTGGTGCTGTGATGGTGCTGAGTGATGCTGTGGTGGTGCTGTGATGGTGCTGAGTGGTGCTGTGGTGGTGCTGAGTTGTGCTGTGGTGGTGCTGAGGTGGTGCTGAGTGATGCTGTGGTGGTGCTGAGTGATGCTGTGGTGGTGCTGTGATGGTGCTGAGTGGTGCTGTGGTGGTGCTGAGTTGTGCTGTGGTGGTGCTGAGGTGGTGCTGAGTGATGCTGTGGTGGTGCTGAGTGATGCTGTGGTGGTGCTGAGTGTTGCTGTGGTGGTGCTGAGTGGTGCTGTGGTGGTGCTGAGTGGTACTGTGGTGGTGCTGAGTTGTGATGTGGTGGTGCTGAGTGGTGCTGGGGTGCTGCTGAGTGGTGTTGTGGTGGTGCTGAGGTGGTGCTGAGGTGGTGCTGTGATGGTGCTGTGGTGGTGCTGAGTGATGCTGTGGTGGTGCTGAGTGATGCTGAGGTGGTGCTGTGGTGATGCTGTGGTGGTGCTGAGTGGTGCTGTGGTGGTGCTGTGGTGCTGCTGAGTGATGCTGTGGTGGTGCTGAGTGATGCTGAGGTGGTGCTGTGGTGGTGCTGTGGTGGTGCTGTGGTGGTGCTGAGTGGTGCTTTGGTGGTGCTGAGTGGTGCTGGGGTGCTGCTGAGTGGTGTTGTGGTGGTGCTGAGGTGGTGCTGTGGTGGTGCTGAGTGGTGCTGTGGTGGTGCTGAGTTGTGATGTGGTGGTGCTGAGTGGTGCTGGGGTGCTGCTGAGTGGTGTTGTGGTGGTGCTGAGGTGGTGCTGAGGTGGTGCTGTGATGGTGCTGTGGTGGTGCTGAGTGATGCTGTGGTGGTGCTGAGTGATGCTGAGGTGGTGCTGTGTTGGTGCTGTGGTGGTGCTGAGTGGTGCTGTGGTGGTGCTGTGGTGGTGCTGAGTGATGCTGGGGTAGCGCTGAGTGATGATGTGGTGGTGCTGAGTGATGCTGTGGTGGCGCTGAGTGATGTTGTGGTGATGCAGAGGGCAGAAAGGCACAACAAGCACTGATGGTTGGTGGTGTGTGTGTGCCTGGCCGGCTGTTGGTGTGTGTGCCTGGTGGAAGCATGCACTGATGGCTGGTGGTGTGTGCCTGGTGAAAGCGTGCACTGACGTCTTGTGGTGTGTGCCTGGTGGAAGCGTGCACTGACGGCTGGTGGTGTTTGTGCCTGGTGAAAGCGTGCACTGATGGCTGGTGGTGTTTGTGCCCGGTGAAAGCGTGCACTGACGGCTGGTGGTGTTTGTGCCCAGTGAAAGCGTGCACTGACGGCTGGTGGTGTTTGTGCCCGGTGAAAGCGTGCACTGACGGCTGGTGGTGTGTGTGCCTGGTGAAAGCGTGCACTGACGTCTGGTGGTGTGTACCTGGTGGAAGCGCGAAATTAATAGCTTTGTCATTTGCAATGCCAATAGTTTTAACTTTCGCAAATTTGACACCTATAGCATTTGTAATGCAATATGTGTTGTATTTACGTGACTTAGATGTATTGATATTACAAATAACAATGGCTTTTAATTTTTTTAAATAATTAGTACTTAAATAAAAGTTATTGTAATTTATAATGGCAATAGCTTTAACTTTTGTAAATAACTTTTGTGAAGATTATGTTCAGTGTATTTTATTGTCACGAAAATCCAAGAACAGAAGTGAAATATTAACATCTTTTTGTGACATTTGTAATAAAGCTTGAAACATTGAGAGAACGTATTTGAACCAGTTGTTGTTGAATGGTTGCACAGATTGATGCTGTGGTGGCGCTGAGTGATGTTCTGGTGGGGATGAGTGATGCTGTAGTGTTCAGTAATGCTGTAGTAGCGCATAGTGATGTTGTGGTGCCCCTGAGTGATTCTGTGGTGGTGCTGAGTGATGCTGTGGTGATGCGATAGATAGATAGAGTGAGTGCGATAGATAGATAGATAGATAGAGTGAGGGTGATAGATAGATAGAGGGAGGGTGATAGATAGAGGGAGGGCGATAGAGTGAGGGCGATAGATAGATAGATAGATAGTTGTGTGTTGTTGTGTGTTGTGTGTGTGTCATGTGTGTGTGTGGTTGTGTATGTGTGGAGTTGTGTGTGGTTGTGTGTGCTGTGTTCGGGTTGTGTGTGTTGTGTTTGGAGTTGTGTGTGGTTGAGTGTGGTTGTGTGTGTGTGTGGTTGTGTGTGCGCGTGTGGTGTGTGTGTGTGTGGTTGTGTGTGTGGTGGGTGTGTGTGGGGTTTTATGTGTGTGGTTGTGTGTGTGGGGGTGTTGTGTGTGTGGGGTTGTGTGTCTGTTTGGTTGTGTGTGTGCGTTGGCTCAGCGAGCCAAAAAAAGTAGACACTACATGTAAATCGTTTTTTCCGTTTTTCAATCCGAGATAAAAAATCCAAACTCCAATTCGTGGGGTAATGTTTGCTGGGGGAAAACAGAGTACCCTCTCCTCCCTGAAAAAAATGACAAATGGTAGGATTCCATCGTTTGATACAGTTTCGAATCACAGCACCAGAACAAGCAGCAATATCGAGAGGTGGTGGGGGCAGGGTGAAGGGTTAAGGGGTAGGGTGAGACGGCACATTGTGAGATGAGAGGTGTTGGTGGTAGTGTGAGGGAATGAGAGGGGCAGTGTCCTTGTGTGGAAAAGATGATAAGGTTTTTTGAAGTGCAATGTAGAGATGGGTTGTATTTACATTTTTGTTGTTGTGGAGTTGTGTAGTGAAAATATGTTGCCTGGTGTGATGCGGCATTATGTGGTTAGAAATTAAATGGTATGAACTGTAGCGGGATTATGTAGAATGAGATAGTGTGTTATGTATTTAAATAAGTGGATTAGTTGAAAGCGCTGCTTGTGGGAATTTGCAGCAGTGGCTAGCACTTTAAACAGGATTGTTTATGTTAAGGGCTGGGCTTCCATTGTTTACATTATGAAGAGGGGGAAGGGGCTACACCGTGCACTTCTACACTGCAGTCACTGGTTCACAGCACAGGGGTCTGAGGTAGACTAAGCGGTGTCTACAGTTTGTGAAACATTCGTCAATTGTGATTAAAGCAGCATCAGTTTGCAACACTTTTTTAAAAGCATTTGAAGTCATCACTTTATTCAGTTCGAAAACAAGTAATCAGGGGACCAGATGAAAGTCATGTATGGGGTTGCACAAAACCTCACCGAACATCCCTGACAAAATGGTCAATTAAGCTGGGCAAGTAAACACGTTTTAAAGGAGAATATAAGTGTACCTGGTAACAGCTTGCCGTTTAAAAGACTATATTCCACAGAATGCAACAACCCACTCATTCCAGTAAATTAAATGTCTCTTATTTTTTTCCTCTGAAAATTGTTTGATAAAAAACATTTAATTTAATTTAGAGTTGCGATGTTGTGTTGTTCTGCTGAGGAGAGACACCATTAGCCAAATTACAGCGCACTGCTCCACGCTGTCCAATGGCGTACAAAAGCTCCTGTTTGCAGTGGTGTCTGTGGGGGCTGTGGGCACAGATCATACTCCCCGACCACGGACATCCAGAGACCCGGAGCAGTGGGGGTCATGGATAACAGGATCAAATACCAAGCTGCTGGGAGAGGGAATGGGAATGGGAGGAGGACGGCCAGGAAGGACGCAACAGGCAGTCTGTCTGAAAGCTGCAGGCAGAGAGCTCTGTGACTGCACCGAGATCTTCACAAAACTAGTGGCCACCTTCAGAAAACATATAGAAACAAAGCCCTCCAATGTGCATAAGCTTCACAAAAACAGAGGCAAGCTTCCCAAAATGTATTAAAACAAAGCCGTACAAAACATATGCACAAGGGTCACGAATCACAAACAAGCTCTTGGCATTGCTGTGGGGAGGGGGGGAAGAGAAATGCACGGCCTGGCGGCCGTGAAAGTGAAGTGAATAATTAGGGGAGGAGAGCGCACGCTGGGGGAAGCTTCAGATGCCAGTGGGAGGGAGGCTGGGAGGGAGGCTGATTGCTTTGATGTGGACGCACAGATGGTGCCTGTGGGGGAAAAGCACGTGCTTGTTGTAGGAGAGTGGGGTCTGCAATCCCATGGCCACCCCAGATTTTTGCTTTTTGCTTCACTGGTTTACGACTTTCCCTGGCTGTGGGCCTGCTAATCAGACCCACAGCCTAGCTGTTCTCTCTCTAAATTACAACCATGTACCCTAGGTGCATTTACCAATTGGTACTGGGCCACCTTATCAGTCCGTGTACAGTATACCTTAGGTATCCAGGGCATAGGTGTACCCAGGGCCTACCAGGGGCTGCAGCATGTATTATGCCACCCCTGGCTGGCCACCCAAATCTGACACAACTGGCTGCACGACAGCTGGGGCAAGGTGGTGTAATCACCCTTTGCTTTAGATATAGTATTCCTATATCTAACCCTAAAATGGACACATATATTCCTATCAGTCACTCCTATGGCAGGCCTTATCAATCCTGAAGGCAGAGTGCTTGGAATTATGTGAGATGGTGCTCTGGCATGAGCTGAGCCCGTTTGCAGCTTGCGGAACCAAGTCCTTATAGCTGTTCCATGATAACGCTATACCATATACTCTTAAGTGCATTATAATCCTCGCGGTTAAATGCTAACTTTGGCATAGCATTATCAAAACATGTCGAGTAAGGTGTCATACGAATTGGAATACTAACCCCTCGCCAATTCTGGCGACGGGGTAGGCATTCCACCCTTCTAGAGGGACACAACATGTATGTAACTGTAAACCCCGGTTAAAGTTAACTCGAACCTCAGCATCACAAAATGGATGCTGCCACCACAGACACAAGTCTGACCTCCTGCTGCTGGGAGTCCTTCCAGCAAGGGAGACTCAGACAAAGGGTTTCCTGCCTTGGGAGGTGCTAGCACCACCCCAGACAGGATTTTGTGTATTAGGTAGGCCAAGGCTGAAAGGAATGAGACATGCCTGGGGCACACAAGTTGCTGGGGCACTCCAGCCCCAGCTCTGGTGGGAAACTGGACAAAGGATGGGGGTATAACCACCCCGCTTCCTGGTCCCACCCAGGGGAGGGACCTAGTCGTAGTGCAGCCCCCTTTAGCTGAATAAAGGTAGGAGCTGGTCCCATTTCAGATTAGATTACTCTTGACAACTTCCACGAAGAACTCTTGACCTTCGACCTCCTGGACACCAGAAGACTGAAGAATCTCCCCTATGGTCAGGGAGTGACCATCCTGCTTCGCAGGCACCATCAAGCTCCTGTGCGGTTTGTTGAAAAGTCCTTCCATCCCGGAATCCGACAACCCAGCTCGACAAGACCCGGACCTCCAGACCTCTCTGACCTCTACCCACATCCACAGCACAGCTGGGACCCGTGGGTGCGACGAGCAACGTGGAGACGGCCATCTTGAAGAAACCTGCACAGCGCTTCCAGCACAACCCCTGAGGGTTCCTCGAGTGAGTGCATTGGGGACTGAGAAGCCCCACACCGACGCAGCTCCTGCACCAAAGACCAGCCCCCCAGCATCCCCGTGATCTGCGTGGGGCCCTTTTGCCTGGTTGCTGCCCTTCCTGTTGTCTGGTCACTTGCCGGCTGGCTTGTGACTTCTGAGACGACGACCCGAAGATTTCGACACTGCTAGTCTGGTCCCCCAGACTGGCCCTTGCTTCCTTGTGAAAGAGAAGCACCCCGGACCCTCCTGGTCCACTCCAGACGCCATCTTTGTTCCACCGCATGGCTTGCATTAGCCAAGGCCTGTTGTTCAGATCGACGATCCGACACCGCCAACAGCAGCAGACTACGTGGGACAGCTCGTGCCTCCAGCCTGGTCGTGAAGAGCAGCTCCTGGTCCGCGCAGCTACAGAGAGAAGCAACCCTTCCTTCACCTGAACGCGGCGACAGCATCTGGTTCCCTCCTGGTTCCAGCACCGTCACTGGCTAGTGACCAAGACTCTGTCCCCTTCCCTTTCAGGACTTCTTCCTTCCAGTTCCATCCTTGGAACCACCGGACTACTCCATCTGGCTGCCTGCCAGCAACTTCTTGTTTCAGGCATCACCGGGATCAACGCAGCAAACCCGACGCAACTTCAGCCCTATGCACCCGCAGCCTGTGGGTTAGGTAACTAAAGCTCCTAGGTGCTGAAGTATGTGTGCACTATCCTAGTGCCTAGGTCCACTGTTGTTTTCCCTCCATCCAGCCGGGTTCGTCCGGAATCCGTAACTTTCTAAACTGTAGCATCCATAGACGTTGGTACGCATCCCGCGTGAGAGTTTCCACTCTGCACGTGAGTCCCGTGGGCCTCCTGCTCCTTACTTACCTAGTTCGTAGCGTAGTCCCAGCGATCCTCCAACCTCTGGATCTTCTTACAGTATTTTCCTCCCTCGCATTCCATTGTTTTGAATATATGGTTTGCCGTGCCCCTCAGGCACACTTGTAGATATTGTGCGAACTCGTATTTCTTTTGTAGTATTGTCATGTGCTCAGCCCTCTGACCTCATAAAGAGTTCAGAGGTGTTGTTATTAATAAATATATCGTTTATTTTCATAACAACCTGTGTGGTGTCCTTTCATCTGGTATTCAAGGGGTTATATTGTGGTAAAACAGCTGGCTTCACATGCCAAAAGAGTTTAGCCTAAAGACTGCTTTTGTCCACGCTACTAGGATAGCTGGTCTATCAGGTTAACTTACAACCAATCACCATAAGGGTTGTTTGGACTGATACAAGGTGATCACTAGAATTAGTGAGCATCATATATCAGGCCAACTTCTCACATTGGTGTGCAGCGGTTGGGATTTGAGCTTGCTGTTGTTTTTACCACGTATAATCTTGAAATATCCTTTGAAAGATCACATAAGGTACCTAGGTACATATAACAAGCTTAGAAATACTCTGAGTTCTACTGAACCAGCTGTTGTAGTAGAAAGGGCCTAGCACACCCTGACTACAACTCTTAGCAAGGGATCGGTAGGAAAACCCATAGTGTAGGTAGGTGCATCACTTACACCTCACTAGAAGCATGTCTACCCATGGAGAGTCTTCAGAGACTCCCCTAGTGGTTAGTGACCCTCCACAGGTCCTTTCCAGATATGCAGCTCTCAGTTTCCAGGAGATGAGACAATTGTGTACCTCCAGGAAATTGAAACAGGGTTCTAACCCTACCAATCCTTTTCTGTTAGGTCTCTTAGAGACATATGATGCTAGAAAGGCTTCTCAGACAGATGGGAGCATGCCAGCCTTAGAGGGTACCCTTGGTGATCCTGGCCTCCCTGAAACTGAAGAAGTAGAGGAGGAGGAGGATGAAGAGGATATCTCTGGGGATGAGGCAGACAAAGGTCCTGAGCTAGTCAGCAGACTTACTAGGGCCAACTTAGACCTACATAGGGAAGGATCTGGGGACCCCCAGTACTGACCCTAAGCAGGCCTAACTTTGGAGGTAGAAGAGATAGGTCTCATTCTAGGGACTCCAATAGATCTGTGCACTCTCATGCCTCTTCTCAGATGAGAATGACTTCTCCCCAGAGGAGAATGACTTCCCCTCGGAGGAGAGAACATGATGAAACAGGCTAATCTGAGGATTCAGAGGGAAGAACTGGCCCTTGCCAAAGAGAAGCTTGCCTTTGCTAGAGAGCAACAGTTGAGTGGGGCAGTCCCCACTGGTGGCAGCAATATCCCTAAGGATAAAGACAGGAGTTTTGATACTAGACACCTGAGTAAAATAGTGCCCCCCTTTAAACAAGGGGATGACATCCACAAATGGATGACTGCTTTGGAGGGGGCCTGCACTGTCCAGTGCATCCCCCAGAGTCAGTGGGCAGCTATACTGTGGCTCTCCTTTGAAGGTAAAGGTAGAGATAAGCTCCTCACTACCAATTACCAAGTCCTGAAGAATACACTGATTGATGGGTTTGGCTTAACAACTGAACAGTACAGGTTGCTGTTCAGAGACACCGAGAAAATTCAGTCTCAGGATTGGGCTGACTTTGTTGATTGTGCCACTGAGGCTTTTGAAGGTTGGTTACTGGGAAGTAAAGTTACTGATTACACAGGATTGTATAATCTAATTATGAGAGAACAAATCTTAAGTAATTGTCAGAATCAGTTGTTGCATCAGCACCTTATTGACTCAGATCTGACCTCTCCCCAAGAATTGGGAAAGAAGGCAGACAGATGGGTCAGGAAAAGGGTCAAGCAGCAGAACCAGAACCAGGGTGGTGGCCAAAAGAAAGCAAACCCCAAGGGTAATGAGAATAAGCAAAATGACCAGAAGTCTTCAACAGGGCCCCAACAATCTAAAGAGGGTGGGTCCCAGAATTCCCAGAATTCCCAAAAGAAGAAGAATAATGGTCAGAAGAAACCATGGTGCCAATACTGTAAAAGTAATACTCACTGGTTTAGTGAGTGCACCAAGAAAGGCCCAACTCCTACCACTACTGCCCCTAAGGCATCTGCACCCCCTAGTACAGTTAGTAGTGGTAGTAATCCTCCCAAGGCTATAGTGGGGTTAACCCTGGGAACTGAGGCGGGTTCTGACTTAGTCAGGATACCTACTCAGGCTGTTCTTGTTTGTACTGGGGACATGGATATGACCCCTACAATAAGTCCCAGTACTCTGGGCAAGTACAGGCAAACGCCTTTGATCAATGGAAAAATGGCTCAGGCCTACAGGGACACTTGTGCCAGTGTCACTATGGTGACACCAAACTTTGTGGACCCTGACCAGGTAATACTAGGTTCAGACTACCTGGTGACCAATGCTAGCAATGCCACTACCTCCCATAGTATGGCACTTGTTAATTTCTCCTGGGGAGGGGTAAATGGCCTCAAAAGGGTTGTTGTTAGTTCAGACCTCCCAGTGGACTGTCTTTTGGGCAATGATTTGGAATCCTCCTTATGGTCAGATGTGGAGTATAGGACTCATGTGGAAATGTTAGGTTTATCAGCACATGTCCTTGCTGTGACTAGGTCACAGGCCAAGAAATGCCCAGCTGAACTAGTTCTGGATCCTGGAAGAATGGACCAGACACTACCCAAGAGAAAGAGCAGTAGGGGTAAGGTTGACCCTTCCCCCCTGCCTCAGGTGGAGGATCAGCTCTCACAGGAGACTGACCCCAAGACCCCAGAGGGAACTGTCCTAGAAGAGCTTGAGCCTGAACAGGTTGAGTTTCTTGGGACAGGGGGACCTTCCAGGGCAGACTTGAGGCAGGCACAGTTAGACTGTTCCTCTCTTGAACCCCTCAGACAGCAGGCTGCTGCTGAGGCTGCAGGGAATGCTACAGGTGCCCATAAGGTATATTGGGACGATGGACTCCTATACTCTGAGGCAAGAGACCCCAAGCCTGGTGCTACCAGGAGGCTGGCCATCCCCTTGTCTCTTAGAGGTTTCCTTCTCACCTTAGCCCATGAAATTCCCCTTGCAGGTCACTTAGGCCAGAACAAGACTTGGGACAGGCTTGCCCCACACTTTCACTGGCCTCATATGTCTGAGGACACTAAAGAGTTTTGTCGCTCATGTATCACCTGCCAAGCCAGTGGCAAATCAGGTGGCACAACAAAGGCCCCCCTTATACCACTACCTGTGGTGGGGTTCCCTTTGAAAGAGTGGGGATTGACATTGTTGGACCAATGGACCCCCCAACAGCATCTGGGCACAGATTTATACTGGTGGTAGTGGATCGTGCCACCAGGTATCCAGAAGCTATTCCCCTTAGGACCACTACAGCTCCTGTTGTGGCCAGGGCCCTGGTTGGAGTTTTCTCCAGAGTGGGGTTTCCTAAGGAGGTTGTCTCTGACAGAGGTGCAAACTTCATGTCAGGATACTTGACTGCTATGTGGAAGGAGTGTGGTGTAAATTACAAATTTACCACACTCTATCACCCACAATGCAATGGGATTGTTGAAAGATTCAACAGGACCCTCAAAGGGATGATAAAAGGGTTACCTGAAAAGCTTAGGACAAGAACTCAGACAAGGTCCAACAGCAGACAAATATGCAGCCAACACAAGTAGGAAACCCCTTAATTGGTAGAGTGGCAGAAATACATCAGGCAGTACAGGAGCCAAGCGATAGAATAAACTATCCCCTACCAAATATATACTTACCCCCTTAGGCGAAGATGGGACATCCTTTTACCCTGCCTTCTGTTTGCTTACAGAGAGGTCCCACGAAAGGGGGTTGGTTACAGCCCTTTTGAGCTTTTGTTTGGACATCCTGTAAGAGGACCCCTATGTCTTGTGAAGGAAGGATGGGAGTTACCTCTCAAAAAACCTAAACTTGACATAGTGGACTATGTACTTGGTCTCCACTCCAGGATGGCAGAGTACATGGAGAAGGCATCTAAAAACCTGGAGGCCAGCCAAGAACTTCAAAAAGCTTGGCATGACCAAAAGGCTGTCCTAACTGTTTACCATGCAGGACAGAAGGTGTGGGTGTTGGAGCCAGTGGCCCCAGCAGCTCTCCAAGACAAATGGTCTGGGCCCCACATCATCATTGAGCAAAAGGGAGAAGTCACCTACTTGGTGGACATGGGAACTCCCAGGAGCCCTCACAGAGTACTTCATGTGAATAGGCTCAAAGCATTTGTTGACAGGGAGGACATGGGCTTGCTCATGGCCCACGATGAGGGACAGGAGGAAGAGAGTGACCCTCTCCCAGACCTGCTCACTCAGAACCCTGATGATGGGTCAGTAGATGGTGTAGTCTTTTCTGACAGCCTCACTGAGCATCAACAAAAGGATTGTAAGCAAGTCCTTCAATCCTTCAGACAAATGTTTTCTCTGACCCCCAGTCAGACAAACTGGTGCACACATGAGGTGGACACTGGAGACAGTCTGCCTATAAAGAGTAAAATCTACAGGCAACCTGACCACGTCAGGGACTGCATAAAAACTGAAGTACAAAAGATGTTGGAATTGGGAGTCATTGAACCCTCAGAGAGCCCTTGGGCTAGTCCTGTAGCTCTAGTGCCTAAACCTCACACCCAGGATGGTAAGAGAGAGATGAGGTTTTATGTAGACTACAGGGGTCTCAATGCTGTCACTAAGACAGATGCCCATCCAATACCTAGGGCAGATGAACTGATAGATAAGTTGGCTTCTGCAACTTTCTTAAGTACATTTGACCTAACAGCTGGTTATTGGCAAATCAGGTTAGCTGAGGATGCCAAGGCCAAGACAGCATTTTCTACCCCAGGAGGTCATTACCAATTTGTGGTGATGCCCTTTGGTTTGAAAAATGCCCCTGCCACTTTTCAAAGGTTGGTGAACCAAGTTCTCACTGGATTGGATGACTTTTGTGCAGCATATCTAGATGATATTGCTGTCTTTAGCTCCACCTGGGAGGATCACCTGATCCACCTAAGGAAAATTTTAGAGGCCCTGCAAAAGGCAGGCCTCACTATCAAGGCTACTAAGTGCCAGATAGGGCAGAGTCAAGTTGTATTCTTGGGCCACCTTGTAGGTGGAGGCCAAGTTCAACCTCTGGAGAGCAAGATACAGGCCATAAAGGACTGGGCTCCTCCAACCACACAGACACAGGTCAGAGCTTTCTTGGGCCTGTCTGGTTATTACAGGAAATTTGTCAGAAATTATGGAACCATTGTGACTCCACTTAATGACCTGACAAGTAAGAAAATGCCAAAGAAAGTTCAGTGGACAGTTAGCTGTCAGAAGGCATTCGATGACCTAAAGCAGGCCATGTGCAGTGCACCTATTCTCAAGAGTCCAGACTACTCCAAACTTTTCATTGTCCAAACAGATGCTTCTGAGTTGGGTGTGGGAGCTGTTCTATCTCAGCTGAATATTGATGGTCATGACCAGCCCATTGCTTTTATAAGTAGAAGGCTGACCCCTAGAGAGAAACGTTGGTCAGCTATTGAGAGGGAGGCCTTTGCTATGGTTTGGGCCCTGAAGAAGTTGAGGCCATACTTGTTTGGTACTCACTTCAAGATTCAGACCGACCATAAGCCCCTCTTATGGCTAAATCAAATGAAGGGTAAAAACCCCAAACTTCTTAGGTGGTCCATTTCCCTACAGGGGATGGACTTTACAGTGGAGCACCGCCCAGGGACTGACCATGGTAATGCAGATGGTCTCTCCAGGTACTTCCACTTAGAGCAAGAAGACTCACCTGGTCAAGGTTAGTTTAATGTCCCTAAGTTTGGGGGGGGGGTTATGTAGGAGAGTGGGGTCTGCAATCCCATGGCCACCCCTGATTTTTGCTTTTTGCTTCACTGGTTTACGACTTTCCCTGGCTGTGGGCCTGCTAATCAGACCCACAGCCTAGCTGTTCTCTCTCTAAATTACAACCATGTACCCTAGGTGCATTTACCAATTGGTACTGGGCCACCTTATCAGTCCCTGTACAGTATACCTTAGGTATCCAGGGCATAGGTGTACCCAGGGCCTACCAGGGGCTGCAGCATGTATTATGCCACCCCTGGCTGGCCACCCAAATCTGACACAACTGGCTGCACGACAGCTGGGGCAAGGTGGTGTAATCACCCTTTGCTTTAGATATAGTATTCCTATATCTAACCCTAAAATGGACACATATATTCCTATAAGTCACTCCTATGGCAGGCCTTATCAATCCTGAAGGCAGAGTGCTTGGAATTATGTGAGATGGTCCTCTGGCATGAGCTTGAGGTGCCGGGTTTTTAGGAACCCGGTGGTGCCAGGGGGTAGCACCCGAGGACCTCTGAGTTCTCCCTTGTTCCGGACCACAGAAACACGGAGTCTTCTAGTTACCGTCAAAGATCAAGTTTTATTGGTAGCTACCAAGTAACACGTGTCCCAGAAGTACACCACACGGAGAGTAGGTTCTCGGGAGACTGTTCGTTTTTACAGAACCAGCCGTCTCCTTATATACAAAAATAATAGCTGCAAGCAAGAATTCCTGAGTTTATGATATGGCTATACACATATTTCTACAATAATACAAAGAGCGAAGTCATGTAAGCAAGTCCATACTTTAGATGTCCAGTTCGTTGATAGATTACCCAGTTAGGCCTGGAACTCCCATCAGATATCGATGAAACCTCAATAAAGAAAGGTACAACCCAGTCATAAAACTGGCCATAAACAAGGAACGTGGACGGGTGCATGTTTGCAGAAAGCATGGTCTGTATGTAGTGAATGGTTCGTGGAATGTTATGTATTGATGCTATCGCATTCGGCCACTGGGCGGGGAGCTGCCCAAACAGGTTTGGCCTAAGGCAATGGAGTCAGTTGGGACAGGTCAGGGGGAAGTCACGAAAAGGTGGACGTGTCCCTTTCTGATCAAGCTCGACCTTTAATTGACTTAACATGAGGGCAAGATGCAAGATGGATGCCGTTCACAAAATGGAGTTTAAGGGATGGGGACGGAAACTACGATTTTGGGGTGTTGGCAACCCTCGATTGTGACGAAAATACATAGGAATGATGTCCTAATTATTATCGGTTCATAGATACCAAAATCGTCTTGGTACGTTGAGGTTTTGTGACACGGGCATTGGACCTCGATATCGGGAGAACGGCAGGGTCCGGATTTTAAGAACCACAGACCCTCCTTTTGCCTTCATATAAGGCAATAACTCATGCTAATCTGAGTCCAAATCGGTATGAAGAAATTCGTGGAGATGTTGCTGTAGCATCATTCTGTTGCTCAGCTCGTCCTGTGACACAGGCTTCCGTATACACGAGGTAGCACAGAGGCCACATAGTGCAGGAGCACACTGTATACATAGGCAAAACATGAACAGAAGTGCCAAGATCATCCCAATGAAGATCAAGGTTTTCCATCCCCAGGCAGGTCAGAATATCTTTATTCGACTTATTCCAAGTCATACAAAGAGACAAAAAAAACATTCAAACAAAACAAACATATGATATTACATGGAAAGCATACTTAAGCGTACAGTTTTCCTAAAAAGCATCTGCCTAAAAAACACATATTAAATACTATATACAAGTTAAGAATTCATTTTATATAAGAAGATGCATTTTCATTTCCCCTAAATAGGGACATTTTTAAGACAGAGAATTGCCAATGGCTTTAGCTTTAGCCCTTGCAGCTGCCACTAAAAATTTTGCAATACTAAAAGTAGTGCAAGGATTTGTCAAAAGCTGTAAAAAGAGCAGCGCAGGGTGCACCTGTGTGAACCCTGCTTCTTTCAAAATGGGGAGCAGGTATTTTTTTCTCTGCTCATGAAACAAACTACAAAACATGACAACATGCATTGTGTCCTGCACCGAAAAATTGTCGCAGCTGCAAGGGGCGGCTTGTTCCGGCTTCTGCCAACCGTTAAAAGAACCAAGGTGAAAGTGTAAAAGATTGAACCTAAATTTAATTAATAAAAACCTATGATAAGGGATTGTAACGAAGCTGAGATAAGGTGCAAGATGGGGTTCGCTTACCAAAAGGTAGTGTGCCCTGACTGCTGGTTTCTGCAGTTCAGCTACCTCACGGCACGCTTCCTTCCTTTCATAAAATAGCTTTTTAATTTGACCTATATCTTGGGCCCTGATTTTTTCTGGACAAAAGAAAAGTTCTGGGCGACCCAGATTCGTGAAAGATTTAATCAAATAATCCAGCCAAGGGATTTTCCTGTATTTGTCTAAAGATAGAACGTCCTTCATGATACTGTGGTTCAATAAGAGATCTTCATTTAACCACATTTTCATCCACAGAGTCAGGGGCGCTAAACTCAATAGGTCTGATAAATACGCTAATCCCACCTCCTTGTGGATAGAATAGGTTGGAGTTGACTGAGGGACAGATAAAAGAGATCTAATAAATCTGTTCTCAGCTCTCTGGATGGGGTCAAGATTTACATATCCCCACAAGGGGGATCCGTATAAAGCAATGGCCACAGGTTTACACTTGTAGATTTTTAACAAGGCTTCCATGGGTCTTGCTCCCAACTTGCCTGCAAAACCTAAGAGAGCTGAGGCGGATCTAGTTACCGCCAAACGCTTTGCGCTTATCTGTGGACCCCACGTCCCTTTATGGTCAAACAAAACGCCCAGGTAGGGAAATGTGGTGACCTTGGAGACTTGAACCCCACTGCAAAAAAAGGATTTATGACTTTTTTTTGCACAATCCCGGCCCATGACCATAGTGTGCGATTTAGACACGTTGATCTTAAGGTCCAATTTCTCCATAAAGGAGCCAAAGGCATTCAGGAGAACCTGAAGACCAATACCAGTGCGGGCAATCAGCACGGCATCGTCCGCGTACAGGAGTGCCGGAATTTGGGCGTCTCCTGCACGTGGAACGTCCGTGCCCCTGCCTCGCAGGTATGCCCCCAGGCCATTAATATAGATCGTGAAAAGCGTGGGGGCCAAAATGCAACCTTGCCGAACCCCCTTTAAGGATTTAAATAAAGGGGTACACCTTCCATTGTTAGACACTCGGACAGCTGCAAAAAGCTCCTGGTGCAAAGTGGCCATAAACGTGACCAATGCTTTATCGATGCCTAGTTCCAATAGGATCAACCATAATTTGGACCTATTAACAAGGTCGAAAGCCGAGGAGAGGTCCATAAATGCTAAATACACGGACCCCTCCTTGGCCACCGTATACTTTGAAATGAGTAAATGCAAGTTGATGCATTGCTCGATTGTGCCTTTTCTTTCTCTGAAACCATATTGCAGTTCGGACAGCCCACCACAGCCCTCCACGTTCTCCCTTAATCTATGCAAAAGGACTCTGCCCAAAACTTTTACGGTTGAGTCCAAAAGTGAAATGGGTCTATAGAATGCTGGGTCGTCCCGCTGACCTTTGTTTTTATAAATAGGGACGATGGTAGATATTGCCCATGAAGCGGGGGCTGAGTTGTCAGTAACAGCATTAAACACATTACACAAAACGTTCGACCATAGTTTAGGTGAGTGCATAAAAAAGTCAGCCGGGACTCCGTCCGGACCGGGTGCCTTATGTTTTGTAGTTTCCTTAAGTGCATTTTCAACTTCTTGTGGGTTAAAGACGATAGGGTGTACGGGTCCGTTGGACAATAAACCCTTATTGATGCCCTCATCCCCCTCGTCTGCCCCATAAACACTTTTAAAAAAAGACAACCATTTATCGTCAGCAATCACGCAGTCCATGGGTTCATTTTTGTCTTCGGAGAATAAGGGCTGCTTAATAATCTCCCAAAACCTCCTACTATCCTTCAGTACTGCCGCTGACTGGAGGTTTTCCCATGTTTCGTGTTTGATGGAGTCTTTACAATTTTTTATTGCTGACTTGTAAACTTTCCTTAGCCTCGCGATGTTATCTGTTACCCTTGGTACAATTTTTAGTGCCACCATCAAGTCTCTGTGGGCCTTCGAGCATGCTGTATCGAACCAACGCTTGTGTCCTTTAGGTCCCTGAATAGGTTTGGCTAACAGCTCATTAGAGACCTGGACACATATCTCCTCAAAAGCTGCTACAATCTGTTTCCCCTGGGCGTCCGAATTCTGACAAAGCTCCACCTGTTCTTTTATCTTAGGGAAGCATTTTTTGTAGAAATTATCCGGGATCACTTTTGCCCACTTCACTCTTCTGTCTTGGTCGGTGGTCCTCAGGGGGTGTGAAGCTTTTACAATTGATGGAGAAGCGCCCATCTGGGCTCCCCATGCCACTTCCAATAATACTGGGTTGTGATCGCTATAGTGGGTTTCTACAGTACGGTAAGCAATAGTTCGATTGAGGATACCCATTGAAACAAAAATATAATCTATCACCGTTCCATGATTGCCGCCCACAAAAGTTGGCGTTCTCAGACCATAGTCTGGTTCAAATAGATTATAGGTGGCAAGTAAATCTTCAAGCTCCTGACCCTCTGCAGAATGTACAAAGTGCGGACCTAATGGTACCGCATCATCCACTTCATCAGCTTCTAATCCCTTACAATCTAGATTACATAAATGAATATTAAAATCACCTACTAAAATAAACTCAGAGGCAAATACGATATTCTGTGAGACTTTGTTTAAAATACTGTCCAGACTGGCAATATTACGGCCGGCGTAGTCACTATTCCCAGAATTATAAAAATTAACATATAGAGTCCTACTAGTTTTACTGATCACCCTTTCTACTATTAAGATGTTATCAGAATCAGAGGTGATCTGCCTATGACTTCCTTTTAAGTTCAGAGCAAAGAAGAGCGCCAAACCCCCTTTAGCCCTGCCCGTTCTACCTGGGACTGCAGGTTTTATAAAACTAGTGAACCCATCCCACCAGATATTGCTGGATGTGACCCATGTTTCTTGCAGAGCGATAATATGATGTTCTACAATAAAGCTCCGCCAGACTGGGTCCTGGCTTTTAGAATTTAGTCCTGCTACATTCCAGCTTATGACCTTGCACGAATCAATAATTTCGCTTGGCTCATTTCCGCCCTCAGGGTCTCCTTCCGATGTAACTGGCGATGGAAATACCTCTCTAGTTTCCCCATGACCTCGACACTGTGTGTCTTCTCCATTAACACCCAGTTTCTCACCGGCCACAAGCCCAGATAGATTTAGTTGCTGGGTGAGATTTGTAGATGGGTGAGGCTCAACCACTGCCTTACACATTTGCAAGCTAGGTTGTTTCTCTGTTATAAAACCGTTACTACTAATTTTTTGGTTGCTGGGCCCCTCGCGTACCTGATCTGCTCCTATTGCAAGTCAGTCGCAGGTATTTAGGTCAGATAGGGGGCCAAATCTGTTTCCTGTGGCGAAACCCCACACGGATGGATTAGGTGGCTGAGTATGGCCATTATAAGCTACGTTCCAACTGGGGTATGAACTATTTGAGTGGTTCGAAAAAGGGTCCGATCTCTGCCACAGTGTGGGCCTAAAGCCCCGCTCGTTATGGTTGTATCCCAAAGGACCTGGCCCCCACCCGTTTATTCTTTTTTTTTTTTTTATTTTTTTTTTTTTTTTAAAACCTTTATTTTGCAAAACAACAACAAATACGGGCCCACAACCATCAGGCCGGCCACAATACTTTCAGCACCATAGCGAACAATACAAGGTCCCAGCGGCACCAGAATAAATAGAAACAATCAAGGAGGAACTCCAAAAACGATATGTGCCACTCGGGAAACCGGAGCAGTGAAGGTTAATTTTAAATGTTTATAATGTAAACATAAACAGTGAAGAATAGAGATCAAGGAGTACTGAGTCCGTATCATCACTTCACATCAGGAGCAGGTAAACAGCATAGTACGATATTAACCGTAGAAGCCAGCATCTAAAAACATCATGGCGGATCAAAACAAAACAATAGGAGAGTAAACTGAAAAGTACACGCCATGCACAGTGCCACCCACTCCCACTAACCGGCGCACCGGACCCAGGACAGAAAAAGGGAAAGAAAAGCGCAGAAAATAGAAGGCCATAGAAAGAAAATATGAAATGAAAACCCCCTCCCCCCACCCTACAACAATGCGGAGGCCACGGCCTACCCCCCCCGCCAGCGTGTCTGTCGCCCAATGAACCCGAAATATAGAGAAGAAAGAAAGAGATGGAAAAAGAATCCCCTAATATTGGAGGAGGGCCACAGTCTAAATCCTAAATCACCCGAACTCCCCGGCCATTAAAACTCCTCCCTACCCACGACAACAAAATCAGAGCATTAAAAGAGAAAAAGGCATAAAAAGGTAGGGAGAGACACAAAAATCGTTTCAGCACGCGTCGTGAAAGCGATCCCTCCCGGGCCCCCACCCATCTCTCAGCACAATTAACACAAAGAAGATCACTCCACCCCCTGGCCTGACCTCAAGCGCATACCCAAACACGAACCCGGATAAGACACCGCCCCAGATAAAACAAAGAAAGAAGGCAAGCATCAATACAGAATCAAGTGATCATACAATGCAGTAGTATAGAAACATCGTGCAATATGTGCCCAGTAAACACGTTAGCCAGGTCTAACCCCATCCCCTTTAGCTAGCAAAAGCAGTTCGCAGCGAGAGAGTAGCTTAACCCTGACCCGATCGTGGATGTAGCCTAACGCAGATTACCACAGGAGAGCCCCTCCCCCCGCGCTCATCAGGATAACATGGCTGCCTAAAAGAAGAAGACGAAACAGGATCACAAAATGGCCACCGGCCATCCGCATAAGGTCTTTTGTCCGCAATAGTCAGTTCCGTAATGGCATCCGAAGGGCAGGAATTCCACGGGGAGAGGGATGAAGGCCACCAAATAAAAGTCGACACGTAGGGTAAAAGTCGCTCAGTTGAGTCCCCAAGTAAACTCGGCGGTGCAGGCATCAAGAAGTCAAGCCCGGAGGAAGGGGGAAACAATGTAACAGTCTCAGGATCAGAGGGCCGCCAGTCGTCGGCCCCGGGTGAGGAATCCGCAAGTTTAGTATCAGCACAGGCACAGGACAACAGTGTAGCATCGTGGATTGGCAAAGGTAGACACACACTCAGCTGAAGGCAGGCGCTGCGTTCGCGAGTCCCGGTAAACCTCATGGCGTCCAGGTGAGCACACAGCGCTTGGAAGCCATCAAACATCTCTGAACGGAGATCACGGAGGGCGGCCAGGATAGACCCATGGGACAGTGCAGGTAGCAGTTCCCTCGAGGCAGGCTCCAGCGCCGGTGCTCGCAAGTCGGTGTACCGCACTGGCAGGGCACGGCTGTCCACGGACAGGAATGAGGGAGTCCTCCCCAGCCGCGGCAGAACAAAGGGAGCCATGGCGCCGGCACACGATGGTGAATCTGGGGAGGGCGCAGCATAGGCGAGCATCTCCTAGAGACCTCGAGACCACTAGCGCCGAAGGCAAATCCAGCACACCTCCCACAAGCCGTCACGGACCGGGCCGGGCAACGGAGAAAAAAGTCAAAAGTTTGCGCTGAGCTAGGTCGCCCGGCACCATGTGTCGCTCATCTTCCCCTCGAAGCAAAAACACCGTCCACGGGCTGCTCAACTCGGCCGTCTCAGTACAAGCGGAGTCTGCAATGGACGTCAGCGTCAGTGCGGTGGTGATTGCTGTAGATGAAAAGGCGCCGCCACTGAGTCATCTGTGCTATACAGCTGAGCGGACCATCTCCGAGCCTCCAGGAGCCGACGACGAGCGGCCATGTAAGCGAGGGTCCGGGGCGGGAGCTGCACCTCAAGTTTCCCCAGCATCCGAGCGCGCTAGAAGGTCGAAAATGGGATCGGTGCACTCAGCACATCCTCATTCGCATTCCGCCGCCGGATTCAACCAGGAAGGATATCAGGATTTCGGTGCGGAATGCAAGGGCCGGCGGAGCCGGGCGACTACACGTCCGCTCCGGTCGCCATCTTGGCTCCTCCCCCCCACCCGTTTATTCTTAAATCATGCTGGTGATCAAACTGATGATTTTGCTCGTGCGGGTAACTAGATCTTCCTACATCCCGATGTACCATCTGCTGGAACCACTCGGTTGGATGTCGTAAACTAGTGGCCCACCCCCAGCTACTGATACTAGTAGACTTATGTTGCCTGATGGCATTAGGCACGGGGGCAGACTGAATGTCATCATAAAAAAACTTGAGAGTCAGTGGAATTATAGAACCACTGCGGCGTTGTGGTGGAAACACGTTATTTAAAATGTCTGGGAGGACTTCAGCATTTGCAAAATTTAAAATAACACAGTCGCCTTTAAACTTTTTGGGCTTACTGCCAATCCAAGATACCCTCCTGGTCAGAACTATGTCCCCAGCCAGTTTGTCTAGCCCTTCTTGAGCCATATGCATGTTATTAGAGAGCCAATGTAGAGCTTTGTCTTTTAGACCCTGTTTAGACTCAATTTTATCTTGAACAAGGACTGGAACATTGGCCAACACCAAAACTACCGGTGAGGCCTCCACAATGAATTCTGCTGCGGAAGTCTCTTGGTGCACAACCACTGTTGCGTCAGTTATACTGGTGTGAGGGACTCCAGTTTCGACGTTCTGATCCATGGCATGTGGTGAAAGCAATGAAGGAGAAGGAGCCAGCCCTTGTTGGATAATCTGAGTGGGCTTTAAATTACTTTCAGTGGGGGAGTCCTCCTCGTCCGTAGATGTAAGATCTGTTACGAGGGAAGATAGATTCTCTACCTCCTTAGCCAGAACATTATGGACCCCACTCAACTTCCTCACTTCAGCAGTTAATTTATCCACTTTCCCAATCAGAGGTTTAATTATAGTCCTGATTTTAATATCGATCATATCTTGGATCCTGTTGAAAAGATCATCCATCCCCAGGCAGTGATCAGCTCCCAGAACCACCCCAGCAGGGACCAATCCCCTTTCTCAACGTGAAGGGAACCAGATATTTCGTGTAGTTTGGAGATGGCCTGGTATACTGTCGGTGCGTTATCAGGGATGAAAATGCAACAACTGGATTGGATGACTCTACACACACCACCACGATCGGCGAGTATGATGTCTAAGGCAATTCGGTTCTGAAGGGTCATAAGTCGATCCGACTGAAGCTCGGTTGTCAGATTGCCAAGCGCTCCGGCCGTCGTAGTCACGGCGGATTCAACTATCCTCGATAACTGGCGAATATTTCTGCTGTTCACCATAGGCCCCCAAAATGGCAGAAAACCCTTTGCGAAGTCAGCGAATTCCTGACCCGCGGTGTCGTCTTTACTCACGACACCCCTAGCTGTCCTTGTCCGATGGTAATCTGCTCTGGCCGTGTAGGTGGGAGGCAGCAGAAATGAGATAAAACATGTACCTGAGAAATCAGGGGGCAACCACGTGTAGGCTTGGTCGTGGCAAACGAAATACGTGCCTTTGGCTGGCAAAAGTATAGGGGAAGTTCGGGAAGCAAATACATATGTTTCCGTGCAAATGCTCTTTCCTAACTGTGCTGTGGGGTCCCTACCAATACCCTGTAAGCATATGTGACCTCGGTGGGGCACTACCCAAACTGGGCGGGATTTCTTTGCTGCCTGGCTCTTGACCAGGTAAACCCCATGTTTAGTCACGTTCCAACGGGTGTAGGGACTGAGTTCATCTTTGGGCATTGTCAGATATGTGTCGATATCCCTACTCATATTTCTTATCCCTGCAATTAGTGCCTTGTTATTGGAATCGCTCGCAGTGGAACGGGTCGGGTATGGTTCTAGGGCGAATAGGAACATGGTCTGGAAAGCCCACAGAGAACCATAGTAGCTGAATGGCAAAATGAAGTATGGGATCCCCTTATCGGTTGTGTGTGGCATAAGTCCGCATATCCAACAGTTTGATGTGTTCATTACGGACTGGTGTTGGTGTAGGAGCTGAATGAAAGAATTGTTTACAAATTCGAGTCTTCGGGCAGACTCGTGTTCAGGTAGAGGGTGAAAGTAGTGTGAAGAAATAGTGGGAGGAGATGGTGGCTGGGTGTCATTCGAAAAGGTAACTTTAAATACGAATAGAGTATAACCAGTAAAAAACACAAGTATGCTACATAACATTAAAACACATAGTATCAGGAATCTTCTTTTGGACAGTATCGTGCATAACTGTTTTCCGAAGTTCGTGAGTCTGATAGGTCTCTCTACCCTTGGAAACTCCATCCTCTAGTTGCTGCCCGCGGTGGTTGATTGATTCTCCCAGGGAGCGCGCTCTGCTCAGTCCGGGGTAACTCCCGTGGACCAATCAAAACCGTGGACCTAGAACTTCCCAGTTGCACTCCCCAGACTTCAACCGCGACCCTAGCAGCAGAACCGGATGGCGGTTTGAAAAATCAAAAATGAGCTAGTTCCCTTGGGGCGAGAGAGCTGGAAAATCAAAAAATAGTTCTTAGGGGAAAAGGGAAATCACATTAGGTCAATCGTTTATTAGTCTCTTTGTTTAGACCGTAGGTCGTACCGTCGTTTCCCAGGTACGGTGTGGTCTTCAAACAGCGTCTCAGGTTCGGTAGTGTCCAATTGCATAGACGGCGACACAAGTCCTTGTAAAATATGATCACTCTCCTTTTCGGTACTAGTTTCTTTCAAACGTGCATCGCTGAAAGGGATGAAGCGAGGTACGGATTCGGTCTCGGAGTTGGCAAGTCCTGTGTTGACCCACCGGTCGTATGGAAGGGGTAGAGGGACCCGTTTGCAGTGGGTCCCATGTACCCAGTTCTTCTTGCCTTCCACTCGAACAGCAGATCTCGTTGAAAGCAGAACTAGGTGCGGTCCGGTCCACCTCGGCTGTCCGTTGTTGGTGCGTTGGAAATTTCGCACCAAAATCCACGAGCCGGGCTCGATGAGGTGACCTGGATCGTCAGAGGCTGGTGGAGAGGAACTGTGAACCTGTTGGTGTAAAACACGCAATTTAGTTGTCAATTCGCACAAATAGTCAAGTAGTACGGGGTGTTCTATCTCACTTAGTTTCTTGGGTTTTGGCACGCCCCAGACGTTGGCTGGGCGGCCAAACACGATCTCATGGGGGCTAAGTCCTAATCTGGAGTGGACAGTCATCCTGGTTGACAAAAGCGCTAGAGGCAGGGCGTCAGGCCATTTAAGACCTGTACTGGCTTGGATCTTGGCTAGTTTGAGTTTTAGAGTGCCATTGTAGCACTCTACTAGTCCAGCTGATTGGGGGTGATTTGCAGCGTGGAATTTTTGGTGGATGCCTAAACACTCACACACTCTCTTCATCACGCATCCTACGAATTCACTTCCGTTATCACTCCAGACAATTCTAGGCATACCGAACCTCGGAAAGAACTCTTTGACGAGTGCTTTGGCAGTTGATAAAGCGGTATTGTCCTTAAGGGGGTACGCTTCCACCCACCTTGAAAAGGCGCAGACAACAACGAGCACATACTTTAGGTTGTTGCACCTCTCCATGTGGATGAAGTCGAGCTGTAAAACCTCGAACGGATACGTTGGTGGCGCAAAATGACCAGCTGGAGTTGGGGTTCCCCTACCGGGATTGTACTTCAAACACACCATACACTTTTCGACCACATTCTTTGCATATTTTGGGATATTGCTATTCTGCCATACTGGGGCCAATACTTTACATATTCCTTTCGAACTGATGTGCGCAATTCCGTGTGCCATCGTTACTACTGCAAGTACGTATGCATTAGGTAATAGCCATCGCTGGTGTTCTGATAGTTCGACCCAACAACCATTCGCATCCAATCTACCTGTGCTTTCTCTCCATTCATTCACCTCGTTCTCAGTGGCCTCGGCTTGTATCGATTTTACGCTTTCAATGGTGTCCTCACACATTCCTACATCAGCAATCCATCTAGCGGGACCCATAACATACGTCCGACTCATTGTGTTCCTTGCAGTTTCTTTCGCAACCTCATCTGCAAATGCATTCCCGCGGCCAACATCATCCTGAATCTTTTTGTGCGCACTGCATTTTATAATGGCGACTTGTAGGGGTAAGGTGAGTGACTCAAGGAGCTCATTGACTAGCTGGCCATGTTGTATCTTTGCACCATGGGACGTAAGGAACCCACGTTCACGCCACAATCTCCCAAAACTGTGAGCCACACCAAAGGCATATTGGCTGTCAGTGTACACATTCACTCGCTTTCCTTTCGCCAACACACATGCTCTAGTAAGCGCGATGAGCTCTGCAGCTTGTGCAGAATTGTGGGAAATGCGTGCAGTCTCTACAATGGTGTGTAATGTCGTTACGGCGTATGCTGTGGTCGTATCACCATTCGGCAACTTGAAACATGAACCATCAACCCATAAAGTATCATTGCATTCGGGAAGGGGAGTGTCCTGTAAGTCTACTCTCCCTTTTGTCTCTTCTTCTGTCCTGAAACAGCAGTCATGTTTGTCAATCTTGTCTGTCTCTGTCGGGATGGGTAATAACGTAGCGGGGTTGAGTATATCACACCTTTTTATGTGGATGTGACTTGCTAGCAGGGTAAGTTCGTAACTGGATAGTCGAGCGCTAGTAAGATGTTGTGTCTTGGTCCTATTTAGCAAAATGTCAACTGCATGTGGAACCATAACGATCAGAGTGTTATTCATGACTAATCCAGCAGACTGTCGAATGCAGACAGCTGCTGCGGCGGTTGCTCTTAGACAACTTGGCAGTGCCTTAGCCACTGGATCCAGAGTTGCCGGAAAATACGCGCATGGGCGCTGTTTGTCCCCAAAGTGTTGCGTTAAGACTGATAATGCACAACCTTCTTTTTCGTGGACATACAATGTAAAAGGCTTACTGTAGTTGGGGTTTCCCAACACAGGGGCCGAACACAATGCATCACGCAACTCGAGGAAACTCGTCTGACAATCTTCAGACCAAGGCATAGGATTAGGCGTGTCTTTGCGGAGTAGTGCCAGCAAGGTCTTGGCTAGTAGCGAGAAATTCGGTATCCATTGTCTACAGTACGATGTAATGCCCAAGAAGGCTCGAATCTCTCTCTGTGTCCTTGGGGCACTTAGTTCTGTAATTGCCTGTATTTTTTCTGGTGTCAGTCTCCTTCCCTCCTTCGATAAGATGTGACCTAGGTAGGTTACTTCTTGTCGACAAAATTGCAGCTTTGAAAGGGAGACTTTGTGCTTCATGTCACATAAGTGACGCAATAATAACAACGTGGCTTGTTTGCAAATCTCCTCAGTGTCTGCGGCGATCAGTAGATCGTCTACGTACTGGATCAAAGTTGACCCATCTGGCAGCACAATTGTGTCTAGTTGTGTTTTCAGTGCCTGACTGAATATAGATGGGCTTTCGCAGTAGCCTTGAGGAGCGCATTTGAAGCGGAAGCTTCGTCCTCCTAAATTGAAGCCGAAAAGGTCTCTACTCTCTTCGGCGATCGGGATGCTGAAGAAAGCGTTCTTCAGGTCAATCACCGAGAACCAGTCTGCTGAAGCTGGAACCATTGTCAATAAAGCAGTAATGTCGGGGACAACTGGAAACTGTGGGATAACTACCTTATTTACCTCTCTGAGGTCAATCACAAACCTATACACAGGGGGCTGTGAAGGATCAGTACGTTTTAAGACCGGTAAAACTGGACTGTTACAAACGTTCCCTGTTGTTTCTTCAATAACATCTTTATCGATCAAATCATAAACGATCGTTAACAACGCCTTCTCGCATTCGTTAGATATTTTGTATTGGGGAATACGTGGCAATCCGACGTTGGCTTTCAAGGTTATGACATACGGTGCTATCTCCAAACGACCTACGTCATTGGAACCATTAGCCCACAGTATATCAGGAAGTGATGACAATTCGGTTGGAATACCTTCTTTCGACAAATACATTGGAGAAATGACTCTTTTTCCTAAGGTAAGTTGTACTCCCGAGGGAGAACAGTACAAAGTCGCATACAACCTTTTTAGCAAATCCAATCCTAACAAATTTTCACCGCAACCTGTTGTAAGAATGAGGGGTGCTTCCAATTCACAGGGGCCAACAGAAAGGGATATAGGACTAGAGATCGGGTTTCTAACAGGGGCGCCAGAGAAGCCTACTGAGACATTCATTTCGCCAGACAAAGGTGCGCCAGGAAGTTTTGAGTGCATAATAGAACTTTTTGTAGCACCAGTATCCAGCAGAAATGGCTCTGACACTCCTGAGGTAATTACCTCGACATAAGGTCCATCCTGGTCTACTGGAACTGAAACAACTCCCTCTCTTTGTCCATGGCTGTCCTAGCGATCGTTACCCTCATTGTCGTGTTCGGTGTAGTAGTCGTCAGCATAGTACTGAGCTGACCTAGACGATGCGTTATTCTGTTGGTCAAAGCTATTCATGGAATTCTGAGGCGGAAAAGAAACTGTGTTCTGTGAGAAATTTCCACGGCCCCTACCTCTGGGGGCATGTTGAACACCTCTCCCTCTTATACCTGAAACACTGTTTAAGCGTCGCGCAAGAGCCGGACAATTACTCTTAAAATGACCCTCTTCCTTGCAATACGCACATTGATTCGGGCCATACGGAACACGCTCGTGGGAAGACTCGTTTCCTTGCGCGTCTCTAGAATACTGCTTATTCTGTTGATAATTGGGCTGGCTAGCCATACGAGGCGGATAGGCCTGTTGGAGAAGAACTTTAGTTTTTAAATCTTTCGTCTTTTTGTCTGCCTTGTCTAGCTCGTCTTTGCGCCTGTTTTCGTAGTACTGAGCTGTTGCTAGAATCTGCGCTGACGTAGAGACAGCCCAAGCACTCTCTGAATCTTTTAGTTTAGCACACAGTTCGGAAACCAGATTGTGTACAAACTTGTCTACAAACAATCTTTGGCCACCCTTGGTAGCCATATCCTGACCACTATGATCAGTGAAAGTTTCCTCAAATCTTGTGAAAAAGTCAGACACATTCTCGTCTTTCTTTTGCTTGCACGCGGATAGCTTGTCCCAGTTTACGCGTACTTCAGGCATAATGGTCTTCATGTACGCAATAATTCTACCGGGAAGTTCAGCTATTAACGGCTCAGGCTTGAAACCACCGACTTGTCTAGCATCTGTAGTCGCAATGTTCGCCCACGAGTCACCTAATTCTTGGTCATGATCTGTATGACGTATCTTACTCCATAAAGGATGTGGAACAACGTTCCCAAACAACATGTCTATATCCGCTAAATTCATTATACATGAGCTGGCAGTTTGGGACAACTCCTTATAATACCCAGTCGGGTTTTTACGGGGATCGGGTAGTGTCTGCTTGAGTGCTAAAACTTCGGATCTTTTCCAGGGGACATGTACCCATACACGCTGGAAATGAGGCAGAACCGGTGGAACTGCAGTTGCGTCACCTTCCCTCCAGACCGGAGGAACCTCTCTCATGGGGTACTGTCTCGCTCTCTTCCTGCTGGATGTACCACTGTCAGAGGATGACCCAGAATTACCACCCGTACTTCGATGTGATAATAATATCTCAACTGCTTTTTCAACGTCGGGACCAACAATCATACCCTCCCCAAATTTAAATCGTACCCTACACAACTCTTGCTTGTTGCTCTTCTGACCATTATCTTCCAAATCCTCACACAGAAAAACACACATCTGCTCAAAGACGTATCTTTGCGTTGGTTCATCCCATTGACGGAAAACGTTCATGACAGACTCTACATCATATCTTGCTGTGTCAATAGCCCAATTTCGTGCTAACTTATTCAATGATTCTCTTTCCTGATAATCGGGCATTTGGCTTCGTGATTGTCTTCGTTCCGTGTTAGGGGTCGTTTTAGGCAACCGAAAAAGTGGTGAAGGAAGGTTAGTAACAATGCTGGCCATTTTGTGCCAGACGGAAGGTGAAAGTGGGGGAATAACTGGTGGTAGAACAGAGTCACGCAAAGTAGAAACAGAAATGTTCGTAGAACGAGTATCAGAGAGACTGGAAGGTGTGCTAGGCGAAATTGTAGAAGGAACAGTAGGAGAAGTAGATGTAATCGGTGAGCCTTGAGGAGGCTGCACCAGAGAAACAGGAGCCAGCTGAAGAGTAGCCGGTGAGTGCGGTAAAGGAGCCTGTATAACAGCTACCAGAGGTGCAACTAAAGGTTGCGGAGGTGCTGTGGCGTTTTGTGCATAGGGTGGTGGCGAACTTAGCAAATGAGCCATTAATGGATCTTTTTCACGCTCTTTTACTGTCTCTCGCTGAAGAGATGGCAAAACGGGATAGCATTTATCTATTGCCATTTTACGTTGCCTGTGCAACTGCTCACTTATTTGATCCTCTTCGTTGTCTTTAAATTTTATCGCGGCCTGCATTACTGAGATACCTCTTTCCCTCTTATTCTTCTTTTCTAATTTAATTTCCTTCTGTTTGGCCTCCTTGCGCCATAAGCGGAAAGAGTCAAACATCGCCGGTCGGGCTTTCTTCTTGAATAGTTTGACCTCTAGGTTATCTAAAACTTCTGAGTCGAAACTACCATATTGGGGCCATTTTAAAACACCATCCTTGCGGGTGTATTTTATCCATACTTCGTTATATGTTATAGGACCTACGCCGTGCTTTACATAGAGCTCATACGTTGGAGTTCCAATTGGAGGAACCGGACAAGATTCCTCCAATCAGGAGTCCTTACTACAACCAAGACAAAACAAGTTTCCAAGTCTGCTAAAACCAGGCATCTTCGCTCACTAGTCTAGCTTCAAACTTCAAAGGATTATCTGTTACGATATATCTCGTGAATACACGAGTCCTTCGGCTTTGGGGCTTGCAAGTACCAAATCAAAGCGTATCTCAAGGATACCAAAAACTAAGGACAAACTAAGGACTGGGAGACGCTCCACTTATACTTAACTGAAGTATTTGAAGATCTGTGACGTCGCTAGAAGACTCGTCTATCGTTTCGCTCTACCAAGGATCACTGGGTCCAAAACAAGGCGATAGTCAGGGCAGCAGTCCTTCGTAGCCGTCGGGACGCGGGGAACCTCGCAGCAAAGACCTTCGGAACCACGTCGACATACAGGGGTCGCTGAAGTGGCTGGCCGTCCTCCGGAATTCTCACACGAAGCTCCTCACGAACATCTGGCTTGGACCGTCACCGCTTGATATCGCCCCGAGTTGGGCGCCAACTGAGGTCCGGGTTTTTAGGAACCCGGTGGTGCCAGGGGGTAGCACCCGAGGACCTCTGAGTTCTCCCTTGTTCCGGACCACAGAAACACGGAGTCTTCTAGTTACCGTCAAAGATCAAGTTTTATTGGTAGCTACCAAGTAACACGTGTCCCAGAAGTACACCACACGGAGAGTAGGTTCTCGGGAGACTGTTCGTTTTTACAGAACCAGCCGTCTCCTTATATACAAAAATAATAGCTGCAAGCAAGAATTCCTGAGTTTATGATATGGCTATACACATATTTCTACAATAATACAAAGAGCGAAGTCATGTAAGCAAGTCCATACTTTAGATGTCCAGTTCGTTGATAGATTACCCAGTTAGGCCTGGAACTCCCATCAGATATCGATGAAACCTCAATAAAGAAAGGTACAACCCAGTCATAAAACTGGCCATAAACAAGGAACGTGGACGGGTGCATGTTTGCAGAAAGCATGGTCTGTATGTAGTGAATGGTTCGTGGAATGTTATGTATTGATGCTATCGCATTCGGCCACTGGGCGGGGAGCTGCCCAAACAGGTTTGGCCTAAGGCAATGGAGTCAGTTGGGACAGGTCAGGGGGAAGTCACGAAAAGGTGGACGTGTCCCTTTCTGATCAAGCTCGACCTTTAATTGACTTAACATGAGGGCAAGATGCAAGATGGATGCTGTTCACAAAATGGAGTTTAAGGGATGGGGACGGAAACTACGATTTTTGGGGTGTTGGCAACCCTCGATTGTGATGAAAATACATAGGAATGATGTCCTAATTATTATCGGTTCATAGATAACAAAATCGTCTTGGTACGTTGAGGTTTTGTGACACGGGCATTGGACCTCGATATCGGGAGAACGGCAGGGTCCGGATTTTAAGAACCACAAGCTGAGCCCGTTTGCAGCTTGCGGAACCAAGTCCTTATAGCTGTTCCATGATAACGCTATACCATATACTCTTAAGTGCATTATAATCCTCGCGGTTAAATGCTAACTTTGGCATAGCATTATCAAAACATGTCGAGTAAGGTGTCATACGAATTGGAATACTAACCCCTCGCCAATTCTGGCGACGGGGTTAGCATTCCACCCTTCTAGAGGGACACGACATGTATGTAACTGTAAACCCCGGTTAAAGTTAACTCGAGCCTCAGCTTCACAAAATGGATGCTGCCACCACAGACACAAGTCTGACCTCCTGCTGCTGGGAGTCCTTCCAGCAAGGGAGACTCAGACAAAGGGTTTCCTGCCTTGGGAGGTGCTAGCACCACCCCAGACAGGATTTTGTGTATTAGGTAGGCCAAGGCTGAAAGGAATGAGACATGCCTGGGGCACACAAGGTGCCCTGTGCATACACCGGTTCCAACCAGTTGCTGGGGCACTCCAGCCCCAGCTCTGGCGGGAAACTGGACAAAGGATGGGGGTGTAACCACCCCCCTTACTGGTCCCACCCAGGGGAGGGACCTAGTCGTAGTGCAGCCCCCTTTAGCTGAATAAAGGTAGGAGCTGGTCCCATTCCAGATTAGATTACTCTTGACAACTTCCACGAAGAACTCTTGACCTTCGACCTCCTGGACACCAGAAGACTGAAGAATCTCCCCTATGGTCAGGGAGTGACCATCCTGCTTCGCAGGCACCATCAAGCTCCTGTGCAGTTTGCTGAAAAGTCCTTCCATCCCGGAATCCGACGACCCAGCTCGACAAGACCCAGACCTCCAGACCTCTCTGACCTCTACCCACATCCACAGCACAGCTGGGACCCGTGGGTGCGATGAGCAACGTGGAGACGGCCATCTTGAAGAAACCTGCACAGCGCTTCCAGCACAACCCCTGAGGGTTCCTCGAGTGAGTGCATTGGGGACTGAGAAGCCCCACACCGACGCAGCTCCTACACCAAATACCAGCCCCCCAGCATCCCCGTGATCTGCGTGGGGCCCTTTTGCCTGGTTGCTGCCCTTCCTGTTGTCTGGTCACTTGCCGGCTGGCTTGTGACTTCTGAGACGATGACCCAAAGATTTCGACACTGCTAGTCTGGTCCCCCAGACTGGCCCTTGCTTCCTTGTGAAAGAGAAGCACCCCAGACCCTCCTGGTCCACTCCAGACGCCATCTTTGTTCCACCGCGTGGCTTGCATTAGCCAAGGCCTGTTGTTCAGATCGACGATCCGACACCGCCAACAGCAGCAGACTACGTGGGACAGCTCGTGCCTCCAGCCTGGTCGTGAAGAGCAGCTCCTGGTCCGCGCAGCTACAGAGAGAAGCGACCCTTCCTTCACCTGAACGCGGCGACAGCATCTGGTTCCCTCCTGGTTCCAGCACCGTCACTGGCTAGTGACCAAGACTCTGTCCCCTTCCCTTTCAGGACTTCTTCCTTCCAGTTCCATTCTTGGAACCACCGGACTCCTCCATCTGGCTGCCTGCCAGCAACTTCTTGTTTCAGGCATCACCGGGATCAACGCAGCAAACCCGATGCAACTTCAGCCCTATGCACCCGCAGCCTGTGGGTTAGGTAACTAAAGCTCCTAGGTGCTGAAGTCTGTGTGCACTATCCTAGTGCCTAGGTCCACTGTTGTTTTCCCTCCATCCAGCCGGGTTCGTCCGGAATCCGTAACTTTCTAAACTGCATCCATAGACGTTGGTACGCATCCCGCGTGAGAGTTTCCACTCTGCACGTGAGTCCCATGGGCCTCCTGCTCCTTACTTACCTAGTTCGTAGCGTAGTCCCAGCGATCCTCCAGCCTCTGGAACTTCTTACAGTATTTTCCTTCCTCGCATTCCATTGTTTTGAGTATATGGTTTGCCGTGCCCCTCAGGCACACTTGTAGATATTGTGCGAACTCGTATTTCTTTTGTAGTATTGTCATGTGCTTAGCCCTCTGACCTCATAAAGAGTTCAGAGGTGTTGTTATTAATAAATATATCGTTTATTTTCATAACAACCTGTGTGGTGTCCTTTCATCTGGTATTCAAGGGGTTATATTGTGGTAAAACAGCTGGCTTCACATGCCAAAAGAGTTTAGCCTAAAGACTGCTTTTGTCCACGCTACTAGGATAGCTGGTCTATCAGGTTGACTTACAACCAATCACCATAAGGGTTGTTTGGACTGATACAAGGTGATCACTAGAATTAGTGAACATCATATATCAGGCCAACTTCTCACACTTGTTCTCTACACTGCAGTCACTGGTTCACAGCAAATGGGTCTGATGTAGACTAAGCGATGTCTACAGTTTGTGATACATTCGTCAATTGTGATTAAAGCAGCATCAGTTTGCAACACCTTTTTTAAAAGCATTTGAAGTCATCACTTTATTCTGTTCGAAAACGAGTAATCGGGGGACCAGATGAAAGTCATGTATGGGGCTGCACAAAACCTCACCGAACATCCGTGACAAAATAGTCAATTAAGCTGGGCAAGTAAACACGTTTTAAAGGAGAATATAAGTGTACCTGGTAACATCTTGGGGAGTGCAGGTGGGGGGGGACGGGGAGGGAAGCCTGTGGGAGGGAAGCCTGTGGGAGGCTGATGCCTTTGATGTGAGACCAGGGGGGAGTAGAAATGCGAGTCACGGACCTGCGGCCGTGAAAAGTGAAGTGAATAATTAGGGGAGGAGAACTGGCAGAGGCCGGCCGAGCGCACGCTGGGGAAGCCTGTGGGAGGGAGGCTGATGCCTTTCATGTGGGGAAATGCGCGTGCTTGTGGTCACGTGATTCACGTGAACTGTTGGAAATCCGCTTTTTGAGAGCCTTTTGAGAGCCTTGGGTTTAAGTCTTGGTTTAGCGGTGGTTTAGCGGCATTAGACTCGCATATTCATTCCTGCGGAATGGAATAGGCGAGACCTAAAAAGGAAACCCAAACATCTTATCCAGCTACTGCCCAATTACTCTCATTGACAAGCTTCGAAATGTTTACTGCAAACAGGTCCTGGAGAGGGTTGTAGTATGGATTGAAGAAAACCACATCCTTTCCCACCTTTAGGCAGGATTTAGTTCTAAAACCAGCTCCATTGACCAAGTCTTCCACTTCTTGATGACTAAGTGGAAGACTGCGGATGTTGGTGGAGGAGCCCTTTTAGTTGCGTTATTGATCTCCAAGCTGTTTGTGATCTGGTTCCTAGGAAAAAAACTTTTGAAGGTACTTCTTGGACTGTGGATTCCCTGTAACTTGCTAAATATTATTGTGCACTTGCATGAATGGAACTTTGCCAGGGTTCTCTATGGTGTTAACGGCAAACTAGCTCAGGAAATCGTCATTGACAAGTGTGTCCCCCAGGGTTGTGTCCTGGTTCTGACTCTCTTCCTTCTTGACATCAATAATTGTGTTAAGTTCTTGACTAATTGTTCTAACAACTCTTCCATTCTAGCATGCCAGAAAATCCTCACCCTCTTAGCTGATGACAATATTGTGCTTGCTAAAACCAGGGCTGGTTTGCAAACTCTTGTTGATAGATTCAGGACATTTTGTAGGCTAAATGGCCTTGAAATGAATGCATCAAAAACCATGCTGATACCCAATTGCAAGAGGAAAAGACAAAGGGGAACCATTAGCATGGGAAAGGAAGTGCTGGAAAGGCTTAAGGAATCCAAATACATGGGGACTCATTTGGCCGCATGTGATCATGGCCACCATAGATTTCCAGCAATGGAAATCTATAAAGCTCAACCAAGGGGCGCTGCACTGTATGGCGCAGAGTTATGGGGCCATTGCCCCACGGATCCTCTGGGGACCAGTGATAACAATTTCATTAGAGCTTTTACAAGGATGGAGAGAGAGAGGCACCTCCTTAGTTCTGCTTAGATTGGACCGCGACCTTAAGCCTGGTTCCGCATTGGCTTCATTAAGCCTGATACTTATTGGTT
The DNA here is from genome assembly GCF_964261635.1 of Lissotriton helveticus. NCBI lineage: Eukaryota > Metazoa > Chordata > Amphibia > Caudata > Salamandridae > Lissotriton > Lissotriton helveticus. The sequence continues at coordinate 673,716,663 of NC_136073.1, read as the reverse complement.
TCGCAAAGGGGCTGCCGGGGAACTACAATTTTACAGAGAGATTCTTGTTGGCATCCTAAACCTCCATAGCTCCAACAAGGTTGAGTGGGTAGTGATCCAGCGACCTATAGAAAATATGTCATAAACTACGTTACCTAACTTCACCACACACTCTAAAAATCACCATTTAAAAACACGGACCCATCAACAAAACCTGACATATTTTGACCAACTGAATCATTTGGCCTAATTAAACTTATATACAACTTATATACATTTATATACATCCGCTGTAAATAAATGACATAATTTAAACAAATCCTAACTATTTAATTGGCCACCATGGCGATGGCATCTAGCTAATGATAACCTGCACTCCCGAAATGACAAGACCAGCTTGTTTTCAAAAGTAAGATTTTATTAGCTATTTATTTGAATTATAAGAATATAGTTTTATTGAAGCATTTTATTAGAATCGTTGTAAGCATATTTGTAAGCATCATATAGATTTCAGATTATTTGCAAAGAATTATAAGTTTAGCATTTTCTCAAAACCTAAGTCCCTAAATTAGCTAAATAAATGGAAATAAAGTAAAGTCTTTAGAGTATCTTACGTGCTCCAAGTAAAGTTCGACAGCACGACACCCTCATCCAAAGGTTAGAAAGCAGCAGCGTGACCCATCCACGGGGCATGGATCTTTATACCTTTCTGCGCTAAGCTAATCTAAGAAAAAGTAAAACTTTCTGCAAAAGTCGATGTCCCATTGGTTCGTGAGTGACAAGTGACATGTCACCCCATTATTTCAAAACATCAGATCCGTCACTTTCTTAGACTCCATTGTCTCTACTGTACGTGCTCCGAGGCTTCCTTTGCTTGCAACATTTTTGTAATTGTTTTTCACTGGTTTCATTTCAGTTCCTCGGATGCCAAGTTATCAAATGCTCCTTCTGCCGGTTCCTGACCTTGGCCACGTCCGACCAGAATAATGTCAGAGCCTCATCGTAGTTCAACAAATGTTACTTCAATGGAAAACTTTAGAAAGGACATCTCAGACTCCGTGCAGAAATTAAATTCATCATTTTAGTAAACTCGAGTGAACTAGGCCCAAAGCAGTCAATTTAATTTCTCTAATGTATAAACAAACACAAGAAAATAATTAATGAAAGAAATATTATTCATTCTGTTTCCACCCTTTGTTTGCTAATTATTTAACCCACCCATTAGTCTAATGTTACCTAGCAAAAAGCAAACAAATAAAGCAGCATTTTATATTTACCAGTCTTCATAAAATCCACGAAATCCTTTATGCACCTATAGTGAGTAGAATGACATCACATAAACAAGGAAAGCAAAATAAGCACATGCCACTTTTAAAATTCAGCTGCAGTTAGTTATGACATGACAAAACGACAAAATTAATTAATTATTTTTGCACGAACAAAAAGATGCAACAGTAATGCACATTTATGAGCACATGTGTTAGTGTTCCCGCGTGTAAAAGTTTAATCTAAGTTGATTTAGTACAAATACATCACAAATCATTAATAGGATTATTTTATTTTATGGAAGTATGACTTCACGAGTTGGAATAAAAAGTTATTCTCTATCTCGCTCCATCAACTCCCTCATCTGGTGATTAACAAATCACCACACCACACCCAAAATTTTAATAATTAAACTAATTAGAAAATGATTCAAATTCACTTGAGTTAGTATTCTAAAAATTTGTTTCTGCAAAATCTCTGCAATTATCATAACGAACCCTATGTAAATCTTGTAATTCTATTTCTTTTTCTTCTTCCTTTTTTATTTTATAAATTCTCTTCTTTTCTTTCATTTGTTTCTTTCTCTTGTGTAATAAACAACCAATTTTTGTTAGAACTATTATAAATATTATCACAATCAAAGGTGTTAAAATATTGCCAAGAACTGAACCACCTATTTCTTGAAACCAAGTTTTTATAGCTTGAAACCTTTTTGAAAGTCGTTCTGAGAAATCTTCCTCTTCTAATGGAACTATCTCTGAATGCATTTCTGTAATATTCTTAATATACATATCAATATTTTTACTTTCGTCAGGTATGTAGGTACAACAATGTTGTACATGTAAGATACCGCAAACTCCTCCCTCTTTTGCTAGAAGTATATCTAAAGCAAGGCGATCTTGCATCTCCATAGTTCTTATTGCAATGACTTCAACATTCACTAATTGGAAACCATCTGCTGTATCAGTGGACAATCTATCAACAATTGTGGATAATTTTCTAATTTTTCCTGCATTCAAGGTTATACCTACTATGGGTATCACCGCTTCAAAAATATCTCCTAAAATTTCTGTGAAACTTTCTCTTCTATATCTATTTACATGATTATTAATTTTGAACAGTCCTTCTGTATTTCTATCAACATGAAATATCTTCGGAAAAACAATTCCAACAAAACAAGTCCCATACCAGTGATCTGGGAGATTATAGTAGTCTTCACAATTACTAGCACCCACAAAATAATTATCAAAAAGTGTATTATCTCTTCTCTTCTAATACAAAGCTTACCACTAACTGGTTTATCTATGTGAATTGCAACATTATCAAAAGTTTTGCCATTAAGCTTCTCATCTTCTTTTTGCCAGAATCTAGATTTAGTCTGCTGAACTAATTCGTTCCTTTTATAAATTGCTCTCCTCTCCTCAACAAGGTTCAGGAAATTCTTTCCTTCAGTACTTAGTTTACAAGTTAGATTATTCTTATAAGCATATTCATAAGTGAGTTCGTTAGTTACCAGGAAAAATTCCCTCATCTGTTTGGCTTTTTTATGTTTATTCAAAACACTCTCAATTTTTAAGTTCGCAAAAATTTCATCAACATTTGAATAATAGTATTCTAAACGTCCAGTCTGATAGAACAAACTAGCTAACACACTACATGTTATACCATATGTAAGAGGAAGCATATTATATGTTACTCCCTCAGAAACAGAAGCAGGTAACTTTACATAAACATAGCAATCTTTAGCATCCATCACTTTAACATATTCTCCTAAAAGCCTTGTGAATGTATTGCTTGAAAAATCACTAATAGATTTGTCCTGATGAATTTCAGGTTTGTGATCAATAACTTTGCTTGTTGCACTATGTTTGTTTTGACTAATTGAAGCTTTGCTTGTCATATTGAGTTTGTGTAAATTTTTGTTGATTTCAAAAGGAATAACAACAGCTAGAACTAACCAGAGCAGAATTAACACGAGCACACATACCAGAGTCATCTTACAGCATCTCTTGAATATAGAACATTTTGAAGTACTCCGTTCCATAACGTAAGGCATTTTTTTTTTCAAACTTTGTCTTAGAAGATAAAAAGAACAAAAAATTATTTTAAAATATTAATTTTTAAAATGTACACCTCCCTTTTTAAAAGATTTTTTTTTTATACCCTAACAATGTATCTTCGACCTTATGTCACAAATAATTTCCCAGCTAAACAAGTTTTCTTCGACCTTGTGTCACCTAACACAATTTCTTCGGCCTTTTGCCAAATAATAAAAATAAAAACCCAATTTAGTAAACCAGTACTTCAATCATAGTCACTAATTTCTTCAATTTCATCTTCCTGGCTGCTACTATTAATCTCAATAACAGGAGGAATTATCAGATAAGTCCATTCAGGAGACCTATATTTCTGATTAGGCTTCACAACTCTCTTAGTTTTTCAAGACACTACTTCAATTTTCCTCCCTTTTTCAGCTTTCTTTTCAGGCTCTTTTTGACTAGTAATTTCATCCACCTGCTCCTTAGAATTTTTAATCAGCCTGACTCTCAATTTTCCACTTCCGCTTGGCCACAAATCACCTTTTCTCAAGACTTTCTTTTTCGGTTCTGAAACATTTGTTTCTGATTTCCAAGATCTTTTCTTTACTTTTCCATCTTCATCATTCACGTCACTTTCTCCAGAGTCACTGTCAGAAATTTCAATTCTTGACACAGGAACTTTTCTACTCGGCAGTTTCACTCCGTTAGGAACTATACTTTGTCTTCCATCACTGGTACTTGGTAATTCTTTCTCCTCCTCTTCTTCAATTACCTTCAGCTTCCCAGTTCCTGAATTACCGTTCCTTCTTTCAAAGCTTAGTTTCTGCTTTTCGATACCCTCCTGGTCAGAAATTTCTATTATCTCAGTTTCTCTGTCTTCAAGAATTTCAATAGATTTTACTCCATTTACTTTCTTGACTGATTCTTCTGCTACTTTCTTTTCTAGCAGATCTTCATTCTCAGAATCTATTTCAATGATTTCCAAATCTTTTCTTGTCAATTCTCCATTCACAGGTACAGTTCCCAGATGTCGACCTCCTTGTCGATCTTCAAAATCTGGAACTCTCTCACTTTCTACTTCAGAATCTGAATCTTCTGTTGAATCACTTTCTTCATCAGAATTATCAGGAGTAGGCACTGGAATAGTATGACTTGGATGAATCCACCTTTTCAATCCTTTACATTTTACTGCATTTGTAGTGACTAGAATTATCTGCCTAGGTTTCTGCCACCTAGGGACCAGACAATTTCTTCTTCGATGAACTTTTGTCCTGACCCAATCTCCAGGTCTCAGATCATGTGTCTGTACTTTTTCATCTGATTGTGCTTCAGTTCCCACCTGATTAGACACAGAAGTCACTACGTCAGACAGTCTCTTGCAATATTCTAAAATAGCACTGTCATTAATGCTCAACAATTTGCCAACTGGAACAAAAGCTTGTCTCATGACCCTGCCCATTAAAATTTCATGAGGACTCAGACCTGTCTTTTTATCAGGTGTACTCCTTAATGACATTAGAACCAGTGGAAGAGCATCTGTCCACTTTACACCTGTATCTAGACACATTTTTCCAATCCTGTTTTTAATTGTTCCATTAATTTGCTCAACAACTCCAGATGCCTCTGGTCTGTATGCACAGTGTATTTTCTGCTCAATATTTAATGCTTCACAAATTAATTTCATAAGTTTGTTATCAAAATGGCTCCCTCCATCACTTTCAATAGTGACAGGAAAACCGTACCTTGGAATGATTTCTCTAAGCAACAGTTTTGCAACTGTAACTGAATCACAATGTCGAGTAGGAAAAGCTTCTACCCATCTTGAAAATAAACAAACAATCACAAGAACATATTTCAAACAATTGTGTAGAGGCATCTCAATGAAATCCATTTGTAATCTGGTGAAAGGACCACCCTCTCGACCTATAATTCTTGTACCTACAATTGACTTTCTGTTTGGGTTCATTTGCTGGCAAGTTAAACACCTCTGACAAAAAGACTCAGCAATAGTTCTAAATTTAATATTAAACCAAGTCTCTTTAAAAAGTCTGATCATGGAATCTCTTCCAATATGGCCAGGACCATGATATAATCTGGCCATGTCAGCAATTAAACAATTTGGTAAAACTACTCTGCCATCTTTGTAAGTCCATACTCCATCCTCATCACGTGGTCTACATTCTGCCTTTAACCACGAATCCTTTTCCTCATCATCAGCTTCATTTTGCAAATCCCTGATTTCCTGCCATGTTTCCACTACCGATGTTAGCATCAATGAATTTGAATCACATTCTTTGCTTTTTCCCCGATTGTAAGCACGACAATTTTTAGCACAGTATTTTGCCGTTTCGTCTGCATAAGCATTACCTTTGGAGATAAAATCCACACCTTTTGTATGTGCTGCACATTTAACCACAGCAATTTCTTTAGGTAATTGTATAGCGTCAATCAATCTCTTGATAAACACTGCATTTTTAATTGGTGATCCTGCTGAAGTTAAATAGCCTCTCTGAGACCAGAGCTGTCCATAATCATGCACAACTCCGTACCCATACTGGCTATCAGTTATTATAGTAACTCTCAAATCCTTTGAAATTTCGCAAGCACGAATTAAAGCAATTAATTCAGCCACCTGTGCTGAACGAATTCCTTCAAGACATGATGCTTCTTCAACATCTGCAACTGTACAAACTGAATAAGCTGCTTTTAAAACACCTCCTTCTGACCTCAAACAAGAACCATCTACAAAGTAAACAAAATCTGATTCAGGCAAAGGAACATCTTTAATGTCCTGCCTAGGCTTGGTGCAATATTCCATAACATCCAAGCACTCATGTTCCACATCATTTTCATCAATAATTTCAGAATCAGGTAACAGTGTGGAAGGATTCAGATTCACACATCTTACAATAGAGACATTATCTGCTCCCAGAATTATTTTTTCATATTTAGTCAACCTACTGCTAGTCAAATGCTGAGTTTTACCTCTTGTCAGTAATATTTCAACTGAATGAGGCACAAAAACTTTCACAGGAAATCCCATTATGATTCCTTCACTCTGCTCAAGACTGACACTTGTTGCAGCCACTGCTTTTAAACAGCCTGGTAAAGCTTTAGCAACTGGATCAAGAACTGCAGAGAAATATGCAATGGGCTTCTTTAGATTCCCATGTCTTTGAATTAACACAGACAAAGCACATCCCTCTCTTTCACTGCAATATAGTTCAAAACCTTTCTCATAATTTGGCATGCCTTAAGCTGGAGCTTCACACAAGCTTCTTTTTAGATTTTCAAAAGACTCAAACTCAGTTTCGTTTAAAACAATTGGATCTTTTACATCTGATTTTGTCAATCTCTGTAGTGGTTTCGCAATTACCGAAAATCCACTTATCCATTGTCGACAGTAACCAACCATTCCCAGAAACATTCTGACCTGTCTTTGTGTTCTTGGAGGTTGCATTGCTTGAATCATTTTAATTCTCTCAACTGTCACTTGTCTCTTTCCCTTTGCAATTCTGTGACCTAGATATTTTACTTCCTGTTTACAAAACTGCAATTTAGCTGGAGACACCTTATGTCCCTCATCTGCTAAATGATTTAACAGTATAATCGTGTCTGTCACACAATTTTCTCTTGTTTTAGCAGCAATCAACAAATCGTCAATATACTGCACCAACGTTGACCTGCCAGGCAAATCTAAATCTTCCAAAGATTTTTTCAACAGCTCATTAAAGATAGAAGGACTTTCTGTATACCCTTGAGGAATTCTACACCATGCGAGGGTCCTACTCTGGAATCTTAAAGCGAAAATTTCTTGACTCTCAGGATGTAATGGTACAGTAAAGAACGCATTGCAAAGATCAATAACAGTATACCATTCTGCATCATGTGGAATCTGGTACAAAATGACTGCAGGATTTGGAACCACAGGACAACATGGTACGACAATCTGATTAATCTTCCTCAAATCCTGAACAATCCTATATGTTCCATTCGATTTTTTAATTCCCATAATAGGTGAATTGCAAGGACTACTCTCAATTTCTTTTAAAACACCTTGCTTAATACATTTTTCAATCACAGGAATAACTCCCTCAATTGTCTCTGCTTTCATTTTATACTGAGGAATATTTGGAAATTCTATTCCCTGCTTCAAAGTAATTTTGACTGGATCAACATGTTTCATCAGACCCATCTCATTTCCAGTCAAATCCCAAATTTCAGCTTTTACTGTTTCTTTGAGCTCTTCTGGTAAATTATCTTTTTCAAATGATGGAAACAATTTTGTTTCTTCTGTTTCTACCAACATCATAGTCATTCGATACAAACCATCTTCCTCCATTGTTTGTAGTTCAACTCCCTCAGGAGAACAATATATTCTGCAATTCATTTTGCACAATATATCCCTCCCCAACAAATTCACCGGACTGCTGTTACAAACCACAAATCTGTGTTTGTCTTTAAAATTTCCAATTTCAACTGGTACTGGATCAGTTAGATCCGTTCTGATCTGCTGATTACTTACTCCAACTACTTGGATGGTTTCCCCAGAGAGAGGTAGGTTTTCAATTTCCACTGATCTAACAGTAGAACGGGTAGCACCAGTGTCCACTAAGAAAGTGATGTCTACATCATTAACTTTCCCATTTACAAATGGACCAGACTGGTCAACCTCAAGAGTGGCTCCAATAGCACACTCTTCCCCCTCTCTCGGGCACCGTCAGAAGTAATCATCAGAATCACTTTCTTGTTGCTCGGTTAACAAAAACTGTCCTGAAGCATTTTGCAAAATTTGCCTTTGGGTTCTAATTACCTGATCATCTCCTTGAAATCCCACACTTGGATTATATTTTTGACTTCCCCCACAATTAGGGAAAGGAGGTTGCGGTATTTGATTTTGCTGGTGATTCAATTGGTTTTGCAGCTGTTGCTGAAGACTCAAATCATTTAAATTCTGTTGCAACTGTTGCTGTCGCTGCAGATCAACATCCCTCTGCATCTGTGGATTTAACAATGGACTTTTTAAATTTCTAGGTGGTTTCTTACACTCGTCGCTCCAATGTCCAATTTCTCCACAATTGAAACAAGGTAATTTCTGTTTTAATTCTTCAACTTTAGGATTAAATTTTCTGTTAATATTAAATTTAAATTTTCCTTGACCTTGATTTGAATTTTGAGTTTGAATAAAATTAGTATTTTTATTTCCAAGACTAGCAATCTGTTGCTCAGCCACTTTTACTTGAGCCCACATCGCTTTCTCCTTAAGCTTTTTCTGCTTCACTTCTAACTCATCACTGCAGTATTTAGCTTTTCTTAAAATGTCATCAACTGAAAGTGATTGCCAACCGACAATATTATTTCTGATCATTTCTCCAACCTCTGGTCTAAGACCATAAACAAATCTATAGATAAAATGGCTCATATCCTTTTCATCCAATTTCTCATAGCCACTATATTGTTTAAAAACTAACAGTAACCTCTCATAAAATGAATGAACTGATTCTTTCGGTTCTTGATTAGTTCTATCTATTTTAACCCAGTCAACCTCTTTTGGCGGAATTTTTTGTTTTAACCAGTAAATCACTTTTTCATAAAAATCCATTACTATCGGAGCTGGAGCACCAGTTTCTTTAATTCGTTCAGGTTCCTCTTTTGGCCAATTTATAGAAATTTTACATTCTGTCCAAAGATCTGATGGGACAACAATGTCAAAGAATCCATCCAGATCAATCCACAGAACCTTTGAGACTTTTATAAACCTGTCTACCTGACGGTACCACTCAACAGGTTTTTCTCTTAATCTGGGAAAGTCATTTGTAAACAATAGAATGTCTTGTCTTGACCAAGGGACATGAACATATCCTCCTCCTGCAATCTCTCTCATTGGAAACTGTTTTGACAATTTTTCGAATTTCTCATCTTCCTTCTTTCTTGTCCATTTCACTCTCCACTTACTCAACTCACCTAATTTTTTGATGTAAACAATTAACTCTTTTATATGCATTATCCTTCCCATTGAATTCAAATGCTCAATATCCTTTTCTGTAAAATCTAATCTATAATGTTTTCCAAAATTCTTTTGTCTGTTCAAATCAATTTCAAGTTCTGCTGCCAGTTCTTCTAATTGATCATATTTGTTTTTTGTTTTCCACTGAATACTCTTACAGATGAATAGGAGTTCATCATCACAATACAATTTTAAACTGTCAGGACCAATTGTACCAATAATTAACTCTTCCAAATTAGCTTTTAATTTTGCAACATCAAGTTTGGAATTTTGTTTTCTAATTTCAGAAGTTTCAGCATCAGATTCTGTACCCATTGGTAATTTTGAAAAAGAACCTTCATTAAAAGTTAAATCAGGCATTCTAGTTTTGGCAGAATTAATTTCAGATAAATCTGAGTAAAACTTTTCAGCAACCTTTTGAATTTCAGCATTTAGAGGAATAGTTAAACCTGTTTTGCTAATTTCTTTTTGTTCAAAAACAGGCTGAACAGGACCAATCGTTACTGGAACTGTCACAGCTTCCATGCCTTTCGTTATTTGTTGAATAAATTTTTCTTTTGAACGTATATATTCGGAAGTATTTTCGATTTCCTCATCCTTAATTTCTCTTAATACATTTTTAGGAGGTTCTCTATCCTTCGGAATTAACGAAAAATGTCTACCTCCAATACAGACATCAGCATTTGTTCTGGTTTCTGAATTTTCCGGAATTTCAAAACATTCAGAATTATTTGGATATAGTTTAGAAGATTCACTAATCGGAGGTGCACTCGGTGTAGTCTCTGTAGAAACCATCGGAGTAGACCATGATCGAGGAGGTCTCAAAGGCTCATTTCTTTTATTAGAAGTGAAAATTTCTTCTAAAACTGCATCTTCAGTCTCACTTTCTACAGGAGCATTATTTTTCTTTTCAGTTCTTTTTTCACTAGGAGATCCTAAAACCATTTCTCTAATTAAATAAAGTCCATCACTCATGCTTCCCTGTCTCCACATTCGCATTCTGTCTTCATGTGTTTCTCTTCTATAGCTTGGTATTTTAGGAGGTCTTTTAATACCACTCGCTTCTCTTTGTAGTTGAAACATTTCATCCTCCCATTCAACTAAAGCTTCAAATTGAGTAGGTCTCGGCTTTGGTACAAGAGCATTCATCTTTTCTCTTAAATTTCTTAAAACTTTTACATTAAAAGAACCATCGTCCGGCCAAGTCAAAACACCATCATCTTTTGTGTAGTGTTTCCAAATATCAAACCACAAAACAGTATGATAACCATATTCACCTTCCATATACGCTGCAGGTGTTTTATATTTATGAAGTAATTTACCACCTCGCGTTTCTATTTTCTTGTCAGGTGAAATAAAAATTTTAAGTTTCTGAAACAACGTAGGCTTTTTCTCAACATGTTTAAAATGATAACTCATTTTTAAGAGTCAAATTCAATTAATAAAATTGTTTTAAAATTATTTCCGGGATGTTCCGCAAAATTCAGCCAATCCGTGCGTGAAACACACCAACAAGCCAATCAGAATTGAGCTACGTCACCACTTTGCTCACCCAATAGAAATAGAGCTTTACTGAAGAGCCAATCAGCTATCAGCTCATCAAAGATTCAAGAGCCAATCAGAACACAGCTCGTGACGTATGTCACCCAATCACAGCGCAGCTCTGTGACGTACACAGCAGCTGCGGTTTCTCGCGTCTCACTCTCAGCGCTCACTCCTCCGTCACAAAATCTTTTCACAGCGCCATATTGAGAACGCCTTTTCGATAAAAATTAATTTTAACAATGACAAGAAAGACTCATCTGTCTGTTTCTCTAATAAGTGATAGAATTTCAATCACACAAGAATTCTATACGTGGAATAGACGACGCTATACTCACAGAATACACATTTGCCAGTATAGTAATCTTTTTACTCTACCCTTCAAGCAAGTAATTAATGAACTCGTTTTCCCTCCAGAATGCACAACTAAGTGACTTATTTCGAAAGTTCAACTTGAACACAATTACAAAACAATTACGCACTTTCAAACGGAAAGACCCTAAAATCAAACACACATGAAATCCGTACAGGACTCTCACCTGTTTATAGATATCATGCACCGTTAATAAAATAAACGACGTTATCCGTACAGGACTCTCACCTGTTTATAGATATTAAGCATGTTATCCGTACAGGACTCTCACCTGTTTATAGATAACCATACACCGGCGTTAAATTACCCTTCACTCAAGCTCGAATATATACTATTACTCTTATCACAGTGAGTTTTAGAGCGGGCTCATTGTCCCTATTCTCATGCTGTTCAAATTTCTTAGATAATCCTCACTATACAACATTCACACCTAGTCCTAACATGTGTTGCACGGCCACAACACTAGTGATACACGGCGATACCACTACATTGAAACAGATCAAATGTACTGTGTGACTACCTTCTCATCACACTATCTGTACCGGTACAACTCACATATAGCACGAAAAACAAACTCAACATGTGTTAAACATCGATCCTATATTTATACCATAATACATTGATTACCATAGCAACCATCAAAATCTGCTACCAGAAGAATTGATCCAGCGGCCTATAGAAAATATGTCATAAACTACGTTACCTAACTTCACCACACACTCTAAAAATCACCATTTAAAAACACGGACCCATCAACAAAACCTGACATATTTTGACCAACTGAATCATGTGGCCTAATTAAACTTATATTCAACTTATATACATTTATATACATCCGCGGTATTCCTCCATCACATCTACTGCGGTTATTGTTGTTAAAGCCAGATATTGAGATAGAGTTATAGCCCAGATTGAATTGATTAGTACCACAGGTAGTTTTACTGTACAAGAGCGTAATTAAGGCAAAGGAATTTTTAAATTTCACCACCACAGCACGAGCCCTTGCTCTATATGCAGATTAATAACGGTATTGCACCGACAGCCGTGTTAACATCAACATGGGTTTCTCCACAGGCAAGATCCAGCTTGTGCCCGTCATGCAGACTTTTTGATGAGACTGCAGAACACCTGTTTTTCTCCTGCCCAAATTATTCTAGACCAAGAGCCAGGTGGATGGTGCCTCTGAATCGGAATTTGGTGATGTCACACCGCTCCAATGCTCTTAGACTCTGCAAAAGCGATTCTCCTAGTGTGCTAGTGATTGCAGTACCTAAGGGCCAGATGTATGAAAATACCATTTTGCGATTCCCTGATTGCGAATCACAAGGAGTTGCAATTAGGAAATCACAAAACGGCATGTATGAAAGTGTGTTGAACACTTCATCTTTAAACCCAATTCTTCATTTCTCAATCCTACACCAGTCACACTTCTCCCCTAAACCTTTCACTCTTCAACCTTAAATTCATGGCCGGGCTGGGAACCCAAAGCAGCCCTGGCACTTATGTAGGACCAGGCCCCTGGCGGGTGGGGGTTCAAGTGTGAAGCACTGCTGCTTTTGCTACTGGGGGCCGATAAATGCGGCACCGCTACATAACCGGCCCCCAGTAACAAAAACAACCCCCAACCTTCCAGCCTCCCAGGAGAATAACCGATGCAGCCAGTCCGACCATGCTTAAATCCTTCTCTCCTAAACCCTTACCCGTATACCCTTCAACCTTTCACCCCAAACGCTTCAGCCTTTACCCATAAACTATTCTCTCACCACCCTTAAACTCTTTTCTTATCACCCCAAGCCATTCACCCATAAATCCTTCCATCCTTAAAGCCTTCATCGTTTAACCTGTTGCCTGTTACCTTTGACTCCTAAACCCATCACCCTTCTAAACCTTTCACCCTTAAACCTCTTACTCTTCAACCTAGCGCGCCACTCCTAAACCCCTTCACCCCTAAAACCTTCATCCTTCACTGTGGGTCTGCAAAGCCTTTTAAACACGTTCACTGATTGTGTGATCCTTCTTGGCCTTTCACTTAACTTCTCTAAATCACACATTATGACGAAAGGCAGTGCTAAGCTTCCTAGACGCAAGTTCTTCCGTAAGGGGGGTGGAACTGAATAAAGTGTCTACTTTCCCCTATTTGGGGGATGCTCTTTGATGAAAGGGGGTCTTGGGTGGCACAAAGAGCAGCTCAAAAGAATACCTTGGCTAGAGCAGCAGGAGCCACTTTGGACTTCGCTAAAAGACTAGGGGCCAAACCTATACCCGCCCTACTCAAGATTTACAACGAAACATGCATACCTTTGGCCACCTATGGTTGTGATGTGAGGGGTTTTAAAGAAGTTATTGAACTGCAGGTGGCGGAGAATACATTTCTCAGCAGACTTCTTGCTGTCCCTTCCTGCACCCCCTCTCTCATGTACATGAGGAACTTGGACAGGGTTACATGTCCTACCTCACTACAATGCCCCTTTAATGATGTGGCTTAAAATTTGGTCAAGCCCCATTCCTACCCTAAATCAGCTTGTTTTAGAGGACTGTATGGGGCTTTGAATATTCCTTATCTGGGCTAGGTCCTAGAGCAACTAAAGAGTTAAAGGCGCCCGAGCTGTTCACCGACTGAGTGATATTAAACAAATGGTCTTGGTTAGGAAGGTAGGGGCAGGGGAACAGAAGAAACTCACCAAGCATACAATAAGACAATACATAATACTGAGTGCAGGTGCCCCAGGGCAACCCTACTGGTCTCATAATCCCCACCATCTTTTTCTTCTAACTAGATTTAGATTTAACCTTATTCATTGGTGCTTAGCTATTCCTAGAGGTTTTGTGTAGCCAGGCACCCCACAGCCTTGCCCCTATGATCATTTTTCTGAACAAGATGTCCTACATCTTATTTTTGTCTGTGATTTTTACTGTCATTTACAGAAAAAATACATTCTCCCGCTGCTAAAGACTTGCAATTTTGCACAAGTGAGGCCTGCTTTGACATACCTACAAATGCTGTCTTCGCCCCTGACCTGTTTTGGAGTTGCCAGCTTCCTTAAAGGAGCACCAAGACAGAGAAAGAAGATGAATAAGGAATAATGTTCTCCTTTTGTCTTCATGTTGAGGGGAACTATACATGTTTTAATTATGGGTTGTTTTATAGATGTTTGTACTTTATGGCTCTGCACAATACTATCTGCACTTTACATGCTTTTTTTATAACTTAGACTCCGCATTCTTTCAGCATCACAATTTAGGCCTTGTTCGATTGTTTCTACCAAAGGTTTCAGATGGTTTTATATAATTTGGAATTGGTACAGGGATTGCTGGTCTGTTTTTCTTAACCGCCATGCAATGATTGTGAGTTTAGCATTTATTGTTTTTATGTGCTTTTATGGTCTTTGTTGGCCAAATAAAGTTTTCTTGACTGACTGACTTCACCCCTCACCCTAAACCCTCCACTTTTAAACCCATTTCCTGTTACCCATCACTTGCAAACCCTTCACTATTAGTCCTTAAACATCATCATTTACCCCTAAACATTTCACCCTTTGCCCCTAAACACTTCAACCCTAAATCCTTCACCCTTAGTCTGACCCTAGCCTGGATATGTTATCTATATATTATTAGATATATCTTGTCTCATTGTATAACTCACAATGAAATGACAAAACGTTTGATGGTTTCCAACCATATTACAGCGTGCAAGGAAAGGGCCATGAGAAGATGGCTTGGCAATGAAATGGACAGAGAAGTTGGGGGATCCTTATGCACTCCCTACAGGACTAGTAGATAGGGGTGGGGGTCAGTGAGCCATGGTTTGCCTCCTGAAGCCCATGTGTCAACAGAGACCCAATTCAACCAGTTGTTCTCTTTCACTACTGCTTCCCCTTCCGCCTTCTACCTGCTCCATCTTCCAGATGTTATTTCTATTGTCTGGAAAGGCAAATACTCTATAAACTCTGATAATAAATACAAATCCACATAAGCACCGTAACCCTAAGAAACAAGCTATGCAGCTGTTTTAGGGGGCTCTGGTGATTAATGGTGTCAACGATTGTTGACAGATCTAGCATTATCAAGACATGATCCACAATAAGTTCATTTAGGATAGATGTTACTACGCCTTCTGTGCCGTAGCCTGACTGGATGTCCGCTTGGAATGGGTCAAAGCCAAACATGTGCTTTTAATTATCTGTGAACGCAAATGACTCACACACTCTTTAACCTGAAACAATAACTTCTTCAGGTAAGGATCTGGCAGTAAGCCAGAAGGATTACTTATTGATACATGCTTGGAAAAATTGTTTAGTGAAAACTGAGAGAATTGCTTGAACACTGAAACAGACATAGTGTAGAGGCTCTGGTCCAAAGGTATAGAGGCTTTGACATTAATTCCCTGATATGTTTTCCTGTATCAAAAGCACTTTCTTATGGAACACTGTCAATAGTTAATACATTCTTACAAAGGTGCCACCTTGTTTGCCATCATCATTGAGAAGGCTAACTATAGTGTTTTAAATAGATTTCTAGGCATGCTATTTATTGCAGAGACTTTTGATGAATGAAATCTGTGTATGTCCATTCTGGCCATATATGTATATTTTCTTAATGGCTCAAGGTACAATGTTGTTCCTGGATCTTTGAACCATTTTTCCCATGACACTTCTGATTTCCAAACATGTTAAAGTTTTTTTAGCTCTAACAAAAAATACTTTAGTTTTGGAAATTTAGCTTTGACCTGTACAGTCTTAAAAGAAGCAAGCCATCTTCTTGAGCTAAGGTGACTGATTGATTTAAATGTTTTAAGCAGGTTACAGGGTTATCAGAAAACATCCCTGAATCTACACAAATAATATGCTTAATAAGAGCGTTAGGTCCTCAACTGACAGTTTCTTCCATAGATTAGCTGTCACAGAGTTAGGTCTGTGTGGTCTCTACTTTTTGTCCCAACAAAATATCGAAAGGGATTAAGAAGTGGTTCTGGCCACACAGAAGTTTGGGAAGTTTCCACCATGGCCCCATCAGAGGAGCTAAAATTGAGATCAACAGTATTGCTGCCCGGCCTGAAGAACCGTCTACCTTGTTTGTTGCGTTAAAAGATATAGGGTTAGAGAAAATAGATTGTGTACTACATTCACACTGTTCCCATCATTTATGATGAAATCCCCTAACAGCAAAAATGTCATCAAATAGACAGTGCAGTGGACAATCAGTTCAGCCAACCAGGTATGAAGTCATTGTTCTGGTGAAGGGGTGTTGAGCCAAAATAATCCCTATATTCCAGATGCTTGTGTGCTGTAATGCAAGTATCTGCTGTCCCTTTAAACTGACTTTCTGAGTGCACATGAGTAGGAGGGCTCTTGTTCCAAATAACTACTATAGCATGCTTTAAGAATGTAAAATTAGATGGGACTAGGCCCTCAAGGAGAGTGATTGCACCCTTAGACTTCCAGGTTTCTGTCCAGGGTTGGGTCATGCATGACAGTTGTACATTTCTAGATGTTACCAATTAATTCTGTGTATCTTAAAGGCAGTTAGCTTTGAAAAATCCTGCCTGCAGCTTAGGTTTGTGGGGATCAAATGATAGAGGTTTTAATTTTTTTGTGCAGTTGTAGCAGCCTCATTATGAGAGTTGGAAGAAGAAAATTGAGACAGTAATAATTCAGCAGAGTAGAATGTACGTTGGGAGTCAGAGGCTACAGCATGGCTGATCCCTGGTACTGGTCAGGTACAGACAGGCGGAGATTGGCTTGCCTTAAGCGCACCTTTGGCGGATCCACTGTGCCTGTTCAATGCGCACTGTGAGAAAAGTCGATTATTAGATGGGGTGGTTGTGAGACCTCGCCAAGTATTAACATCACTATTCTTTGATCAGGTCCAGTTAGATTTCTACAAGTTAAAGCTTAGTTCAATCCTTAGTAGCTGTGGTGCAGAGCAGCCAGGCTTATATCAAAAGAAACTAGTGTAAAGCATTTATCAGTACCAAAACAGTCAATAAGTAAGAAGCACAACACAATAACTGTTCCCATGAGGCACAGGGCCAAGACTGATTTGCATATGGCCATGTCTGAACTGGGGTGGCTTGGTGAGCAAAATAACGATGGATTAAACCCAGATCTGTGACTGGGGGTGAATGTTTTAGCATTGTGCAACATTCCGTCCATCATCTTGTTTGTTTTGCTGTTCACCCTATGTGGGAAGGGTATGCCCAGACGTGGGTCCCTTGCTCACTACGCCACTGGAGTCAAGCTATCCTGGCTGAAGACGGCTGATAGCCAGAAACCGGTCCTAGGATGCTTGATTCCGGTCCAGGAAAGACATGGCTTGGCAGTTCAGGCTGGACTGTTCCCATGAGGCACAGGGCCAAGACTGATTTGACTATGGCCATGTCTGAACTGGGTTGGCTTGGTGAGCAAAATAACGATGGATTAAACCCAGATCTGTGACTGGGGGTGAATGTTTTGCCATTGTGCAACATTCCGTCCATCATCTTGTTTGTTTTACTGGTCAGGTACAGACAGGCGGAGATTGGCTTGCCTTAAGCGCACCTTTGGCACACCTGTGGCGGATCCACTGTGCCTGTTCAATGCGCACTGTGAGAAAAGTCGATTATTAGATGGGGTGGTTGTGAGACCTCGCCAAGTATTAACGTTGATAGAGCAAGATTTCGCATATTACGTGACTTGCTTGAATCAAAAACCTCGAATAAATTATAATCCTGTAATTCAATCTGTATGTTTTACTAATTTCCTTTTATTTGGGTAATGTGTGTATCGTAGTGACGCTTGCCTATGTGTTTTACTAATACGAATAACTCTCGTCTCTAAAATGGCCGCTGCTTGGGGATTTTCTACTGCGCATGCGTTAGTCACACTCACGTGACGTGACGTAGTTGCAGTTGTGGTGGGAAAATGTGCGCATGCGTACTCGCCTCTAAAATGGCTGTTGGGTCTTAACGTGGTGAAGCTTGTGCAGATGCTTTCGTGTTTCGTCTGTTGCACTAATTCATAATGGCATAGTATATTTTTATAGTAAGAAGTATAAAGTGGCTACTCATGGTATATAGTACATTCATTTATTTCTATGTTTTAATTTGTTTTCGCTTACTTTTCATGTACCGCGGTATTGGGGGTCTGAGTGAGACGTGAACCATCTTGAAAGTCCCTACTGCGCATGTCGCGCAGCCAGGGAGAAGGCAACCTTGAGCAGTGGAACTCAGCCAGCTGGCAGCCACAGTCAAGATGCTCCTGTGAACACAACCTCTGACCCAGAGGGATGGAGCTAAACTGTACCTAACTCAATACAAATGTTATTTTCTATTGTATTCTGTCAAGCTTTTCGTGAGAACCACAAAATCACTAGGCGGTCCCACCAAATGCAAATATGAGCTTGTTGAAGTTTGTTCTGATTGGTGTGTTAACCTATCCTACATGGGGACCAATCGAAATTGGGAATTCTGACACTTGCAACATTTAGGGGGTGGTACACTGACCCGAAAACAGTATAACTAGCCTAGGTTTGGCTAGAGAAATTGTCCGACTTGTCTGAATAGCTGACCTGTCACTGACCCAACGCACTCAGTAGGTGACTGAAATACAGAGCGCTGCGGAGCCCTCTGTCCGAATTTGACCATAGACTCAAAGGTTTTACTAAACCTTAAGTGCTGGCGGAGCACTTTGCTGGGGAGTTCGCTAACCCAATCGGGGTTCTGATTGATAGCTGCAGAGAGGGTGGAGCGCAGGCGTTGCTTCCGAACTGCGGGTGTTGGTCGTACCTTGGTAGTCCTGTCCTGATCCTAATCTGGCTTTCCTGTCCTGTCCTGGGGTGTCCATTCTGCACCTGCTGTCCCATTGATGACTGTCCTTCCTTGGGGTATTTCCTGTCCTTGACTGATCCGTGGCCAGGGTTGGTTTTCACACCATTCTAGGTAAATATATAGTGCTGAAAACTCTATACTGCACCTTCTATTTTTCTGTCTTTGCTTCAATAAAGACATATCTTTGCATACGTTAATTTTCCATGCTTTCCGCAATCTACTATATGAAAAAGTCAATACATTTATTTTCCTAGCATGTTCCTATGTTTCCCTACCTTTTAGAGCACATTCTCTCTATACTGTTTATGAATTATAGATGTGATTTATAATTTTCTCCTGCAAACTGATTGAAGTAACATTGTTAGATTTATAGCGTGTTCCATTTTACCCCTTCCTATAGATGTATAGGATTCCAAATTTTCATTCATACTCTTGAAGTATATCCCAATAGTGTAATTCTAGTACGCGCATAAGCTTGCCCATTTATAGTTTGTCCATTCTTAAACTCCATCTTTGAATCCGCTTAGTGTATTCCATGTTCTCATCTCATATTAGAATTCATAAATGGTTGCCTTGATTTATTTTCTCTACGGTTATGTGTTTTTTGTTATCTTGATTATTGATTTGCCTTTTGACTGTAAACCTAATGTTTTCCCAAACTGAATCTTAGATAAACCTTTAAAACTTCTCAGTTGTCCGTGGTCATTTTATATATACAAAGGAAGATATAAAGTTGGTATTTGTGTTGCCTGCCGTTTTCTTTCACAGCTAGCTCCCTGATCCATTGTGGTCATAGGTACCCGTGATGGTGGATTGGTAAGTCGGGTACACTAGAAATATATAGGAAGGAACCCAGGGTTACTGGTAGTAGAGAGTGAAAGGTCACCCGATTAATGTGTATGATTAAATTGGAGAAAAAGTACATGGGCCTGGTACGTGTATGGTGAAATTATTGGCCGGGTGACCTGCGATCTCTATCAGTAATTTTCTGGTAGCAGAGCTATGGTTAGGGACTAG
Source organism: Lissotriton helveticus (assembly GCF_964261635.1). Taxonomy (NCBI): domain Eukaryota; kingdom Metazoa; phylum Chordata; class Amphibia; order Caudata; family Salamandridae; genus Lissotriton; species Lissotriton helveticus. Next base: position 673,696,636 of record NC_136073.1, on the reverse strand, counting down.
TTAAAGTTAGGCAGGACTAGTTAAGTCAGATAGGTTGGATGCTGCTAAGAGTTTTTTTATGCTGCTACAAGGGTAAACAATTTTTGTGACTTGATCAATCACGTGAAATGTTTGCTTGAAAAATTATGAAATGTTTTAAATTGTTTTTCTTATTATTGTACTGATATATGTATTAACCCACTCGTTAGTGAAGTGTTTTTATGTATGTTGGGAATCCCCGGGGAATTGAATAGCGAGTGGTGAAGAGAATCCACTTGCTTTGAGGTCACTGATTCAAGGAAAGTTGGTGCAGGTTAGACAGAACTGGAAGCACTAACTAGGGTTTCTGAATATATGTGTTGAATAAGTGATAGCAACGAGTTCGCTGGTGAAACTTCTATTGTGATATAACCTAGTAAGGGTCACACCGGAAGGAGTAGCAGGTTCGTCGGAGCTTGGGTGATAGCAAAGGGGTTCGTTGGTGAAACTTTAGGCTCTGTATATATCCCTAAAAGAAGTGGATGAGTCGAAGAAGTAGCAGGTTCCCTAATGCTTGAGTGAAGGGTAGGCGGAAGAGATCTATCCGTAGTGTGTGAAAAGTAGACAGAAGGAGTTTACTTGCAGTGAAACAAATCTTTGCTGTCTAGACACTTGAGTACAGTGGCGAATGTGTATTCGTTGTTAAATAACCAAAGCACTTGCACTTTTAGAGAGAAATTAAGTTTCCGTTACCTTGTGAGGGAGGGAGTCAGTTGCGAGGCTGCTCTGACATCACTCGGTGCCGCGCTGGGATTGGTAGACGCAGCGGGTGTGTAGCGGAGCTGGAATTGTAAAGGAGGGGTGAGTGCCGAAGCGTCAGAACCTGTCTCGCGAAAAGGCCGCGCACCCATTGGTCAAGATTATTTGAATTTGTGCATCTCATTGGTCGCACAAAAAATATGAGACGCACTTGGATTGGAAGTGATTTGTAAACAAAGTCACTCGCAGAAATCGTATGTGGTACTCGTATAGACCGCATACCCGACCTGATCCTCGATACTTAGGGTTTGAGAACGATCAGTGGAAAGGTCATAAAACCAACATTATGTTCGGAAATAAGAGAAAATTATCCCTTGTAAATAAGGTAAAGAATTATTTTAAAAAGGACAAACCGATTAAAACCAGAGAAGGTGTTGTCATTCCGCCACTTAATACTCCTGCATCCTTCATGATGTTTGATAAAGGGTACCACTCTTGTGTATGGTTGGAAAACTGGGCGGAATACACCAAGGATGACGGAATTTTGGCAGGATTCTATTTAATTTAAGAACCTGAATGAATGATTTACATCCCAGACCTAGATTAACGCAGTACGAAGCACTAGAGGAATGGGAAATCGAGGCTTTTGAAAGGGATAAGCCCCGAATGGATAAAGGGTTAACAAAATTTTATCCGAAATTGAAACAAGAGACCCGAGACAAAAAGATGAAACAGTGGAGACAGAATATGATTGTAGAAGGACTGTTTCCAATTATGCCAATGGGTGGTCCTCCTACAGGGGAGAAGAGGACAGAAAAATGCAAACATTGGGTGCCCATTGGGGAGTCGGATGATGAACTGTTGGATGACATGTTTAATAGAAGTCCGCCTCCTTATAATGAAGGACACAGACCTTCTAGTGAAGGGGATAATTCCCGAAAACCTCCTCCCCAGGATGAGGCCAGATCTGCAAGTGTAGGAGGAGGTTGTCAAATACCTCCCTATAACGAGGGTTTGGGACCATAGGTATGAGAGATATTTATCCAAGAATACCAGTTAGTGGAGAGGCAAGATACTCACGAGAAAGAGATTTTTGCTCTAGACCTTCCTACGAAGGTGAGGCAAGACCATCAAGTTCAGGAATTCCGTTCTTAAAACCTTCATATGAGGAAGAACCAAGATCCCTAGGGACAGGAAGTTTGTTCCCAAAACCTAATTATGGTGAAGGACCAAGTGAGACGCATCCCACTGCCCCGAGTTATGCTCCAACTTTGACCCCGCAGGTATTGCATGAAAAATCCTTAGACAGGTTAATGGAGGAAAAGGAGCGAGAGGTGTGAGAAGTTGGCCTGATATGCAGTGCTCACTATTCTAGTGATCACTATGTATCAGTCCAAACAACCTTTATTGATGATTGGTTGTAAGTCAACCTTATAGACCAGCTATCCTAGTAGCATGGATACGAGCAGTCTAAGGCTAAGACTCTAGAGGGCGTGTTAAGCCAGCTGTTTTACCATCACATTACCCCTTGAACACCAAGCGAAAGGACACCACACAAGTTGTTATGAAAATAAACAGATATTTATTTATAACAAGTCTACCCTGAACTCTTTATGAGTCAGGGAGCTAAGCACACAACAAAACTCTTAAGAAAATACTTTAAGTCGCACAATTTACACAAATGCCCGAGGGGCACGAAAAACCATATACACAAGAAGTGGAATGCGAATTACTAGCAGGTAAGTAACTATTCTCATAGACTTTAGAAACGCTAGGCCTACAATACTAAACCCTTAGATTAGTAGCAGGAGGCCTGTGGACGTCGTGTGCAGAGTGGGAACTCTCACGCGTAAGGCGGGAAAAAGTCTATGGAGGCTAGCAAAGACAAAGTTACTGTTCTCGGGCGAACCCGACTAGGTGGGTCGAAAACAAGAGTGGATCCGAACACTTAGAGTGTTGGACTATGCTGAAGCACCGGAGTACTTGGTTTACCTAGCCCAGGGGCTGCGGCTGCATAGGGTTCAAGTTGCGTCGGAAACCCTCGTTGAAGATCCAGGAGCCTGAAGAAAGAAGTTGCTGGCAGGCTGCCAGTGAAGGAGTTCGTGGTGATCCAAGCCTGGATCAGGGAAGAAGAAACCTGTAAGCAGAGGGGACCAAGTTCTGAATCAGTAGCCAGTGATTTGAGTGGGCACCAGGATGACACCGGACGAAGTCACCTCAGCCAGGTGAGTGGGCGCTGCTGGGCTCTGCAGTCTCTCGGACCAGGAGGCGTTGTCGGCGACCAGGATGGAGGTGCGAGCTGTCCCACGAAGGTTCTTGCTGTCGACGTCGCTGGACCCAGGATTGGGCAACAAGTCTTGGCAAATGCAAGGCCCACGCGGTGGACCTAAAATGGCGTCTTGAGTGGACCAGGAGGGTCCAGGGTGCTCCTCTTTTGGAGGGGAGCAAGGGCTAGTCTGGAGCAACCAGACCAGCAGTGGTTGTCATCGTGGAGCGTCGTGAGAGGGCCACTAGCCAACGGGCAAGCGACCTGGACAACGCGGTTAGCAGCAAAGAGCAGAAGGGCCCCACGCCGATGTCGTGGATGCAGGGGGGCTGAACTTCGATGCTGGAGCTGCTCAGGGTCGGGGCTTCTCTTACCCTAAAGCACTCGGTCGAGGGTCACTCGGTGGTCGTGCTGGACAAGCGTCGTGCAGTTCTGAAGATGGCGGTCCCTCGAGGTCTCGTCGCACCCACGGATCACAGCTGGGCTGATGATGTAGGTTGAGGTCAGAGGTGCCAGGGAAGCCGGTTCTCGTCGTGCTGGAGCAGTCTTGATCCGGAGGAGAGACTGGCAACAAACCGCGATGCTTGGTTGGTGCCTGCTGCTGCAGGGTGACTACTCCTTAGTCACAAGGGAGAATCTTGGAAAGAAGTCTTGAGTTCCTTTCGTGGAAAGTAGTTTCAGGATTCAAAGATGATCTGATTTGGAAGGGGGCCAGTTGCTACCTTTATCCTGCAAAAAGGGGCTGGCACGCGACTAAGTCCTGCCCTATGGGTGGGACTAGGAGAGGGGTGGTTACACCCCTCTCCTTTGGCGGGCTTTCCCCAGGTCAGGGGCTGGAGTGCCCCTGGAACTGGTTCCAGCCGACCTATGCACAGTGAGCACCGGGGTGCCACTTGCAGTCACCTTCCTCTAAAGTCCTGCCTACCTAGAATACACAAAATCCTGTCTGGGACGGTGCTGGCACCGCCCCTGGCAGGAAACCCTTTGTCCTTGCCTCCTGGGCCTGGGAGGACTCCCAGCAGCAGGAGGGCAGACTTGTGTCTCGGTGGCAGCATCTATTTTGTGGAGCTAAGGCTCTGTCTGACTTTAACCGGGGTTACAGGTTACATACATGTCGTGTCCCTCTAGAAGGGTGGAATGCTAACCCCGTCGCCAGAATTGGCGAGGGGTTAGTATTCCAATTCGTATGACACCTTACTCGACATGTTTTGATAAAGCGATACCAGAGTTGGCATATAACCGCGAGGATTATAATGCACTTAAGAGTATATGGTATGCGATATCATGGAAACGGCTAAGGGATGGATCCTGAAAGCCGCAGACAGGCTCAGCTCATGCCAGAGCACTATCTCACACGATTCCAAGCACTCTGCCTTCAGGATTGCCAAGGCCTGCCATAGGAGTGACTGATAGGAATACATGTGTCCATTTTAGGGTTAGATATAGGTATACTATATCTAAAGCAAAGGGTGATTACACCACCTTGCCCCAGCTGTCGTGCAGCCAGTTGTGTCAGATTTGGATGGCCAGCCAGGGGTGGCATAATACATGCTGCAGCCCCTGGTAGGCCCTGGGTACACCTATGCCCTGGGTACCTAAGGTACACTGTACAGGGACTGATAAGGTGACTCAGTATCCAATTAGATATGTACCTAGGGTACATGGAATCCATTTTACAGAGAGAGCAGTAGGCCTGGGGTCCTGAATAGCAGGGCCCCAGGTCAACTAAGTCAGAAAACCAGCAAAACACCAGGCAAAAAGTTGGGGGCAACCATAGTCAGGGATCTACCTTCCTACAAGAGGCTCTAGCTAAACAGAGAGCCGAGATAATTCAGAAAATTTCCCAGTTAAACACAAGCCCTGAAGCATTGACAATCCCGGTAACTATTGGACCAGTGGTTCCGTTGTATGGGGACCGACAAGGGAGTCCAAAAACTCCAGTTATCACCCCAGTTATAGCTCAGCCGAGACCAGAACCCTTAATTGTAGATGACCAGACAAGTGAATGCGAGTCTGAGGTCTCGCTAATGGATTTGCCCATCAGCAATGCAGGAAAAAGGTTACAGAAAAGACATAATCCTTTCAACACGAGGGAGATTCAAATGGAATCAACTTCGGGTACCAAGAGTGTCACGTTAGTGACTCCTGAAGAAATTGAAAGATGGAGTCGAGAGTTAGAAAAACAAGTTCCTCAGTCGAAACCTTTACATCTCTACAAACTGAGAGTAGAAATGGAAGAACTAATGGCAGGAAATGTAGGTTTAGACAGATTAAATACCTATTCTGAAGAAGAGTTGCTGTTTATCTGCAAGAGTCACCCGAAATGCCAGAGTGCTCCATGAAAAGTTGACAGACACTGCAGCTAGTATGGGAATAGATATTTCGAAATCAAAACCATTGCAAAAACTGTACAGAGCAGATTTCTCAGACAAAGATTTGGAAAGCCTGAATGTGTCAGGGGAAAAGGCACAGGTCAAAGAATTATTGACTGTGTTGCAAAAATGGGGAGATGCAGAAAGATGGAAAGCCAGATGGGCCAAGAAGAAAGATGAGGCAAGATCCAAACAGACGACTCCTGAATTCGTTCTAAAAGAAGCTGACAAGCCAGAACAGTTATACCCTATGCGCGAAGTGCCAGGTGGAAAGTACGTGCACGTTCCATGGTCCAGACAGGATATTGTGTCCTTTACCAATGACTTTCCAAAATTAAGATTGCCATTGGGTGGCCTAGTGAGGAGTACCCGAGGGACTCTAACACAGGAGCACCCTCTGATGAAGTAATGAAAAAATATGATCAGGTAATTCTACACCTAAAGCAAAAGGTGCCTGCGAAGGAAACTGATTGGACCAAGATAGATAGAACCACGCAAGAGAGGGATGAGACTGTCCACTCTTTTTATGAGAGATTGTTACAGGTGTTTAAAACATACAGTGGTATAGATAACATCGAGATGAAGGATATGACCCACTTCATTTACAGGTTTGTAAACGGTTTGAGACCTGAAATTTGCCAGTGGATCAAAGATAATAAAATTTGTTGGCAGTCTAAGACAATGGATGAGGTCTTACGGTACGCAAAGTACTGTGAGGACGAGATGGCAGATAAGCGAAAGGCTCTAAAGGAGAAGGTTATGTGGGCACAAGTGAAGCTAGCAGAACAACAGGAAAAGCAATTGAATAAAATGAATAAGAATACCCAAAATCAAGGCTCTGGGGGTGGGGGGAAGCCCAAAGTAAAAATGAGCAGAGAAGAAGCTAAAAAGAAATTTCCCTGCCACCAGTGCGGAGAAATTGGGCACTGGTGAGACGAGTGTCCATATTTACAGCATGATAATACCCAAACCCCTGATTTAACTCCACAGACGCAGAATGAAAAACAAAGAACGCCTCCTCAGCGCCCGACAACGCCATCGCCATCCCGGACGGCTACAAAATCATCCGGAGGGACCGCGGCAACCAGACAGGAGGAGGCATCGCCATCATCCACAGGAACACCATCCGCATCACGACCAACACCGATGACACCATCGCACCCGCCGAACACCTGCACTTCCAGATCCACGTCAACCCCAAGACCACCCTCAGAGGCACCCTCATCTACAGACCCCCGGGACCACGCACACAATTCAGCGAGGACATCGCCGACTTCATCAGCCCGCTCGCCCTCCCCTCAGCCGACTACATCCTCCTCGGGGACCTCAACTTCCACCTGGAGAACAACAACAACGGCAACACCACCACCCTGCTGGACAACCTCGCAAACCTGGGACTCAAGCAGCTGGTGACCACCCCCACCCACTACGCCGGACACACACTCGACCCGATCTTCTCTTCCAGCAAGGACATCGCCTTCAGCCATGCCACGGGACTCCCATGGACGGACCACAGCTGCGTCCACTTCAGCTTCAGAAGGACCACGCTCCACCATCACCAGCAACAGGCTCCCCGCAGAAGCTGGAACAAGATCACTGCAGACCAGCTCACCACGTCCTTGAGCAAGAACCCTCCCACCAGCACAACGAACCCCAGTCAAGCAGCCACCAACCTCACGAAATGGATCAGCGACTGCGCAGACGAACTCGCCCCGCTGAAGACCCCGCCGAGCCGACCCGGCAGCAAGAAAGCCCCATGGTTTAACGACGAACTCAAGAGCTCCAAGAAGAACTGCAGAGCACTCGAGAAAACCTGGCGCACAGACCCAACACCGGACAACATGACTGCCCTCAAGCTCGCCACCCGAAAACACCACCAGCTGATCCGCGCCACCAAGAAAACTGCATTCAAGGAACGACTGGACAACAACGCACACAACAGCAAGGAACTCTTCAACATCGTGAAAGAGCTCTCCAACCCCAACGCCGGAAACAACGACATCACCCCTTCGCAAGACCTCTGCAACTCCCTCGCCTCCTACTTCCACAACAAGATCGCGGACATACACAACAGCTTCAGCACTCAACCGGCGCACGCCACGACCGAACCACCGCCCCCCACCACCACCCTCCGCGCCTGGACCCCGATCAGCACCGAAGACACCATCCGCACGATGAACTCCATCCACTCCGGATCTCCGACAGACCCCTGCCCGCACCACGTCTTCAACAAGGCCGACACTGTCATCGCACCCCACCTGCGGGACATCATCAACACCTCCTTCGACATCGCCACCTTCCCGGAGAGCTGGAAGCACGCCGAACTCAGCGCTCTACTCAAGAAACCATCAGCAGACCCTACCGACCTCAAGAATTACCGCCCCATCTCGCTGCTCCCGTTTCCGGCCAAAGTCATCGAGAAGACCGTCAACAAGCAACTGGCCGCCTTCCTCGAGACGAACGGCTCCCTCGACCTCTCGCAGTCTGGCTTCCGGGCCAACCACAGCACCGAGACCGCCCTGATCGCAGCCACAGACGACATCCGAGCCCTGCTCGACAACGGAGAAACAGCGGCCCTCATCCTCCTGGACCTCTCCGCGGCCTTCGACACTGTCTGCCACCGCACCCTAGTACAGCGCCTCAGCAACGTCGGAATCCAGGAGAAGGCACTGGAGTGGATCACCTCCTTCCTCACCGGAAGGACACAGAGAGTCCGCCTCCCCCCGTTCAGATCGGAGGCCACCGAAGTCATCTGCGGCGTCCCTCAAGGCTCCTCGCTCAGCCCAACACTCTTCAACGTCTACATGAGCCCCCTCGCAGCCATCGCACGCCAGCACAACCTGAACATCATCTCCTACGCCGACGACACCCAGCTGATCCTCTCCCTCACCAACGACCCCGCCACCGCCAGAGCCAACCTGCACGAAGGGATGACAGAAGTAGTCAAATGGATGTCGAACAGCCGCCTGAAACTGAACTCAGACAAGACGGAAGTCCTCATCCTGGGCTCCTCGCCCTCCGCCTGGGATGACTCCTGGTGGCCCCCCGCCCTGGGCAGCGCACCCAAACCAACTGACCACGCACGCAACCTGGGCTTCATCCTGGACTCCTCCCTCTCCATGACCAGACAAGTCAACGCCGTCTCCTCGTCGTGCTTCCACATCCTGCGAATGCTACGCAAGATCTTCCGATGGATCCCCACCGAGACCAGGAAGACGGTCACCCAGGCCCTCGTCACCAGCCGTCTGGACTACGGCAACTCCCTCTACGCCGGAACCACCGCCAAACTCCAGAAGAGACTCCAGCGGATCCAGAACACCTCAGCACGACTCATCCTGGACATCCCCCGCCGCAGCCACATCTCCGGACACCTGAGAGACCTGCACTGGCTCCCGGTCAACAAGAGAATCACCTTCCGGCTCCTCACCCACGCACACAAAGCCTTACACAACCAAGGACCAGGATACCTCAACAGCCGCCTCAACTTCTACGCTCCCACACGCCAGCTTCGATCGACCAGCCACGCCCTCGCCGCAGTCCCCCGCATCCGAAGAGCCACCACAGGAGGAAGGTCCTTCTCCTACCTGGCCGCCAAGACTTGGAACTCCCTTCCGGCCCACCTCCGCCTGACCCAGGACCACCTCGCCTTCAGGAAGCAGCTCAAGACCTGGCTATTCGAGCAGTAGCGGACCCCCCCCCCAGCGCCTTGAGACCCTCCGGGTGAGTAGTGCGCTATACAAATGCTCTGATTGATTGATTGATTGATTGAAGAAAGACCCAGCATCAGGTAAAAGCAAGTCAATTGCCCCGAGCGCCAAAACCAAATTATAAGGGAAAATCACCGCAGGGCGATGACATAGAGATCTGGTAAGGCAATGAGAATAGAAATGCAGCAACTTCGCAGTTTCTGTTGAATGATACTTTTCTCTGTGACGACCAATACTGACGGGGCCTGAGAGGGGAGGACGAGGAGTGCGTACTTGGCGCCTCCTTGCCGGTAGATCAGTCAGGGCCATACATTGAAGGAAAGGTTGATGGAAACGATGTCACCTTCCTATTTGACACTGGTGCTACCCGTTCTACTGTGAGAACAGCGGACGTTCCAAACCTACCCCTCTCGGGAGAAGCAATCCAAGTAGTGGGTGTGTCTAGTCAATTGATTAGTATCCCAGTTACTGAGCCCATGGAGATCACAATAGGGAACTTCAAAGAGATGCATGGATTTGTAGTTTGTGATACTAGTCCAGTAAACTTACTGGGACGTGATTTGTTGTGCAAAATGAACTGCACCATCTTTTGCTCACCAAAGGGCGTCAAAATTCAAACCCCAGACGAAGATGGCATATACAAATTAATGTTAATTAGACCTGACTCAGAAATTAAACAAATGACTATACAAGACTTACCCGAAGAATTACAAAAGACAGTGAAACCAGAAGTATGGGACTTTACTGGAAAGGATGTAGGATTAATGGCAAATGTAGATCTAATACAAATAGCCATGAAAGAAAATGCAGTTTACCCCAATACCAATCCATACAAAATGAGTGCCGAAGTGAGAGCAGGAGTTGCCATTGAAATAAAAAGATTGCTAGAAGCAAACATCATACAAGAAGTGATGAGTAGTCCGTGTAACTCACCCATAATTGAAATGGAATCAAGAAACCTAGTGGCAAGTACAGAGTAGGGCAGGACCTGAGAAAGGTAAACAAGATTGTTGTTCCTTGCTGTCCTATTGTTCCAAACCCAGCAGTGATCCTGTATCAGATTCCCTGGGATGCTGAGTGGTTTACCGTAATAGACCTATGTCACGCATTCTTTTCAATCCCATTGCGTCCAGATAGCAAATTTCTTTTCTCATTTGCTTTCGACAGTCACTTGTTCGTTTGGAATCGTGTCCCTCAAGGGTACACCAAAAGCTCCTCTATCTTTAATCAGATTCTGAAAAAGTGCCTTGAATCTTTAGTTTTATCTGGAAAATCTGTTTTGGTACAATATATAGACGACCTTTTGGTGGCGTCTAAAAGTCATAGAGATTGTGTTATTGACACCATTGCTCTACTGAATCACCTAGGTGAAAAAGGACATAAAGTGTCCCCTGACAAATTGCAGTTTTGTACAAAGTCAGTAAAATATCTGGGGCACCAGATAGAAAAAGGCATCAGAAAAGTCACTTCTGAGAGAGTCAGAATAATTGGGAACATGCAGTTACCCCGTACTCAGAAAGAAATCAGAATGTTCCTTGGAGTGGTAGGTTACTGCAGGCAATGGATTGTGGGATTTGCAGTCCTGGCAAAACCGTTGATAAAAATGACAAAGAAAGGAGCAAAAGACCCAGTGGAATGGGATGATGAAGGCATAACAGCATTCACTAAATTACGAGAATGTCTGTGTACAGCACCTGCTTTAGGGATGCCTGACTATTCTAAAGAATTTGCACTGTTCTGTGACACACAAGACAATTGTGCACTGTCAGTCTTAACTCAGGAGCATGGTTTGACTAGACGTCCAGTGGCATATTTTTCTGCCACTTTGGATCCAGTGGCTGCTGGATTACCTGGGTGTCTGAAAGCAGTAGCTGCAACTTGCACGAGTTAAGAACAAAGTGAATCCATTGTCATGGGACATCCTGTAACTGTGTATGTTCCCCATGCAGTTGTGATTTTATTGACCAGAACTAAAACTCAGTATCTCACCCCTAGTCGGCTGACTAAATACGAGAGGATTCTCGTGGGTGCTGCGCATGTAGTCATTACTAGGTGCAATATTCTGAATCCAGCTACCCTGCTCCCCGACTCTATGCTTGATGAAGCTAAGGGAGAGGACGAGCATGACTGTATTGACCTGACAGAATTCAGTACTAAATCCCGCCCAGACATTAAGGAAACGCCTTTGCCTGTGGATGATGAGGAGCTATTTGTGGATGGCTCATGTATGAGACACGAACTTGTAGGCCTAAGTGCTGCTTATGCTGTAGTCTCTATAGACAGCATTAAAGAAGCATCCTGTTTATTTGGAGTGAAGTCTGCACAAGTAGCCGAATTGATTGCATTGATAAGAGCCTGCAAAATTGGGAAAAACAAAAGAATAACAGTGTATACTGACAGTCAGTACTGTTATGGGGTTGTGCATGACTTCGGCCAATTGTGGCTACAGAGGGAGTTTCTGACTTCTTCAGGTACTCCCATCAGAAATGGAAAAGTTGTACAAGATTTACTGGAGGCAATCCAATTACCAAAAGAATTGGCAGTGGTCAAATGTGCTGCTCATAAATCTGGCCTTGACCCTATAACTTTGGGAAACCGATTTGCTGATGAAGTGGCCCAACATTGTGCCAGAAATCGCATGTCTGTAAATGTTAAACTGGGGGGACCTGGAAACAGCTGCCAACTTATGGTGTTTGAAGAGGTGCCTACCTGGGAAGAGTTGAGAGATTGGCAGCATGCAGTGCCATCAGAAGAGAAAGAAAAATGGAAGAAACTTGGTTGTCGACCGAGAAGTGAGGATGGTGTCATTGTGGGCCCAAATGGTATGCCTGTGTTGCCTAGACATCTGCTTGCTTCTATGGCCAGACTGATACATGGGGATTCACACACTGGTAGGGACGCCATGGTTCTGGTTTTCCAACAAACATGGTACAATCCGAAGTTCAGGAAGGTAGCAGAGTCGCTCTGCCAAAGGTGCTAAACATGTCAGCAGTTCAATGCTGGGAAAAGAACAGTAGTTGAATTAGGAAAAATTGGGAAATCAGGGGGTCCCTTTGTAAGAGTACAAATTGATTTCATCACCATGCCTCTCTGTGAGGGAAAGATATATGTCCTTGTCATTGTCTGCCTGTTTTCAAAGTGGGTGGAAGCCTACCCTGCAAAAAAGAATGACGCCATAACTGTAGCCAAATTGTTACTGCGAGAATTAATACCTAGGTTCGGGGTTCCAGTCACAATTGAATCAGATAGAGGCGGACATTTTCAGAATGAGATAATTGAGCAACTCTGTAAAGCATTCAAAATCACACAGGTGCTGCACTGTGCATATCGTCCAGAGGCTTCTGGAGTGGTGGAGCAAATAAATGGCACTATAAAATCAAGATTAGGAAAGATGTGTGAATCTACTGGCATGAACTGGCTAAATGCTTTACCTCTTGTTCTGATGGGACTCAGAAGTATTCCAGACCAAAAAACAGGCCTGAGCCCTCATGAAATCCTGATGGGAAGAGTGATGAGACAAGCATGGGTACCAGGACATAAACTGATAAACATTTCTGATGATTTGGTACTTGAGTACTGCAAGCAACTGGGTGACCAAGTGCGTTCTATCTCTCGCCAGATTGGGGAAGACGCCGTCGCCAACCCAACAACTCCAGTCCACAAATTGGTTCCTGGCGACTGGGTTGTACTCAAGAAATATACTCGTTCGAGTTGCCTTGCACCGAGGTGGGGGAAACAACGCCAAGTGATACTGGTGACCACGACAGCGGTAAAGTGTGCCGGCGTTCCAGAGTGGATCCATGCCAGCCATACGCAGAAGGTGATTCCAGACGAGAAAACTGACGCTGAAGGTTGTCCAGCTGAGGGGTCTGCAGACGTTGGTCCTGAAGTAGCTGATGACGAACAACCGAGCACCAGTCAAGAAGATTGGATACCCATAATCGAACTGACTAAAGACCCCATCAGAACAAGAGGTCAAACTTATGCAGATAGAGAGTGGGATAGAGAGGAAGAGATAGGCACAGGCGAAGAACCTCAGATTATTGAGATTCACGTCAAGTCTGAGGAAGAAGAAGATCAGACAGGGATAGAGCAAGTGATTGACACACCTCCACAAACGCCTGAAATTGAAAAGGGACAGACTAGAACTAGCGTAAAGGTTCGAGCAGAAGAAAATCAAGGGATCGAAGTGCTTGAACAGGATCAGATAGAACTAGAAGAACGTGTTCAGGACACAGAAACAGAGACACTCGAAAGTCAAAATCAGAATACACCTGAACAAGGCCAGCTTAGTAACCAGGCAGAAGAAATAGAAATAAGACCTGGAACTAGTCAGACAGGAAGGGAAGAAACAGAAGCAGAAGTGCCACAAACAAACGAAAATAAAAGAGCATTAGAAGAAAGCCAAAACACAGTGCCAGCTAAAAGACTCAAGAAAAAGAAACATATCGAACCAAGATATATTAAGAGACTGAGACTGAGAGTAAAAACAGTAGAGGAGAAACTTGCAGAAAGAAGGAAAAGTCCTCGTATTGCAGAGCAAGCTGGAGAAAGTTCCAAAAGAAGAAGTGATCGAATAAAAAGACTGAACGAAAAATACCAAGATCCTGAATGGACCTACTTAATTTTGGAGGAATTTGAGGATCTTGATATCACTGACGAAAGTGACGAAGAACAGATTGCTGAACTGTCTGCTGAAGAAGACGAACTAACCTGAAGTTGCTCAGTGTAAGCTACCTGTGCAAAGTTACAAAGAGGGGTTGAAAACTTCTTCTGAGCGAAAATGTCTGATTCAAATGTGAATGGAAGGCCTAGACGCAGTTGTTGCAAAACATGCTGCAAAGTATGTATATGTAGTGTAGCTATAGTGTTTATAGTTTGGATAGGACTAACAGTTTTCATTCTGTATATGGTAAGCAAGAATACTAATATTGATCCTACACAGACTGTGACTACTTACACTGAAGAACTGACAACACGAAGTGTAGAAAGACGTGAAAAGGCACTCAGACAAACAAAACGAGACTTAGAAGCACCAGATGAGGAAGGACTACATTATCATGGAGTTAAGAACCAAACACATCTAAATGTATTCGCAAACCTGTTAGTGCATTATGTAGAAACTATGGAAATAGAAGACTGCTATGTCTGCATGAAGCTACCTACTTCTGTAGCTGAAGGCGTGACTTATCATCACCTGCCCCTGACTTATGGAATTTCCTGTAGTATTTTAGCAAGCTTATTTTACAAAAGAGGACCGTTACAGTACTACTACTCTAACTCAGACGTGATATTTTCTGAACTTCCTATACGTGGAAATCTGAATCCTGTACATACCAAAAGTGACGTTACACGTTATATGGGAGAATACTTTCTGACTATAGGTACCATAGACTTAAATGACGCACACCGAGACAACTTAACCTGTTCATTACATGAGCAAGAGAAAATGTTTTTAAACATGGCAGAGAAAAGAAGGGAGAATTTCCAAAGAAAGGCAAATGATAAAAGACAGAAAACTCCTAAATGGGCTGAAAACATGGAAAGCACCTCAAATGGTGGGGCGGGTCCTGCTTTGTTGCTGGATTTCGAGAGGAAGGGAAAACTCTGTCTTCACCGCGAAAAGACTAGTTATTATAATAACATTTTCATTGGTTCCAGTCAATGTGAACACAATTACAAGGTAATTGGAGGTTGGGGTTTCAAAAATGGGTCAGAACCTGTGTTTCCCGGAATTTATTATATATGTGGAAACAAGGCTTATTTCAAATTGCCGGATCACTGGTATGGAAGCTGCTACTTTGGCATTGTTTTCCCGAGAATATACCATGTGAATGAAATTGCTGGAAGCAATGAAAACACTAATGGCTTAGTGCGTAGCAAAAGAGAAAGCGTAGGTGAAATAATGGGTAGTATTTTTAGTGCACTGATACCTGGAGTGGGAGTGGTTCTGAACACTTCAATCAAAAAAGGAGATATATGGTAATCTAGTTACCCGATTACATTTATATCGACTTATTTTTAACTAACAGTGTTATCCCCCTTTCCATTAAAATATTTTTTGGAGATACACTGCTTTTATAACCTCTACACCCTCCCCATTATTTCTGGATACTTCTACCTGGACCAGAGGTAGCCTCGGGTGAGGCAGGCACACCACACTTTTGACTACCCTATGAATATGCCACAACACCTGATGGGGCGGAAAAACAGATATACCGCATCGTAAAATCAGGCTGCCTATGAGGGTTGTCAATTTCGAACCAATGGTTCAGTAGACACTAGTGTCCATTCCAACCTTTTTTGATTAATTCTGGATCTGATCAGGGGAACTGAATGGACCGATTATCCTCTTCCCTCCTTTTTTGATTGAAGTGTTCAGAACCACTCCCACTCCAGGTATCAGTGCACTAAAAATACTACCCATTATTTCACCTACGCTTTCTCTTTTGCTACGCACTAAGCCATTAGTGTTTTCATTGCTTCCAGCAATTTCATTCACATGGTATATTCTCGGGAAAACAATGCCAAAGTAGCAGCTTCCATACCAGTGATCCGGCAATTTGAAATAAGCCTTGTTTCCACATATATAATAAATTCCGGGAAACACAGGTTCTGACCCATTTTTGAAACCCCAACCTCCAATTACCTTGTAATTGTGTTCACATTGACTGGAACCAATGAAAATGTTATTATAATAACTAGTCTTTTCGCGGTGAAGACAGAGTTTTCCCTTCCTCTCGAAATCCAGCAACAAAGCAGGACCCGCCCCACCATTTGAGGTGCTTTCCATGTTTTCAGCCCATTTAGGAGTTTTCTGTCTTTTATCATTTGCCTTTCTTTGGAAATTCTCCCTTCTTTTCTCTGCCATGTTTAAAAACATTTTCTCTTGCTCATGTAATGAACAGGTTAAGTTGTCTCGGTGTGCGTCATTTAAGTCTATGGTACCTATAGTCAGAAAGTATTCTCCCATATAACGTGTAACGTCACTTTTGGTATGTACAGGATTCAGATTTCCACGTATAGGAAGTTCAGAAAATATCACGTCTGAGTTAGAGTAGTAGTACTGTAACGGTCCTCTTTTGTAAAATAAGCTTGCTAAAATACTACAGGAAATTCCATAAGTCAGGGGCAGGTGATGATAAGTCACGCCTTCAGCTACAGAAGTAGGTAGCTTCATGCAGACATAGCAGTCTTCTATTTCCATAGTTTCTACATAATGCACTAACAGGTTTGCGAATACATTTAGATGTGTTTGGTTCTTAACTCCATGATAATGTAGTCCTTCCTCATCTGGTGCTTCTAAGTCTCGTTTTGTTTGTCTGAGTGCCTTTTCACGTCTTTCTACACTTCGTGTTGTCAGTTCTTCAGTGTAAGTAGTCACAGTCTGCGTAGGATCAATATTAGTATTCTTGCTTACCATATACAGAATGAAAACTGTTAGTCCTATCCAAACTATAAACACTATAGCTACACTACATATACATACTTTGCAGCATGTTTTGCAACAACTGCGTCTAGGCCTTCCATTCACATTTGAATCAGACATTTTCGCTCAGAAGAAGTTTTCAACCCCTCTTTGTAACTTTGCACAGGTAGCTTACACTGAGCAACTTCAGGTTAGTTCGTCTTCTTCAGCAGACAGTTCAGCAATCTGTTCTTCGTCACTTTCGTCAGTGATATCAAGATCCTCAAATTCCTCCAAAATTAAGTAGGTCCATTCAGGATCTTGGTATTTTTCGTTCAGTCTTTTTATTCGATCACTTCTTCTTTTGGAACTTTCTCCAGCTTGCTCTGCAATACGAGGACTTTTCCTTCTTTCTGCAAGTTTCTCCTCTACTGTTTTTACTCTCAGTCTCAGTCTCTTAATATATCTTGGTTCGATATGTTTCTTTTTCTTGAGTCTTTTAGCTGGCACTGTGTTTTGGCTTTCTTCTAATGCTCTTTTATTTTCGTTTGTTTGTGGCACTTCTGCTTCTGTTTCTTCCCTTCCTGTCTGACTAGTTCCAGGTCTTATTTCTATTTCTTCTGCCTGGTTACTAAGCTGGCCTTGTTCAGGTGTATTCTGATTTTGACTTTCGAGTGTCTCTGTTTCTGTGTCCTGAACACGTTCTTCTAGTTCTATCTGATCCTGTTCAAGCACTTCGATCCCTTGATTTTCTTCTGCTCGAACCTTTACGCTAGTTCTAGTCTGTCCCTTTTCAATTTCAGGCGTTTGTGGAGGTGTGTCAATCACTTGCTCTATCCCTGTCTGATCTTCTTCTTCCTCAGACTTGACGTGAATCTCAATAATCTGAGGTTCTTCGCCTGTGCCTATCTCTTCCTCTCTATCCCACTCTCTATCTGCATAAGTTTGACCTCTTGTTCTGATGGGGTCTTTAGTCAGTTCGATTATGGGTATCCAATCTTCTTGACTGGTGCTCGGTTGTTCGTCATCAGCTACTTCAGGACCAACGTCTGCAGACCCCTCAGCTGGACAACCTTCAGCGTCAGTTTTCTCGTCTGGAATCACCTTCTGCGTATGGCTGGCATGGATCCACTCTGGAACGCCGGCACACTTTACCGCTGTCGTGGTCACCAGTATCACTTGGCGTTGTTTCCCCCACCTCGGTGCAAGGCAACTCGAACGAGTATATTTCTTGAGTACAACCCAGTCGCCAGGAACCAATTTGTGGACTGGAGTTGTTGGGTTGGCGACGGCGTCTTCCCCAATCTGGCGAGAGATAGAACGCACTTGGTCACCCAGTTGCTTGCAGTACTCAAGTACCAAATCATCAGAAATGTTTATCAGTTTATGTCCTGGTACCCATGCTTGTCTCATCACTCTTCCCATCAGGATTTCATGAGGGCTCAGGCCTGTTTTTTGGTCTGGAATACTTCTGAGTCCCATCAGAACAAGAGGTAAAGCATTTAGCCAGTTCATGCCAGTAGATTCACACATCTTTCCTAATCTTGATTTTATAGTGCCATTTATTTGCTCCACCACTCCAGAAGCCTCTGGACGATATGCACAGTGCAGCACCTGTGTGATTTTGAATGCTTTACAGAGTTGCTCAATTATCTCATTCTGAAAATGTCCGCCTCTATCTGATTCAATTGTGACTGGAACCCCGAACCTAGGTATTAATTCTCGCAGTAACAATTTGGCTACAGTTATGGCGTCATTCTTTTTTGCAGGGTAGGCTTCCACCCACTTTGAAAACAGGCAGACAATGACAAGGACATATATCTTTCCCTCACAGAGAGGCATGGTGATGAAATCAATTTGTACTCTTACAAAGGGACCCCCTGATTTCCCAATTTTTCCTAATTCAACTACTGTTCTTTTCCCAGCATTGAACTGCTGACATGTTTAGCACCTTTGGCAGAGCGACTCTGCTACCTTCCTGAACTTCGGATTGTACCATGTTTGTTGGAAAACCAGAACCATGGCGTCCCTACCAGTGTGTGAATCCCCATGTATCAGTCTGGCCATAGAAGCAAGCAGATGTCTAGGCAACACAGGCATACCATTTGGGCCCACAATGACACCATCCTCACTTCTCGGTCGACAACCAAGTTTCTTCCATTTTTCTTTCTCTTCTGATGGCACTGCATGCTGCCAATCTCTCAACTCTTCCCAGGTAGGCACCTCTTCAAACACCATAAGTTGGCAGCTGTTTCCAGGTCCCCCCAGTTTAACATTTACAGACATGCGATTTCTGGCACAATGTTGGGCCACTTCATCAGCAAATCGGTTTCCCAAAGTTATAGGGTCAAGGCCAGATTTATGAGCAGCACATTTGACCACTGCCAATTCTTTTGGTAATTGGATTGCCTCCAGTAAATCTTGTACAACTTTTCCATTTCTGATGGGAGTACCTGAAGAAGTCAGAAACTCCCTCTGTAGCCACAATTGGCCGAAGTCATGCACAACCCCATAACAGTACTGACTGTCAGTATACACTGTTATTCTTTTGTTTTTCCCAATTTTGCAGGCTCTTATCAATGCAATCAATTCGGCTACTTGTGCAGACTTCACTCCAAATAAACAGGATGCTTCTTTAATGCTGTCTATAGAGACTACAGCATAAGCAGCACTTAGGCCTACAAGTTCGTGTCTCATACATGAGCCATCCACAAATAGCTCCTCATCATCCACAGGCAAAGGCGTTTCCTTAATGTCTGGGCGGGATTTAGTACTGAATTCTGTCAGGTCAATACAGTCATGCTCGTCCTCTCCCTTAGCTTCATCAAGCATAGAGTCGGGGAGCAGGGTAGCTGGATTCAGAATATTGCACCTAGTAATGACTACATGCGCAGCACCCACGAGAATCCTCTCGTATTTAGTCAGCCGACTAGGGGTGAGATACTGAGTTTTAGTTCTGGTCAATAAAATCACAACTGCATGGGGAACATACACAGTTACAGGATGTCCCATGACAATGGATTCACTTTGTTCTTAACTCGTGCAAGTTGCAGCTACTGCTTTCAGACACCCAGGTAATCCAGCAGCCACTGGATCCAAAGTGGCAGAAAAATATGCCACTGGACGTCTAGTCAAACCATGCTCCTGAGTTAAGACTGACAGTGCACAATTGTCTTGTGTGTCACAGAACAGTGCAAATTCTTTAGAATAGTCAGGCATCCCTAAAGCAGGTGCTGTACACAGACATTCTCGTAATTTAGTGAATGCTGTTATGCCTTCATCATCCATTCCACTGGGTCTTTTGCTCCTTTCTTTGTCATTTTTATCAACGGTTTTGCCAGGACTGCAAATCCCACAATCCATTGCCTGCAGTAACCTACCACTCCAAGGAACATTCTGATTTCTTTCTGAGTACGGGGTAACTGCATGTTCCCAATTATTCTGACTCTCTCAGAAGTGACTTTTCTGATGCCTTTTTCTATCTGGTGCCCCAGATATTTTACTGACTTTGTACAAAACTGCAATTTGTCAGGGGACACTTTATGTCCTTTTTCACCTAGGTGATTCAGTAGAGCAATGGTGTCAATAACACAATCTCTATGACTTTTAGACGCCACCAAAAGGTCGTCTATATATTGTACCAAAACAGATTTTCCAGATAAAACTAAAGATTCAAGGCACTTTTTCAGAATCTGATTAAAGATAGAGGAGCTTTTGGTGTACCCTTGAGGGACACGATTCCAAACGAACAAGTGACTGTCGAAAGCAAATGAGAAAAGAAATTTGCTATCTGGACGCAATGGGATTGAAAAGAATGCGTGACATAGGTCTATTACGGTAAACCACTCAGCATCCCAGGGAATCTGATACAGGATCACTGCTGGGTTTGGAACAATAGGACAGCAAGGAACAACAATCTTGTTTACCTTTCTCAGGTCCTGCCCTACTCTGTACTTGCCACTAGGTTTCTTGATTCCATTTCAATTATGGGTGAGTTACACGGACTACTCATCACTTCTTGTATGATGTTTGCTTCTAGCAATCTTTTTATTTCAATGGCAACTCCTGCTCTCACTTCGGCACTCATTTTGTATGGATTGGTATTGGGGTAAACTGCATTTTCTTTCATGGCTATTTGTATTAGATCTACATTTGCCATTAATCCTACATCCTTTCCAGTAAAGTCCCATACTTCTGGTTTCACTGTCTTTTGTAATTCTTCGGGTAAGTCTTGTATAGTTATTTGTTTAATTTCTGAGTCAGGTCTAATTAACATTAATTTGTATATGCCATCTTCGTCTGGGGTTTGAATTTTGACGCCCTTTGGTGAGCAAAAGATGGTGCAGTTCATTTTGCACAACAAATCACGTCCCAGTAAGTTTACTGGACTAGTATCACAAACTACAAATCCATGCATCTCTTTGAAGTTCCCTATTGTGATCTCCATGGGCTCAGTAACTGGGATACTAATCAATTGACTAGACACACCCACTACTTGGATTGCTTCTCCCGAGAGGGGTAGGTTTGGAACGTCCGCTGTTCTCACAGTAGAACGGGTAGCACCAGTGTCAAATAGGAAGGTGACATCGTTTCCATCAACCTTTCCTTCAATGTATGGCCCTGACTGATCTACCGGCAAGGAGGCGCCAAGTACGCACTCCTCGTCCTCCCCTCTCAGGCCCCGTCAGTATTGGTCGTCACAGAGAAAAGTATCATTCAACAGAAACTGCGAAGTTGCTGCATTTCTATTCTCATTGCCTTACCAGATCTCTATGTCATCGCCCTGCGGTGATTTTCCCTTATAATTTGGTTTTGGCGCTCGGGGCAATTGACTTGCTTTTACCTGATGCTGGGTCTTTCTTCAATCAATCA